>NC_067165.1:18638219-18969885 GCF_903995435.1 Acomys russatus
GTTTGGGGCGGTTTGTTTTGCAGCGTTTCTGTGGCAAGAGTCAATGGATGCCCATAATCTCAAGAAAGCCGCCATCTCATTCCAGACACAAAGAAGGACAAAGAGCAGAAGGCACATCCCAGATGGCTTTTCTCTTTAATTAAAGCCTTTATAGATGCCTCACCCAGCAATTTCCATTTATATCTCCTTGGCCAGAGACATTGCCATGTCCACTCTGAGTATGTAGTAAAGGAGGTATTTTTAACTGAGCTGCTCCAAGCCAAATCTAGGTTTTTATTTGGCTCGACATTAATCTACATCACACAGACATAAATAGAAAACAAACATAAAAAGAGATCATTCTAGGCACTAATAAATGCTATGAGAGAGATAAAATAGAAAGAACGGTTAGAAGATAATTAGCACAGAGACCCTCGTTAGCTTGGAGGACCATACCAGAACCATACAAGACAACTGAGTGCACAAAGAGAAGGCAAGGGTGAAAGCGAGGGGCGTGTCTAGCATATTTAAGAACCAACAGAAAATGGTCCAGCAGTTGAGGTGCAACAAGTGAGGAGAAGAAGGCAGAAAAGGGGAGCAGGGCAGCCTACTGTAGCAGAGCTTTATGGGCTCTGATTATGGGTTTGTTCTACTTGATATACAGAGATTCTTCAGATGGTCTGTGCAGGGAAGATCATAAAGGTAAGAGCAGAAACACCGGTAAGCAGATGTATCCAAGCAAAAGAAACATCAAAAGCAGGTTGTATTAACACCGAGTCAGCAACACTAGCCAGTGTAATAAGGCAAGAAAAAAAAAATCAGTTAAAAAGTATGCAGAATAAAAATAGGAAAAAACAAGCTGGTCCCTATAGGTGGATGGCATAATTGTCACACAGAAAAATCAAATAAATCACAAAGAAACTATACAAAAGCTACTAGAACAAATAGCAAGATTATAGTATACAAAAATCCAGTGTTGGCCCCTACGCCAGGAATGAACAATTAAAAACTAAAAATTTGAAGGTACTATCTACAACTCTGGCCCCAAAACTTGAAATAATATCATAAATCTACCAAAATGAATGTAATGTGTATATCTTAACAAATATAAAAAACATAAAATAATTCAAGTAGAACCTACACAAGCAGAAAGACAGGGTATAACAGACACCAACTTTCCACAAACTGATCTGCATATTCAAATCATTCTATCATAATCACAGCAGGATTTAAAAATATTGGAACTCAACAGACTGATTCTAAACTTTATATGTAGAAACAAAGTAGCAATTTTGAAAAAGCAACAAACTTGGAGAGTTCACACTGACTGAGGATAAGACTTTCTACAAAGCTAGACTAACCCTAACGTTTGGTGTTGGTGAAGAATAAGCAGAGTGGGCTGGAGAGATGGCTCAGCAGTTAAGAGCACTGTCTGCTCTTCCAAAGGTCCTGAGTTCAAATCCCAGCAACCACATGGTGGCTCATAACCATCTATAATACGATCTGGTGCCCTCTTCTGGCCTGCAGGTGTTACATGCAGGCAGAACACTGTATATATAATAAATAAATCTTTGGGGGGAAAAAAGAAGCATAATATGTTGTATTCAACAAAAAAGAACAATGTCTAATAATAGGGTCCTACATGTGTAATTAACTGATTTGCAGCAAAGGTACAAAGACAATGTAATGATGAAACAACAGACTTTTCAGCAAGTAGCAGGGAACAACTGTACATCCAGAAGTCAGAAAAGAAGGAAGTGGAGGAGGTGGAGGGATGGCAAGAGGAAGGGAGGGAGGGAAGAAACAAAAGAGAATTGACTTATACCAGAAACACTAAGAACATGAATCATAAAAAAATTGATAAATTAGACATCAACAAAGTTAAGACTTTTTGTTGTCTAAGGGACACTGTTGGAGGGTTATAAGGTAAGCCATCAACTAAGAGGAAATATTTGCAAACAATGTGTTTGATAAAAAATATATAAAGAACTTAAAATTCAATAATAAGAAAACATGACCCAAGTTTAAAAAAAGGAGCAAAATTCTGAACAGAAACTTCACCAAAGAGGTTATGTGGGTGGAAAAAAATATTAATTAATTTATAGACTCCAACATTATTCATCACTAGGGAAATGTAAATTAAAACTATAGCATACTCATTGAGATGGCTAAAAAAAAAAAAAGAAGAAGAAGAAGCGGGTAGTACCAAGCTCTGACAAAAACACAACACAGCTGAGATGCTCATACATTGTCATGGAAAAGCAAATGGGATAATGACTTTGGGAAATAATTTGACAGTTTCTTATAGGTTAAATATAACTTACCTATGTGGGACTGGAGAGATGGCTCAGCAGTGAAGAGTTTCTTCAGCTCCTTTAGAGGACCTGGGTTCAGTTCCCAGCACCCATGTCAGGTGCCTCACAACCTCCTCCAACTCCAGCTCCAGAGGATCTCATGCCCTCTTCTGACCACTGTGGGCTCCTGCACTCATATGCACACACACACACACACACACACACACACACACACACACACACACACACAATTTTAAAAGTAATAAGAAATAAAATAATAACTTACTCTATGAACCAGCAATTTCATTGTTAGGTATTTACTCTGAAAAATAAAATAAAACAAATAAGAACATATTTCACACAAAAACCTGTCCATACTTCAGCAGCTTTATTTATTCAAAAATTAAAATGCTAAAAGATGGAGACAACCCAGTGTCCCTCAGTAAACAGTACATCCAAACAATGGAATATTACTCAGTAAGGAAAACCTTTACCGCTGACCCATGATACTCCAAGGATGAATCTGGAATGCACAAGCCATAGTGAAAGGGACCAGACCCCAGATGCTTCATTCACACTGTTTGGTTCAGTTCCTATTTATTTGTAGAAAAGGTAAAACTGTAAGAGAGAAAGCAGATCAATAGCCATCAAGAAGCCGAGATAAAGAATATGGCTGACAAGGGGCCAAGGGATTCTGGGAAATGCTATAGATGTTCTGGTTGGTTCCAGTGAGTGAGTATACACCCACATGAGAGTGTCACCATTCATCCAGCTGTGTCTATAAAAAGGCGAATGAGGCCTGGTGTGGTAGCTCGTGCAACTGTAATCCCAACACACTGAGAGGCAGAGGCAGACGGATCCCTGTGAGTTCGAGGCCAGCCTGGTCTGCAAAGCAAGTCCAGGACAGTAAAAGCCACACAGAGAGACCCTGTCTCCAAAAAAAAAAAAAAAAAAAAAACAAGTAAACCAAGTTAATAAACCTAGTTTTGGAAAGATGACTTCTGGTTCATCTCAAAGCAGTCCAAGCATTCAACAGAAGTTGGGTTCATGACAAAGACAGGGAAAGGGGAGGGGGGGGAAGAAGCCAAAAGATAAGTAAACAGAGGAATTGACAGGGCCTACATGCCAGGCTGAGCAGCTGGCCAGTGGCTGCACAGACAGATACACTTCCATCAGTGTGGAGGGCTGAGCGGGAATGTGGCAGGACCTTCCAAGGACTCAGTCACACTGCTGAGTATCCACCCTGGCGAGAGCAGGCAGCCTCCGGGACTCTAGGGAAACACTGATCGAGTTTTCCTACCCAACCAGCCTCATCTGCTTCACAAGGCTGCATAGCACCAACCCGGCACCTGCCATTTCTCTTTCACCTGAGCTGGTTCGTGTAATCCACACCGTGCTCTCATGGCCCGTGTTTCACTGAAGGAGAGACAGGGGCCGGGCCAAGGTCACTCAGAGAGCAAGTGATGGGACTAGGTTTGGAGCCACACTTCACAACTGTAGATTTCTCCCCTCCATACCACAGTTCCCCAGCAAGGAGGTCATGACACTCACAATATAAGTTGAGTTCTGACTCACGAACTTCATGTTTTTGTCAAGACGGACCTAATAACGCTATTACTAACCACTGTGTGTGGAGGGAGGCCTTTCAGCCAACACTGTCCTTAGGCACTATTGATGCTCTAACTAATTTCTCATTCTCAAACAGGACTCCTGTCTCCCACTTCCTCCAGCGTCCTCCCAAGGCCTTTCTGCCATCTTGATTACAAAAGATATAAACAGCTGGCATCTTTGTTTTTAGCAGCTGGGTCCCCAAAGCCTGGCCTGGCCGGATCCCCAGACCTTGGCTGGCCCCCTAGTTCAACTTCAGATGAGGACACAGGAAGGCAGCCACGATGACTGTCAACTTCTGTTCCTCCCCGGGGTCTCAATGACTCAGACCCCCCACGTCCAAGGCTGACCTCTGTGGCGGGCTTCTCAGGGCCTGAACCCAGACCCAGCTGAGCTGCTGTCCTGGGTGAGTGCAGGAAGTGGCAGTGGCTGCTATGGCAACCAGGCTTTGCACTGTCTGCCCTGAACAAAGGGGGCTTTCTTGGCCCTCGAACCTTGTGGCCAGCCAGCTGTGAACATCAGAATCTAAGGAAAGCCCGCATCGTCCCAGCCACCTAGCCCCTCACTCTTTTCTATGGCAGACGTCTGGGTGGCATTTTCCACCTGGGGCCAGGGGATGCTCCTCGTTTCTAAGAGAAATGGATGAAAAAAAAAAAAAAAAAAAAAGGATAAAGATGAAATAAAAAGCGGTCCAGAGATTCAAAGCCATGTACCCCATAAAGTCTGTATTACTTTGTTACTACTTTTCTAGTCTAGTCATTATGGCAAAATGCCTTATAGAAGCAACTTCTAGAAAGATTTCTTTTGGCTCCACGGTTTAGGGTGTGGGAAGGCATGGCAGGGTTGGGGATGGGGTGTCATGGAGGGAAGCATGGTGGGGGGGGGCGAAGGCATGGCATTGGGGGTGGCATGGTTCAGGGGGCCATAGTATGGGGTGGGGAGGTGTGGTATGGGGTGGGGTAGGAGGGGAGGCAGGCGTGGTACAGTGGGAGCTTTCCGCACAGATTGTTAACAACACTCAACAGGAAGCACAGAGCTCAGGCTGGGACCAGGCTGAGCTGTAAATCTGAAGCCATGGCCTTGCAGTCCTACCTCTGCCAGATAGTAATGTCCAGAATGTTCCACATCCCATCATTTAAGGACCAAGAATTGCGAACACGTTTCACACTCTGACCGGAAATAGCTCCCTGGCCCATCACACTTAACATTCAGATAGACAGAGAGGAATCATCCTCAGGTACTCAGCTCAGGCTCAGCTCAAGCGGGAACTGACAGCCTTTCTCCCCGCTTGCAGCCTGGGCCTCAGCGAAGCTCTCCGCTCTTCCTCCAGGCGCAGACAGCTGTGTTTCAGCCTCACACACCTCAGCCATTGACACCAGCAGACAAGCGCCTTCCAGACACCCCTCCTGACGGCAGTTTAGCCAGTGTTGGTGCTAAAACATCTAAACCTAGACCAAGCTCTGTGGAAACTCGCCACGGCTAGGTAGACAGCTGGCAAGTTCTGAGTGTAGAGGGTCAAGGCTATGGTTCAAACTTAGAACCGAGTATGGGCAAAGGGACACGATGCAGGAACAGGGTGAATGAAGTTGAACCGTTCTGGCAGAATCCAGAGCTAGCCGTGGGTCTGAGGCAGGCTTTGCTTTCTCCAGGCCTCCCATGGTCCTGTAGCCAGCCCCTCCAGCCACTGGCGGGCACAGCTGCTCCATTTTGGCATCAATTGAGAGGGCGCTGCAGGAAGCCCCTGTAAGGCTAATGTGGAATGCACCGTCAGGTATCGATCCACTCCTGCGATGTTGTTCTGTTGTTTTTAAGCAACTCACACAGTGAGGACTTTTGCCGTGCTCACAGGCACACAACCCCCTCTGGGAAGCAGGACACCCCGGTTCCCGCTCCCTCTTGGCAGTCCCTACTGCTGTAGCAGCTCTGCTCACTGGCTCAGGGACTTCACACGGTTCTCTCATCTGCTGAGTTACAGGGACGAACCAGCTCTCTCAGCTTCCTTCCAGTTCTGACATTCTGTGGGGAAGATTATTCCAGTTCATTTTAAAACGACTTGGGGAGATGGGACTCAGGAGGAGGCTTGGCCGGTATCGTGCCTGCCACATAAGCCTGAGGACTTGGGTTTCAGTTCCAAGCATCCATGTAAAAACTGGATACAGTGGCCTACACTGTATCCCCGCATAGGGGCAGAGAGCAAAGACATGTGGATTCCCAGAGCTCACTAGCCAGCCAGCCTGGACAAATAGATGCCTCAGATTCAGTGCTAGACCCTGCCTTAGGCAACTTTGACTTGAGGACCACTGACTCCAGCCTCCACATGAACCCACGTACACACGCATATGCTCCCATACAGCGATTTAAGTTTGAACACCAGTGTGTTGGTCTAAGGGCAAGATTAATGCCATATTTTATATGTAATGTATATTCTACAATTAATGCCATGCTCTGTGAGAAGTTGTCCCCCAGGTGACTTCACTGCTTCCTGCATTCCTGGAAAGACCACGCACTGCCATAAACTAGATCTGCCAGCAGTCTCCAGAAACTCCACCCGAGCGATTAGATACCATTAACTCCCAATGTTCCTCTGAGATTAAAAACAAAAAACAAACAAACAAAAAAAAACCTTCCCCTCCAGACCCAGCCTCCACCCAACCTGCCTAAGGACCTACATTCCTGTGACCCATGGCTTCCCTGAAGATCCAGCCTCCACCCAACCTGCCTAAGGACCCATATTCCTGTGATCCCCTAACCCCTAATTACAGTTTTTCCTTATATACCCATTGCCCTTGAAGCTCCGGTATCACTCTCCTATCCTGCTATGTCAGGAAGGACTGTGATCTGAACCTCTGAGCCCGTCATACAGGACCCTGTGTTTGTTGCATCAGTATAGAGTCCTGGTGGTCTTTTGGGGGGGGTCTGGTGATCTGGATAATCTCAGCACTCGGGAGGCAGAGGCAGGCGGACCGCTGTGAGTTCGAGGCCAGCCTGGTCTATAGAGTGAGTTCTAGGACAGCCAGGGCTACACAGAGAAACCTTGACTCAAAATCTCAAAATGCAAAAAAAAAAAAAAAGTCCTTTGCTGCCTATGCTTCCCCGTTGCAGCTGGCCTCTAGTAAGCATGCCCTGGGCTTGTCACTTCAATTAACTCCCACCCCAGACCATCCCTCTGGGATCAGCCTGAAGATTTTTCTGGAATCACCTAGTGACCAGCCGGCCCTTTTCCATTCTTTTCCTGCTTCTCATCTTTCTTTGTTGCCCCCACCCCACGCCCACCCCACCCCCACCCCCACCCTACCCCCACCCCACCGGCCTCAGGAGTGCATCTCTCAGAATACTTCTTGATCCTCTGAGACTGCAGACCTCTTGGAGCCCAGTTGGTGATGTGTACTCCTGCTCTGCGACCCCTGAGCACTGTGGGTAAAGAGCCACGCCCAAAGCAAGAGCCAGCAAGGAGAAGGGCATCTGACAGTGAGCAGCAGCCGACAACCATGTGAGACTGAGGAAAAATAGCCTCTATTTCTTGGCGTTTGTTCCTCACCCTGCTAGTGGACTCTGAGCTGGGACAGGGGACTCCGGGTGCCAGTGTCAGCAGATAAAAGCCTCACACTGCAGACAGGTGATCCTGAGACAAGAGGACTAGTGGACAGCAGCTAGAGTGGCCAGTGTGGACATAGGAACAAGACAGTCCTCTGGGAAGAAATGCTTGTCTCTCGAAAGAGCCTAGAAGCCAGGACCGGAACTAGGAGGAGCTTGGAAAGCACATGTTCTGGCTCCTTTCCTGGAAGCAACTCCCAACCTCCTTTACCCAAGTTAAGTCCCACTGTAGATGACAACAAAGGCCAGGGACCAGGAAGCCACCTGTTAGCATCTGGGGCGGCCGGGTGCAGGCTCATCTGAGCTATGCATAGGCCCAGGAACTAAGGGGAGCTTGGAAAACTCTGTGGGTATAGGATAGTTATTGGGGGTTAATTCTGTCTCTAGGACCTTGCAGATCCATCTCTGGCACAGCCAGGAGCAGAGCTGAGCCCGTGCCTGTAGGCAGAGCATCCCCTGGCATAGAGAGGGGTCTCTGGGGGGCTAGGGCAGTTGGCGAGACTGAGGATCGCCCTGGCCAGGCCAGATAGCACATGGCTGCCCGGCTGCCAGGCTGCCTTCCTAGCCCTCCAGGGTCCTCAGCCCAACAGCCTCAAATTATTCTGCCATTAGTGGTGATCCATCCCTTTTGAGCACCGTGCCATTTCATCACACCGTCTCAGCATCCAACATTAGGAGATAACTGCGTTCACAACATATGTCATTACTCATTAAGGGACTTTTTCTGGATTATGGCTGGGGCTTAATGACTTGTTAAAGATGTTTAACACTTACAATTTTGTTTTTAATTTAGGAAGCAGCATGATCAAACTGCGCCCTGAGACTCTCTCCTCGATTTGGTGAAATCTGGAGATGGGCCGGCTCCGAGGCTTTCTATGCAGGGGAGGTGATCCTTAAATTGAATTGCAGCCCTCGGAGGGGTGTTTGCCCCGTCAGCTGCTGCCAGGATCTGACATGTTAATGGGGCTGAGGAAACAATGGGTTTCAGAGGTAATTGCTGAAGCAATGACTTCCAGGCAACATTTGACTTAAAAGAAGTGCTGTTGCTGCTGGGAGGGGCTGCTCTCTACTCCAGAACTCCAGCCTGGCCCTGTGCACATAGCTCAGGTAGGCCTGCACCCTGCAGCTCTAGATGCTGACAGGTGGCTTCTGGTCACTGGCATTTGCTGTGTCACTCATCTCCAATGGGACTCAGTGGGTACAGGAGGTTAGGAGTCGTGTGTTCCTGCCTGGAAAAGGGCTGGAACATGAAGTTCCCGATTAAGCGTGTGGTAAGGTGGGCTCCAGAGGCTGAGACTCTTCACACTCCACCACGTGGGGGCTGCCACTGGCTTGAGGGGTGCCATCCCTTGAGGTCTCAGTGGTCCTGTACACAGGGCACCATGGGTTTGGTGTGAAGATTCTGGGAGATGTGCCAGTGAAATGTTGAAGGCTCGATCTGGGCCATTGACGATGGACACTCTCTAGCTCCCAAAGCCCCTCCTAAGCACCTGGCACATACTAACTCATTCGATCAACTGCCAAATAGCTCTCTGAGGTAGCAAACACTTTTTCCACTTTATAGATAAGGAAATTAAGGACCCAGGCATCTGACTCCACAGTGTCCGGATACCTAAACAGAATGAGCAGCTGCTGCTTACTGTGGCTCAGGGCAAATCACCATCTACCTACTGAAGCAACACTTAGGCCATGCTGGTATGTCTCAATGTCAGCCTCCTCTCACACATCGTAAAGAGTTCCCAGGCTGTTAGGAAGGCTCGACCCTCCAACACAAAAGGACAATCGGGGTCTCATAAGCCTCTTAGCCCACAAAGGAAAATTCCATCAAGTCACCTAAGAGACAATGTCCTAACGCCTGCTCTAGGAGACAGGTCCAAGGGGCACTGTGGGCATACTGTGGGCATCAGCTTTGAATAGCAGGGTGGGAGAGAGGACCGATGCTGAGCCCTTAGAAAGGATTTTCCAGGCTCACACTCAGGGAGGCAGACTGTGTCAGGACTGAGGCTCCGACGCATTGTTTCGGTCTCTACTGCTGCAATAAAGACCATGACCGCAAGCAAATTGGGAAGGAGAGATTTATTTGGCTTATGCTTCCGGATCAGAGTCCATCATGGAAGGAAGCCAAGGCAGGAACTCAGGCAGGAACGTGGGGACAGAAACTAAAACAGACCGTAGAGGACGCTGCTTGCTGACTTGCTCTCCATAGCTCACTCGGCCTGTTTTCTTATATATCAGCCAGAACCACCCACACAAGGATGGCACTGCCCATGGTGGCATCATTAATCCAGAAAATTCTCCATGGGCCAGCTCAATGAAGGCATCTTCTCAAATGGGGTTCCTTCTTCCCAAATGATCCTAGCTTGTGCCAGGTTGACAAAGTATTAACCAGCACACTCACAGGAGAGGTTCCATGGAGGGGGCTGGGGCAAGTGTCACTAAGCCATTCATTTACGCAGTCAGCCACTCAGTCACTCAACACATCTTTCCCAATGTATCAACCATGCCTGTGACTCTATTGGACAATAGAGAAAGGATAGAGACCCATGACCATCAAGTTCATTGTCCCCATCCACCAGAGCTTATGGAGGCCACCTCAACCTTCTTCCAGCCTTTGCCCCTGAGCCTGACAGAGTTGTCATTGTCACAATGGCCATAGACTGTGCTGGTCACCCTTGCTGCCTCAAAAGGAACCACCTCCCTCCTCCTTTCTGCACTGCTGGCAGGCTCTGGAGTACCAGGACTGCAGGTGTGCACCACCACATCTGACTCAGAACGTCCTCTTCTCTTTCAATGGCTCCCAGGTTCAAGACCCTGGCAGCAGCTGCCCAGGCCACATGACCAGACCAGGGAGGAAGGCAGGCCACACAGGGCCATTTACCACAGAGACATTGCTAAGTGTGGGCAAGACTCACACCCAGTACCAGAGGTCCTAGGCCTTCCCTAAGCCATTCTGGGATTTGGGCTTTGCTGGCTTTGCCCTTACCCCTTGGGGAGGATCAAAGCCTACCAAGAAAATCCAGTTCTTTGACTATGAAACCCGTCAGCCCAGAGGAGCCCTGACCTAGTAATGAATCCAGTGAAACCCTCCCAGGTCTCCTAATGACAAGAGGTATGGGTAGGTTTTGTGTGTCCCCAAATGATGAGCATGCAACTTATTGTACACAGCAGCACAAGGGAGATGCCCAAGAGAGGACAGAGCTCTCCCTGCCAAGTGAGGAGGAACTGAGTCACAGTCAAGGGTCAAAGCCAGCACCTTTCCCTTCTCACACCAAGGTCCCTGAACAGCAGTGGCCCTCCACACCAAGGCCTCATTTGGGTAATAGAGAGATTACTACAGAGGATCCAGGCAGACCTGAGTTTCCCAAGACAGAGGGCGGGGCAGCCTTCCGTACCCAACCGCACATGCTGACTGACCTCAGTGCCTTTGCAGTGCTATTCAGTTTCCTAGAAAGCTCCACACATCCCTCCAGGCTCAGGCCTCCCCTCCTCCTGGCTTTCACAGAGCCTTGCCCAGTCATCTCTCACAGGACAGAGTTGCTCACAGGCATAGCCTTCTATGGGGTCAGTAGATCTGCCCTAGGTTAACCTGTGTTTTGCAAGGCAGTCAAAAGTAGTCTGCTACATCGTCGGAAAGGGAGAGCAGAAAGGAGGGATAAAGAAGGGAGGGAGAATGAAAGTGAGGAGAGAAAGGATGGAAAGGAAAGAGAGGCAGTGGGGCAGGAAGAGAGGGGGAGGGTAGGAAGGGATGGGGAAAAAAAAAAAACCTTAAGCAATTTCTCTATGGAGAAAGAAAGGAAGAAAGCCAAACACAGCACAGTTCATGGGTCCAATTCTACTTCAGATAACTCCTGCTCACTGGCCGGCTTTCAGGGAATTTTGTTTGGAATTTATTGTCCACCTTAACAGAAAGAGATTGTGCTGGTCACAGAACAGCAGGCCTGTCTCCCTGGCTGTGGGTGTGTATGCATGTGCCTCTGTGTGTGTGTGCACGCACGCGCGTGCATGTGCGTGCATTCATGTGTGTACATATTCACACGTGTATGTCAGGGCAATGGCAGAGTTGGTGTAAGCCATACGCACAGACTTCAAAGAGCTGCATCCGCCAGCTTTGTGATGGAGTAAATGTTGCACCTTCAATCTCTCGTTCTCCCTTACTGTTGAAATTATCCTGTTCACCGTCTATGGCGCTAGTAGGTTTTTCTTTTGTTCTAAGGCTTTTCCTTGTTAGTTCCCTCCCCCCCCTTCTCTCTCTCTCTCCTTGTTGTTTGTTTGTTTGTTTGTTTGTTTGTTTTCCTCTAGCATGAGGGACCTAACAAGCAAGCCCTCCCTGAGAAGCCTGGCTCAGCTGTGATGGACGAGTGGGAGGCTGGAAGCCTCACACAATGTCCTCCTGGAGCCAAGAGAGTTTGAGCAGCAGCAGTGTCAAAAAACGAGGCAGCCATCTTACAAGTCGCGGGAGGGGAAGATGCAATGGCTGCCCTAGGGGCTAAATCACTATAGAGAGCAGACTTTGCAAAGCGCATTACTGGAACCAAATATCTGAGAAGCAGCAGCTGTGGGGGTGTGGGGGGGGAGGGCTTGTTTTGGTGCACCATCCAAGGGGATACAGGTCATTGCCTGGGCAAAATAGGGCATCAACAGTGTGAGGAGGCTGTCACATCACACCCAGGATCCAGAGTCAGAACAAGGACAGAAAGTGTGACCAAACTAAGAAATGTCAAAGCCTACAGCCAATGACCTGCTGTGTTCAGGTAGGCTCCACCTCCAGGCCTGCCTTTACGGCTCACTTCCTCTAGACTCCACCCCCAGCCTCACTTCCAGCTGGGGACCAAGCACTGAAACACATGAGCCCATGAGGGACATTTAGCATCCAGACCACTGGATTTGCCCAAATCCCTACCCTACTACTCATTATGATGAGTGCTATGCTTCAACAATCTGGGTTCTCTTGAGTAGTCCCAGGCGCACAGTGAACAGGGGCACCCAAGTCCCTACTCCATCTATGAGAGCCATAGTGCAAGAATGGTCGGTGCCTCCCACTTTGGGCATCCCCTACTGCAGACGTTTCTCACTATGGGTGTTAGGTGTCCCCCTCATTGTGGGCTCTTCCTGCTCTCCCTCTCTCTCATTCTTTTAGTGGCCAGGTGATGTCTCCTATTCAGAGCAAAGCTAAGGTCACTTCGTAGTGACAGGAAAATCCAGAGGGACCATAGAGAACTGTGTTTCAAATCATGCCTGGGCTCTCACTCCCGAAATAGAGGCAATGAGTGGCACTCATGTCCATCTTCGGGAGGGGATAAAGGCTGACTGCAAGAAATAGGTTGATGGTCCAAGTTTGTGGGAAAAGTAAATAGCATGTATTGTTCTTAGCCTCAGTGCTCCAGGTAGGGTACATGGAGGTGTGTGTGTGTGTGTGTGTGTGTGTGTGTGTGTATGTGTTCACATATATACATACATTTCTGCATATACACACACATGGCTGTTCACATGAACCTCCGGGGTGAGCACACACATGCTCCATGATGTGCCCCTATCAAACTTCTCCTTTCCCAGGCTGCAGTCTGCCAGACATGATAGGTAAAGTCCATCTGTTTGAAGGCACTACCCGGGAAGAGCAGTTTGAATGTGAAGGGTGACGTAGGCTGTCTGGGCAATCCCCCTGCATCATCACACGCTAGCACGTTCTGGTCAAGCACTGCCCCGCTGCAAGCCCCTGCCTACTCCACAGCGCACCCCCAGTTGCATCAGTGGATGTCCTGGCTTTGGCTAGCTGGCAACCAAGGCCACTGAGCTAGGGACACCATCCATCCTGACCAGACTGGAGCTGTGCCTCCCGCTGTGACAGACAAAAGTCACAGCTCCCACCTTCTGCCCTGGGAGTTGAATCATTTAAGAATCCCCCTTTTGTCCTAGAGCCTGAGAGCAGACAGAAGCTGTGGGCATGTCTCCCTGGGTAGAATTTAAGGCGGCTGCAAAATGCCTTGATATTTTCAGAGGCCTTATTGTGCTTAAACTCGTTAGAGAGGCCACGGAGTTAATTAGTATATAGATTTTCCCATAGAAAGCTAATTTTCAGAATGATTTGCAGTCATGGGGTCTGTAACAGACTGCAATCTATTTTCTTCTCATTACCCACCCACCCACCCAAAGACCAAATTGCAATGGCCAGATGACTTCCAGACATGGGTCTCAGTCTACCCAAGTCCCCAAGTCCAACAGCTGCTTCCCCACAATCCTACCGGGTACCATCAGCCCTCCTCATTTCCACAGACACTAAGACCAGCTGGCTCAGGCAGGTTTTGAGAAAAGAGTAGACAACACAAGGACTGAGGGATCTGCCCTCCATCATACCCGAGTGTCCTTCAGGCCCTGGTGACAAAAGGGCCGGAGGACTAGCCCTCCTCTGACTTCCTGGAAGACTGTTTAATCTCTGTGTTTCTTGCCCCTCATTGTTTCCAAAGGAATGCTAAAAGACACTCTGTGTGTGTGTGTGTGTGTGTGTGTGTGTGTGTGTGTGTGTGTGTGTCTGTGTGTGTGTGTTTCAAGACACAGTTTCTCTGTGCAGCCCAGGCTATCTTGAAACTCACTCTGTAGACAAGACTAGCCTTGAACTCACAGAGATGGGCCTGCCTCTGCCTCCTCTGCTGGGATTAAAGGCGTGCGCCACCACCAATCGGTTCTTTTTGTTTTCCTTTGAGGCAGAGTCCCTAGCCAACATTAGCAAAGGGAGTGGAGGTTATGCGTTATGCATGTGCTAACATATACATGTGCAGGTTACGTGACAATCTTGCCATCCACCTGGCTTGAGTCAGGGTCTCATTGTTCAGGTTAGCTTGGCTCACAAGTTTCCAGATATTCTCCTGTCTCCACTCTCCATTTCTTTCACAGGGGTGCTGAGGTTGCAGGCAAGAGCACTGCCATGTCACGATTTTTTTTTTTTTTTTTTTGAGGTAGTTTCTAGGCTTGGGAACCATCTCCCCAAGCCCTGACTTTGAATTCTGATGCTCCTGCCTCTACTTCCCTTGGACCACAGGCATTCACCACCTGAACCAGTTTATGCAATGCTAGGGTTTGACCCCAGAGCCTCATGCAAGCTAGGCAAGTGCTCTACCTACTGAGCTACACCCTCAGCTTAGAAGGATCATTAACACTGAGTCCTAAAAAGGTAACACTTACTGGCACATTCAAGGTTCTAAATCCTGTACCGGAAGGATTTTGCATACTTTTATTCAATCCTTGTCACCTGTCTATTTCATGGAAAGAGACTGAAACCCAAAGAGATAAAATAACTTGTCACTAGTGAGTGAGACATCTGGATTTTTAACTCAGATCTGCCTGATTCCAGAACCATGCCAAGGTAAAAGTCCCTCACTGCCAGAAAGGCACGCTGTGACCACCATGACTATATCTGACTATATGACCATAGGGACAGTTGTAGTTTTCCTAGGGGGCTGTGGCTGTAGCTTGGTTGTTGAAGGGCTTGCCTAGCATGCACAAGGCCATGAGTTTGATACCTTGTACCCCATAAAACAGGCGTGATGGGACATGCTTATAATCCCAACACTTGGGAGGCAGAAGCATGAGGATCAGAAATCCAAGGTTGCTCTCAGTTACATAGCAAGTTTGAGGCCAGTCTGGGCTACATGACACTCTGTCTCAAAGGGGAAAAAAAACCCTCTTAGACTCTGAGACACTCTCACGACCCCATTCTGTACATAGCCATAGGATTCTACCCTCCTGTATCCATGACGGCAGAAAAATAGGAGAATAGGTCTCAAAGCCAGAAATTCCTTAGACATGATGTAAGCTAACACACACACACACCCCCCACCCCCCACACACACATATACCACACACACACACCACACCACACACAAACACACATACACACCACACGTACAAACACACCACATACACAGGATATGTGTAGAAGTTGAGGTCCACAGAGATAAGAAGGTACATGCCACGCACCCGAGAGCAAGGCAGTCTCTGCCATCCCCAGAGCCCAACTCGGCACTGTACTCTGGGTTCCTCCTAGGGTCTCCTCAACAGGAGGCCAGCAGAGAGCAGGCACCCACAGC
The DNA here is from genome assembly GCF_903995435.1 of Acomys russatus. Lineage (NCBI taxonomy): Eukaryota > Metazoa > Chordata > Mammalia > Rodentia > Muridae > Acomys > Acomys russatus. The sequence continues at coordinate 18,653,776 of NC_067165.1, forward strand.
CTGGCAATGGTGTGGATGATTCTGGAAGGTGCTAGTCATAGGATGTCTGCCTGCACCTGAGAACCCTTGTGAGAAAATGTGATGAGTGGGCTGGGAGTGTGCTCCCCCTTATCACACGCTCCAGCAAAGCTGCTCCTGGCCTGGGGGGGAGGCAGCCAGCCTCTGGAATTTGCATAGATAACTGTGTTTATCAGAAAAAGTCCAAAAGAGGCTGAGCCAGGAGGGTGACGGGCAAACAACTTAAGAACACTCGATGCTGATAAGAAACGGTGCCTGCTCTTGATCCAGAGGCCTCACCCAGAGCCCACACCCCACTTAGGGGTGGACAAAGGTTCCATTTCCTCTTTCCGCTGGTGAGGGACTGAGGGACTATGCCTCTCATTTTGACTGAGGAGGAGCTAGCTGCTTTCTCAGATGGGGTTTCTATTCCACTGAACTCCCTTTCTCCAAGAGCTGGGTCAGGCCCACTGTGTGCCACACAGGCCCACTGTGTGCCACTGGCCATATGAGAGTTACCTGTACCAAGCCTTAGATTGGTGGTCCCCTGCATATCCAAGGGCCTAGACACAACTCCTAATAGGCTGTGCTATGCCAGAGCCCAGAAGGCCTGGGCTCCATGCTGTACAGGTTCCCCGAGGAAGGAGGCTTCCCAGCATGCCCTGTCTGTGCCTAATGCTGGACATGAAGCTCAATCCTTTTCCTGTAGGACTTTACAGTATGCACAGGAAAGAAGACGTGGCCCTGTTAGCTAAAATAGCCTGGGAGCTGCTTGTTGCCAGCTGATTTATAAAGATTCATAGGCCCTGGCTTGGCCGTGCACACTTGTAATTCAAGCATCCAGGAGACAGAGGCAGAAAGATCACAAGTTCAAGACCAGCCTAGCTACACAATGAGCTCTCGGTCAGGATTGTATTTCAACCAACACATAAGCAGATAAAGACCTGCAGGGTTTAAGATTCACTGAAGGATACTGCACGCCACTTGTAGAGGCTTTCTGGGTAGAGAGAGTCTGAAGTCAGCCCTGAAGGATAAGTTGGACTCTCATAGGCAGACATGAAGGCAACGGTAACCCAGGAAGGAGGCGCAACTAGAAAAGACTTGGCATATTTGGGAAATGGTCAAGTGAACTGGGAGGGAAGGGGAGGGGAGGGAGGGTGGGTGAAACAGCAGGGGTAAGACTTAAAAAAAAAAAAAAAAAGGCAAGAAGGAGCCCATCACTGGGCGGGAGAACCTAGAATGGCCCGCAGAGAGAGAACTCACCCACTTTAACCAAACAAGCTCCATCTTTATGTCATATACTAGGCATCTGTGGAAAACTCCCCCCCCCCAAAAAAAACCCAGATTTGTCAAGATGGAAGGAATAAAAAAGAAAGAGAAGAGACAGGGAGGGGAGGGGAGAAAGAGGGAAGGGGAGGGAAGGGAAGGGACAGAGAGAGACATGGAAGTTAAGGAGAGCAAAGGAAAAAAGAGAAGGGAAGAGGTTAGAGAGGGAGGAAGGGAGGAAGGGAGGAAACAGAAGGAGGGAGAAATGGGGGAGGGGCTAGGCCAAGCTCCAAAGGCTGGACAGAGGCTCCAAGGGGTGAGGCTGCAGCCCTGTGAGCATCCGGGTTCTGCTTCCGTGCCTGTCAGGAGCCTGTCTGTGGGTGGAACCCAAGATAAATGTCTGCTGACCCCAGATGCCCCACAACCCATCAAAATGCACCAACAGTCACCTTCCGGAATTCCAGGAAATGCTACGCTGAGGGACAGAACAATTCCAGTCACAGCCCTGCACTTCCCTACCTTGACTGAGCTTCCATCTGCTTGCTCTTCAGCAGGCCTGGCTGAGGGTCCAGGCTGGTGGCTTGGGTTCTTCTGGGTGCGTGGAAGGGGATCCATGCAGCTGCCTGGCCTCTTTTCTGTGAGACGATTTCTGCAGGAGGAGGCGGCACAGTGTCCGAGCTCACACTTCAGACAGTGGTAGAGCCAGGGCTAAACGCCGGGTCTACTGGCCTGGTCCCAGGTTGCTGCTCTACTGTGCCTGCCATTGCCGGTCAGTATGAGAGGCACAGCCGAGGAACCTCAGTTATGTTATGACTATGCCTTGGCCTTGTTGCTCAACACACCTTGGTGTACTCAGATTCTCAGTACAGGCCTGGACCACACACATGAACACTCCAGGCAGGTTGTGTTTGGATCCGCCTTGAATTGGATGGGCTGGGGAGATTTGTTTTTTCATTTATTTGGAGCAACGCTGAGTCTAGCCTGAGGAAGAATAGAGAAGGCAGATGCTTGGTGTCCCCTCCTTGTGCCATCTTCTTCACAGGCTTAGCGGTCCAGCGCTGCTCCAAACTTGTGTTCCCCCATTCAGCAAAGAGAAAGCCCCTCACCTCACTGAATTGTTCTTCTTAGATGAGGCTACCTGGTCTCTCCTTTGGTCTCAGGAGGTTGGTACAAGGAAAGGGACCCTTCTCCCACCCCCTGTCCCCAAAGAAGCTCCCCAGTGTCCTCCCTTGACAAGTTCCAGCAAACAAAAATGTCTCCACGCCATTCCATCTATAGAATATTTCATGCCCTGGTCTTGGCCAACAGTACTACCATAGTGAGATGACTCAAACCCAAATCTCGGGGGTGGTCATGCCTCAGGCACCAACTGCAAACCAGGCACTAGGTGATTTTCATGTGTATTTTCTTATCAAACCCTCACAGTGGTCCCAAGATTTTGGGAACAGTTCACCCTCCCTCACAGATGCAAAAGTTGAGGCTCTGCCTACAGTCATCTCCTGAGGCTCCATAGCTCCAGACCTGGACTTAGCCTCAGTTCTATACTTTCTTAGTCCACTTCACCTTGGAGTTCAGCTTCCCTGGCCCTCCCCATCAGAGCCCACTCCCCGAGAGATGCAAGCAAGATCCCCAAAAGTAAACCCAAACCTGGCCACTTAGAAAGTCCATGTAGTGATGCATGCCTTTAATTCCAGCACTCGGGAGGCAGAAGCAGGTAGATCACTGTGAGTTTGAGGCCAACTTGGCCTACAAAGTGAGTCTAGGACAGCCAAGGCTATACAGAGAAACCCTGTCTTTAAAAAAAAAAAAAAAAAAAAAAAAAAAAAGTCCATGTGTCGTCCCAGGACCCCTTAGAAAGTCTGGGCTTGGGACACAGCCCTCATGCCTGCATTCTAAGGGTTTTCTGGGGTCCCCTGTCCTGCAAGTCCTAGCTCCACCCTTGCATCTCTCAGAGACTGCCCCCTACCCTTTCTCAATACTCTTCAGCACCAGTTCCCCTCAAAGGGTTAAAAACGGGAACCAAATAATTTATTTCAAGATCTTCAAAAAACAAATTCAAAATTTTTTTTAATTATGTCAAATTAAGGCCATTAAAAGTTAAGCTGTGTACCAGGAGCAGTTTCCTGAGAAAGGTGCCGGAACGCCATTATTTCTCCCCAAAACGCACTTACTGTACATTTCTCAAAGCCATCAGCCTTGATTGAAGGCTAATGAAAAAGCTGTCCTACGTCGGTTTATTCCTTGTATCCATTAAGAATAATTACGGCTGAACAATTTTTGATGCCTGTAACCTTCGAAAGCGTTGCTAATGGCATTATAAATTGCTTCTTGTCCAATGACTACGGCGGGATGCTTAATTCAAAGGCGTTCTGTCAACAGGACTGATTTGTGTGGCTAATGAGCACATTTAAAACAACAGCCTCGGCTCATGCATCCGAATGTCAATAAGAGGACGAGGTTCAATAGGGAGGCTTGTCCGTAATAATTAGTAGGGACAAGCACTCTGGATCAGGCCCGCTGTGGCTTTCACAGCCCTGCTGGAGTTACTGGTGTCCCCGAGGCCCATGCCAGTACTGGTCTTCATTGCTGGCTTAGGGTTAGAACCCAGACAGACAACCCCGGCAGGAAGCTACGGCAGAAGAGGAAGCATTGACCAGAGGGTACAAGATGGTGACAAAACCAGCTCCTATTTATCAAGCACTTCGTCATTCATTTCCTGGACATTTATGGAGCACCTGTTGTATGCGGGGAGGGGGGGGGGTGCGGTGCGGGGGGGTTGGTGCAATGGTAGACAGGACAAACACAGAGCTTGGTCTGTGGGGCCAGCAAACAGTGAACTAAGCCTTAGCCAGAGAGGCTGGCAAGCCACACTGGAAAAAAGGAGGCCCCAAGAAAAAGCAAGCAGGAGCCCAGGAGCAGCCTGGGGCAGTGGGAATGGGCTTTAAGGTGAGTGCGAAGGGTCCTTGGGAGCTAGCCAGTCCTTGACACTGAAAGGCAGTTCCACAGGGGTTGGGTTGGCAGAGGCCCAGAGTGGCATGGAAGGGGACTGTGGGGGAGGGGTGTTTGGGAGGCATCAAAGTACTTTCAGGTGTTATTATCTCCTCAGCCTCAGAACGCCTTCTCCTAGCCCAGTCCTTAAAGGCGCCACCTCCTGCAGAGAGGCAGCCTTGATTTCTCCTGGCTACCCTAAAGAGCTAACCGCAAAGCCAGCGCATGGGTGGTCCTTTGTCACGACCGGATAGCTGCCCCATTTAACTCTTCCTGCCACTTGCACCATCCACAATCAGCCTCTTAGGTCATTATTGGAGGCGTTCCCTGGGTATCAGGATGGGGGAGGTGTGAGATGTGAGGGGGAGATGGAATTGGGGGAAGCGGTCGGATTTAAAGCAACCCGGACCTCAGGACCCCAGCCTTTTTGTCCTAGACATGGGCACACACAGCATGTTGGCTCAACAGCCTACTTCACCAGCCACCAGGCCTGAGGGAGAGTAGCCAAGAAGGGAGGGCTTGAAGGCCCAGCAAAGGCATTTCCTTCCACACAGCTAAAGAAAAGGAAGCCATTGCTTGAAGCTGGGCATAGGCAGATAGGTGACCGAAGAAGCCGCCTGGTGAGGGAGGACTGGCCTGCAAAAGAAACTCGGAGAAGAAAGTGGCTGAGAGCTCAGGCTCCAGTCGTTGGGGTTCGAATCCCAGCTCTCCCAGATAGATGCTGTGAGACTCTGAGCAGCAGAGACTCCCTCTCACGCTGCGGCTCCCCCTCTCTGTGAGATGAGCATAAGACAGAACCTGTCTGGAGTGTCATGGTAAGGGCTGGATGAGAGCCTGCCTGTGGAGGGCCGTGCATGGTTCCCAGTGCTCTGTAACTGGCATCACTGTGTTATCAGACGCATGAAGCAAATGAGTCCTCACTGGATCAAGAAGAAAGCCAAGATGGCCACTGGAAGCTGACGGCACAGGGTCCCTTGACCAGCTAGCATAAATTAGTCTAAACCAGGAGCACGGTCCTCTGCCGCAACCACTCACCCCCAGTGCAGCAGCCCAGGATGCAGATGTGTGCGAACATCTGTGTCTGCAGGAGGATGGATTGATGTAGTCACAGCTCTGTGTCAGGCTGGGGGGCGGGGGCAGGGGCGAGGAGGGCAGAGCTATCCTGGGACAGCCCTGGGCCTGCTAGGAGGGCTCCAGGTGTCTGCCCGCAGGAGCCTAGGGGTAGCAGACATAGTGGGGGACCACTCCCTCGACTGCCTTCCTGCCAGCACCCTGCCACCTTCAGGGCTCCCCAGGTGCAGGCTGTCACTTCTGGTGACAAGGTTCAGATTTCTATCTCAGGGAGAGGCGCTCGGGGAAATCCCAGGACAAAATAATAAACAGAGAATTTGCCCCATTGGTCCCCAAAGAGCGGCTTTTCAAAAGCCCTTCAGTACTTGTTTAAAAGAGTGAGTGTTTACAATAACATTTTCACAGTCATTAATGCGAATCAACTACACATGTGGATGAGCTTCATGGCGACATCTACCCTCCTAACCACCCTAGCTTACTCTTCCTTTCATTCTCCCATTCCCTATCTGCCGCTAGCACCATCTCTACTATTTTCATTTATTATTGTTGTTATTACTAATTTCACATGAGAAACTTTAACACTAGTATTCTGTGTCAAATTCATTTTACTGATTATAACAGCCTCCAGTTCCATCAGTTCCATCCATTCCTGCAAATGACATGACTTCATTCTTTTTTGTGACTGCATAGTACTCCATTGTGTGTGTATGTGCTTGAGTGTGTGTGTGTATGTGTGTGTGTGTGTGTGTGTGTGTGTGTGTGTTGCATTCTCTTTGTCCATTAATCTATTGATGGACTCCCAAGCTGATTCTATGGCTTGGCTATCGCAACGGATGCTGGAATAAATGTGTGTGCAGGTATCTCCACTGCACTCTGTCCGGAGTGGAACACCACTGGGACCCTGTGTTTGTTCTTTCTAGTTTCTTATGGAGCCTCCATACTTCATCTCACAGTGGCTGGACCTATTTTACATCCCCACAAGCAGTGTGCAAGAGTCATTCCCACTCCTACCCCGATAACGTTCACCAGCGCTTGCTGTTTACTTGGTTTGAGTTTTGATCATTTTGACCTGTGGTCCATTGATTAAAGGCCCTCATTTCTCTTTCTGCCAGGAGATAGTGTTTGCTATGAGCTTCCGGCCTCCGTTTTCCTCAGGGCAGTGCGTTTAGGGGATGGTCAGTCTCTGTCTGATTAGAGACTGATTTTTAGTTCCCCGTGGCAGAAGCCCTCTGCAATATGTGGTACACCCAGCCTGCTACCACGGCTTCGTGACAACACTTCTGGTTTCCTCTAGGGCCGAGAGTCTTTTCTTCATTTGCCTTTGTCTCTACTGACCACCTGCCCTGTTGAGTGAGCCTCTCCCCGCAAGCCTCCTCCTGAGTGAGCCCACCTTCTCATGGCTTTGTCCATCACCTCCAGGGTTCCAGGCCCTGTTTCTCACTTAGCCAGTGCACTGCTGAGCCAGATCTAAGCAGCCCGCTGTGCTTTGAACAGCCCACAGGGGTCAAGGGTCAGCACAACTAAAGCAAATGTTACCTTGGTCCTCCCTGTGGACCAAAACACTACCACCATCGGATTATCCACTGACCAAGCCAGAAATTGAGGAGAAAACCCTCAGTTTAAATCCAGGATCTGCCACAGACCACCTGTGTGGCCACAGCAAGTTACTTAATCTCTCCAACCCCCATCTGTAAAACAGAAATTATCACCCTCACTGACCACGAGGGGGTTAATACATATAAATTTGGAAGAGTTCAATTCTACCTGCAGTTCCTGACTATTGGGTCCTTTCAAGTCTCAACCTGTTTCCTGATCCTCCTGACTTGCTGCTACCATATTGCCAATGCTTGTAATAAATTCAGAATTTACTGGGGAAATCTCCTGCCCTCAATTCCCTGGGTCTTGTCATCATCACTGAACAACTAGAGTAAGTACCTAGAAGGTGAATGAGATGGTCCCTCTCCCAACAATGAGGTGTCTGAAGCTGGTTTGGAGGGCTTCCCATGAGACTGGCAGACATCACTCTTTGGAACCCACTCAAGCCAGGGAGGGAAACAAAAAGGAAGAGGAAAGGACCCAGTGTCCCGTGTTTCCCTTTCTGTAGGCAATGACCTAAAAACCTCTCTTTAGACTCCATCACCCCCACCCCCAATAGTATCAACGGGGATAAAATCTTTAACACATGGAATATTCAAGATCTAAACCACAGCTGTATTCACCCCTCACCCTACACACACACACCCTGGCTTCTAGGACCAGGCCCCTTGGGGTTATGCCTTCACCCCCAGGCACCCTTGTCCAAGGACTGTGCAGTGTGCAGTGAAAAAGCCTAGCTCCCTCACCTCACTTCTAGACCCCTCCAGCCTTCCCCAGTGGAATCTGCTAAGGCTCCAATGTAGGTACACAGTAGCCCAGCCTCTCCCTCCAGCCTGCCCCCCACCCCCTGGACGCCCATAAGTGTGGTTATCCAGATGACTCACGGAAATGCTCCCAATCCTCACCCCAATTCTCCACCCCATCCACCCTATCCCCACTCCCATCCCCGACCCCCATCCTCCACCCCAGCCCTGCAGATCTCCAGCTCATCTCCACGCAGCCTGACCTAAGATAGCTGTACTACCTGTGCCAGAATAGGTGTTCACTCTTGGTACCCTCACCTCTTGCCTGCTCTTGTCAGACTCCTACAGAACTGAGTAAGGTTCCCACATTCCTGGTCCATCCCTGAGATGGAGTAGGCGCTATCCAAGATGGACCACACTGACTCATCTCAGTCTGCAGCACCTGTTTGGCGCCTGCAATTGCCCTGAGATGCTTAGATTTCAAGGTTTCTTTGGAGCTATCCCAGGAGGGGCTCTTGATGGGGTTTACAGAACAAGCCAGCAGCCTTTGCTGGCTTCATGGTTACAAGTCATGGGTACGCTGGACAGCCTGGGGCTCCATTGCCTGAGGACAAAGGCTGAGGAAGGCTTAGGGATGAGGCCTGGGGGCGTTAAAGAGAAAAGAGGTGTCGGTGGGGTGTGTTTGGAAGTCACCTGATGTAGCAATACCAACTGTTGACTGTCACATGGCTGCCACTTAAGCAACAAAACAACCATACCAAATATACCAACCATGCACTCTAGCTTGGCATGTCCATTCAGTGGCTTTTCAGGATAAAATCCAGCCTATTTAGCCAGAAGCATGAAAGCGTGATGCCAGCCTGCCTCTTCTGGCCTTCCCTCTCGCCATGATCACTTGCCTATGTACTGCTCCAGGCTCCTCCTTGAGCACACTCTGTCTCAGGCTCACCCTCTTGCCCAGTGAGGCAGCAGGTCAGGCACAGCCTTGCCCACTTTAGCAGTCCAGGGAACTGCTATCAGCTGAGGCCCTCCCTGGCTTCCGGTTTCTACAGTGGGTCCTTTCTTATCCTCCTTTCTTTCTTTCTTTCCTTCTTTTATTTTTGTTTGTTTGTTGTTGTTTCATTTCTTTGTTTTTGAGACAGGGCGTCATTCTGTAGCTCTGGCTGACTTAGAACTCACCTAGAGAACCACCTACTTCTGTCTCCTGAGTGTTAGGTATGATTTCTTTTTTTCAATAACTTGTTAAACTTTTTGACAGCCTCATGCACGTGTATAATGCACGCTGATAATGCATTCTAATGAACCATCCAATAGTCTCTAACCTCCCTTCCATCCTGTGAACCCCACATTCATGTCTTTTCACTTTGTCTTACGGCCCCCTGAGTGGAACTAAGGCTGTCTAAAGCAGCCACAGGTTTGGAACTGTCCGTGGGAGCCTGATGGGCTCCCCGGCAGGCACACAACTGAAGACAATGATTTCTCCTCCCTCGGAATCCAGCAGTAGTCAATAGCTCAGCAGCGAGGAACTGGGCCCCTGTAAGCCCTTCCCTGATCCATCACTGACTGATGACAGGCCCCGTTTCATGTAGGCCGAGCACAGGCAATCACAGCTGCCCGGAGATCATGTTTACAACAGCTGTATCAGGCCCCGAAGAAAGGAGCCTGCAGCCCTTCGCCCAGTGTCCCAGCTCTTACACTCTTTCCACCCCCTCTTCCAAGACGTTCTCTGAGTCTTAGGGGCTGGGATAAGCCGCCTGAGCACTCAACCATCATTACTCACAGCACCGCGCACAGCCACTGGTCCCTGCATTCATTGTATTTCATTACAAGGAGAAGTTTCTCTACCTAAAGATGAGGGTAGCACTTGTCCGTGCTGAGTGGGTGGGTGGACCCTGGCAGGCCGCTTCAATTTTTCTCAATACCATACTTGTGTGCAATACTCTGTAATTACATTCACCCCGCTACCCTCTCCCATCCCTTCCCACTCCCTCCAACTTCCTCTTCCCACCTCGTTCTCCTACCCACAGGTCCCGTCTCCCCCACCCTTTCTGCCTGTCACATCTGCTGTGCGTCCAGGACTGCAATACCGAAAGGCGGTACCCTACCACACTACTCTCTGCCCTTCGGCTTCCTCGGTCCTTCCGCCACCTCTCCTGTGACATTTCCTCAACCTCAGAGGGGGAGGGGTGACACAGATTTCCATTCGGAGCACATTCTTCTCTGTGTGTGTATTGTGTGTGTGTGTTTGCTGGTGTTCACATAGGTACTTCTGTGTGTGAGCAGATGACAGCGGTAGGTATGTCGTTTTCAGGAACACCGCCCACCTGCTTTGAGACCGGGGGGGGGGGGGGGGGGGGGCTTTCAGTGACCTGGAGCTCACCAATTAGGCTACACTGGCTGGCCAGTGGGGCTCAGGGATCCCCCTTGCTCCATCCCTCCAGCCTAGGATTACAAGTCTACACACCACTACGCCTGGCATTTTCACAAGTTCTGGGACCAAGCACAAATCTTCACACTTACAAAGCCGGTACTTGACCCAGCCGCTCTTGCATTCTCCTCATGACCCTTTGCATCAGAGTCATCTGTTGCAGTGTCTGTCTCCCCAAGCAAACTGAACTCTCTGCCACCAGGGATGTGTCCACTTCACCTCTGTCAGCAGTACAGCTGTCACCTTACTCAAAACAGGGACATCCACCCAGGGGGCAATGGAGTCTCTGCATCTGAGCCAACCCAGGGCACACCCGACACTATGGTCTTCAGCTTCTAGGGAGGTGGCTGGAGAAGCTGAGAGCATCCTGGCTTCTCTGGAAAGCATGAAGTAGAAGGCGTGGCTTCCAAACCTGCCTCTGCCCACTAGCTCCAAGGATCCACCTGTCCCGCACCTCTCCAGCACTAGGATTACAGATGTGTGCCACCCTGCCCAGCCTGTATGTGGGTGTTGGAAATCCAAACTCAGATTCCCGTGCATGCTTGTCAAGCATTTTATGAGCCATTTCCTTAGCCTGTGATGACTTTTTTTAAAAAAATTTTATTCTAAAAAAAAAAAAAAAAAAATCTCAGAATTTGAGGCAAAAAGACTAAGTGATCAAGACGGTTTCAAAATTTGTGAGGTTTTTTTTTTTTCAGCCAAAAATATATTAATATATTTTCATTCACAAAATATCTGTGGGTGCTGGGGTTGGTGTGTGTGTGTGTGTGTGTGTGTGTGTGTGTGTGTATGTGTGTGTACCATAGATGTCATGTCTAAATTTTAAGTCCCCCCAAGGACAGAGACAGTGTCTTCTGGCTTGTCCCCCTCACAGAGCCTGGCGCATGACTGATGCGCAATGATTACTTGTTGAGTGAAAGGAAGTGAAGACAGTCCAGTCAATAAGAAAGAGCTGATGTGGCAGCCTTCCCTTGGGCAGCGTTGTGATGGGCCGTGACCTTCTGTCAGTTACCAGCAGGGAGGACGGGGCACGAGCCAGAAGGGACTGAATGGCTAATGCAGGAATCTGCAAAGCATTAGGAATTAGTTCCCAGGGTTGTCATGGCCTCCCCACCCCACCAGAGGTTGACTTCCTTCTCCAACCCCACACCCAGAACACGCACCCACTCGCAAGCATGCATATACATGCGAGCGCACACAGACCTCGGAGGGCTTCGGTCACCAATATGGTCATCTTTATTTAAAAATTGTCTGTTGTGTGTTCATGTGGGATTGAGTTTATGCCATGTATGTGCATGTACGTATGTGCGTGTATGTATGTGCATGTATGTATGTGCATATAGAGGCTAGAGGTTGACTTCTCCTTATTATTTGGGACAAGGTCTCTCACTAAATCTGGAGCTCACCAGCTCAGCTAGACTAGCTAGCCAGGGTGTCTGTCTATCATCCTAGCTCTGGGGCTATAGGCACCCACTCCTGTGTCCAGGTTTTTACACAGGTGTTGGGGATTCAAACTCGGGTTCTCATGTTTCCACAGCAAGCACTTTACTCACTCATCTCCTCAGCCCCTGATAAGGTCATCTTCAGTGCTCTTGTCGTTTCTTCTCCCTCTTTAAAGATCTTCACACCTTCCTCTAAGACTCAGTGCTGAGAATGAGGGTCGTCTGTCTGTCTGACCGTTAGGGCCTCAGCAGCCATACACTGGGAAATGGATAGCGGAGGCTCCGCACTCCAGGACATCCCAGACATTTTCCATTGAGCTGACCTGGTCGGTGACACACGGATGTCTGGTCACCCTCAGCTCAATCAACTGGCCAGTCCACCCCTGGAAGCTTGAGTGATACTGAGACTAGACAGCTCCAAACGATATGCCAGCACACCTCAGATGCAGAAGTAGGCGGAGCCAAGATCAGGCAAGTCCAGCCTCCATCGGTGGAACTGCCCAACTGGCACTGGCGTTTGAACTGGGACTGATGAGGAACAGTGGTGGCTGCAAGTCTCTGGGTCTTTGGATGCATCGGGGCCTATCCCTGATCTCCCCGCTCTGCACCTCACAGCAACACCCATAAAGCAGGCAGTTTCTCCACCTGCTTTCTCACCTAAACCCCAGAGCTCTGTAGCTCCCTTAGCACCTCCCCGTCTGTTTTTGAGACGGTCTCACTATGTAGCCCTAGCTGGTCCAAATGTGCTATGTAGATTAGGTTGGCCTTGACTTCATATAGAAATGGCTGCTTCTGCCTCCCCAGGGCTAGGATTATAATTGTGTACCACTGTATCTGTCTTCCTGTCTTATCTGCAGTCCTGGCTCGTCACTTACCCATAATTGCCAGCTCTTTCTTCCCCGCCTCTTCCTGCTCCGCCCTTCCTGCCTTTCCTTCTCTCCCAATCCCATGTAGGACCCCCCAGCAGTCACGCTGTCCTCTCTTTGATACCTTTGACCCTTGTTCTCCCATCACATCCTTGAAAGAAACCCACTCCTGGTGACCCAGTGTTCACCTTCTTAGGTTCCATGCTTTGGAGAATTGTCTAACCTCGTCAGGTCACCTTCTCACCAGTTCATGGTCACTCCTACCTGCCTAGATGGCCCTTTGAGTCCTCTCTCACCCTAATGACCATCACACCCAACAAGCTTGCAATCTAACTTCCAATTTTATTAAGAGACAGGGCCAACCACAGCCTATGACTTCCTGCCAACCAGCGCGCACCTCTGACTCCTTCCCCCAGGTCCTCATCCTTCCTCCGCACACCTTCCTTCTCTCCTGGGCTCTCACTCCAGGATGGCCAAGGCCAAGATTAGAAATACCGACCTCAGTTTCAGATACTCTGGGTAGGTGGAGAGTCCCCTGCGCGCGTGATCTGGCTCTAAACAGAGGCATGGCTGGGAGAGCAATGGTTTGAAGGGTCATTGCTCTCCCACAATGGGCTATTCTCCTATCTTTAATTTGTATTTATTATTACTGTTCGTGTGTGATGTGTAGGGGCCCACATGCCGTAGAGCATGTGTGCTGGCCAGAGGATAACTTTGTGGAGTTGGGTCTTTCTCTTCTACTTTTATGTGGGTTTCAGGGATTAAACTCACGTCATAAGACTTGTGCAGCAAGCAAGAGCCTTCACTCACTGAGCCATATCATCAGGCTCCCAGATGTGTGTGTGTTAAACACACACACACACACGCACACACACGCACACACACGCACTAAATAAAATGCAATCAAAATGTTTCTAAAGAGAGCTAGGAAGTGAGCTGGCATAGGATTGCACATCTGTAAACCCAAAACTCAGGAGGGCTGAGGCAGAGGATCAGGAGTTTAAGGCTGGCCTGCACTATACAGTGGAACAATGTATTAATTACTTAATTGATTAGATACCAAAAGGAAAGAGCCAATAGCACAATAAGAAGCTGAGGAGATGTCACAGTGGCTAAGAGCAAGGAGGACACGAGTCCGAATCTCCAGTAACCCTGCTAAAGTTGGAGCGAGCATGGACACCCATCCCTCCAGCGGCAACGGCGGAGACAGAGGATCCCTAGGGCTTCCCGGGCAGCCAAAACCCAGCACATTCCAGGCTCAGTGACAGGACCTGTCTCAAGAGAATGAGGTAGAACCTGAGAGAGCAGACACTCAGAGACTTCCTCTGGCTGCTGCAAGCTCGCACACTGACCTGAGCACACATCATGCAAATGCATATGCTCCCAGCACACATGTGCACACACATACACACACACACACACACACACACACACACACACACACACACACACACACACACACGTACATGCGTGGGCATTTCAAAAGAGATTCAAAGAGAATGGAAAACAAACGTCAAAGAGAGGAAGCAAAAGACAGAAAATGCCAGAGAGATGGCAGACAGGAAACGTAGGACAAGGCCGTAGACTTAACTTTCCTCCTAGGACACGTGCTTTCTGCCACAACTGGCAGTGCTGAGCTTGGCGGTAGGAGTGGGATACTCAGAAGGGAAGACAGAAGCACAGAGGGGAGGCCTGGTTTGGGACACAGTTTAGGGGAAAGAGCAAGGCAGGACCATATCTACAGGTCAATTCTCAGCAGCTTGGCGGCCCCACCCCCTTCTTCCCGGACCACTAGCGGCAACTATAACCTTTTCCAGTGCAGAGATAGATATGTGACCGGAAGCAGGCTGGAGCTGAGCAAGCAGGAGAGCAAGACAGAGTGGAAGAGTTCTTACATGTGTCAGGTGGGAGCCTGCCTAGTAACCTGGAGAAATGGCCCAGGGTGACCCCTCCTTTTCTTAGGACGGATGGCTAGATCTGAAGAGCAGCGTTCTCTCTTGGGAGAGTTATACCCACACTCAGGTGTGCAGCCATGCCATACAGAGGGGGCCCATCAGCCCAGGCGGCCCTGACACAAGCATCTTCCCCACCTCACATATGTGAACTGTCTAGGCCACCTGGAATATAAGGTAGCCACTTTGCCAACTAAGCGCTTGGCTCCTCCCATATCCTGGTCACTATCTCACACTCCTCATCCTTGTTTTCTTTGGGCAAGACTCATCTTTCTGCGCGACTGTGCAGATGGAGGGGGTCAAGGTTCAGGAAGCATGCCCAGGCACCCAGTGAGGAAGCAGACATTCCAGAGATCTGCTCGCATCTAGAGCCCTTTGCCAGACCTGTGCCAGGTCAGAGTTGGAGGAAACACACGGTGGGTGACAGGCAGTAGCCTAGAAGTGCTTGTGCCATGTCACCCAGGAAACTGAATCTGGAGTCTGTCATCTGTTAGGAGCATTTAACTGAGGACTTTGGGCTGGACCCCAAGCGTCCAACAGCATCCAAGGGAGAGCAGCCACTGCATCTGGCGACTGGAGGATGGAGGAGGGGCCTCTTAGAGCTGGGGAAACCTACCCACTCCAACAGCTCCTCAAACAACAAAAGCAAGCAACCAGCTGCCTTGGAGCTGGCAGGGGCAGAAGGCCTGAGACAAGTGTGAGGAGAGAAGCGGTTCTGTCCAGAAACATCTCAATAGCGTGATTAACTGAGCATCGCAAATTGTAACCCTTTCCTTTAATGCACTTTCCCTGAATTACCGCAGGAGCCCGGCGGCCGAGGAGCCTCGTACAAATTGCTGGAATGGGCAGTTAAGCGGGGAGGTCGGAGGTTAAATGAACACGGTTGTTTATGAAGACACAGCCCGAATCCATTTGCATTTTAATATTCTCTCAGTGAGACGGAAAGCCACTTTGAGGACAGCTTGTTTGGAAATCCCATTAACGGGTTATTTATGGGGCTCGTGGCTGCGTGACCCTTGCCCTTGTTTTGTTAAACATGAACCAGACATGAATCAGACGGGCAGCGGGCTAGCTGCTATTGTTTCCTGTAGCAGGAAATGTCATCGGATTCGATTATTCTGAGCTGACACCTTCTGAATTATCACCCTCATAATGCTCAATTTTCCCTTTTTTCCCCTTTGGTCAACCTGATTATTTCTGTCTTTGTAGAAAGCCGACTTTCAGAGAAGCCATTTCCCTGCCATTGGCTGTCAAGAAGGCTGGCTGAGGCCCTGAGAGGCTGCTGGCCTGGAGAACACGGAAGCCCAGGTACCCTGCACGAGAGAGCCGGCACGGCTCTAGCATCCTAGAGAGCTAGTGGTTTCTGCACCTCACTTTTTGGCTCCAGGGCTCCTTCATCTAAACCTTTAGATCAACATTAAAATTTATCCCCCCAAAAAAAAAAAAGAAAGAAAGAAAGAAAGAAAGAAAAGAAAAGAAAGAAAAAGAAAAAGAAAAGAAAAGAAAGAAAGAAAAGAAAAAGAAAGAAAAGAAAAGAAAGAAGAAAAAAAAAAAAAGATTGAAACTTAATGTTGGGGTCGGGGTAAGAAACTTTCAGATAACGCAGGTTTCTCCATGAACAGGCCTATAGACTAAAAAGTGCTGACTTTAACGTGCAGGACAACACAAAGCAGCAAGTTCTCAGAAGGAGAAGGGGCACCCTGCCCAGGGAGTCTTATGTACAAATATTTGCTGAGTGGAAATAAACTCATGAAGCTTGAGAAGGATTCGTCTTAAGATAGACATCATCATAAAAGTAAAACAAGGGCCGGGTGTGGTGGCGCACGCCTTTAATCCCAGCACTCGGGAGGCAGAGGCAGGCGGATCGCTGTGAGTTCGAGGCCAGCCTGGTCTACAAAGTGAGTCCAGGATGGCCAAGGCTACACAGAGAAACCTTGTCTCGAAAAAACAAAAAAAAAAAAAAAAAAAAAAAAAGTAAAACAAACTCCTGGTGTCCAAGGTCCTGAGACTGGGGCTAAGGGGGTCTGGGGGCCATCTACTCTGCCCCATAGCCTGCTCATCAGCCACTCCACAGGCCTTCTTCCCAGGCTTCAGCTCAGGAGCCAGGGCGGGACCTAGTCATCACCTCAGATGGCCACTCCTCAGCCCCTAAGTTCAGCTCCATCCATAGAGCCTGCGAGTCCTGAGAGCCTCCACTGAGCGCTGGGAAAGGCAAGAGGATCAGACTGAGGCCATCGCCTCTTCCCTCCTCTACCCTTCTGCCATTAAGCTGTCATTCCAGTGCAATGGACTTCCGGAAGGCTCCCCAAATGCACAGAAAACCCAGAGGCAGACACAAGAGCTCAAGGAGGCACTGTGCTTAAAAAAAAAAAAAAGTTGACACTAATACTCAGAGCTTCAGAGCTTGTCTCTCTGTGACACAAAAAGCCCAACATGGCACCTGTTGGCTGGAATTAAAAAAAAAGAAAGACCCTTGTGACAGCAGCACAGATCCTCTTCTCTGAACGTTTGCCTAACTTAACTCCCTTTCATCTGCTTTCTACTGTGGTCCCCTTCACACATTCAAGGTAAAGCCAAGAGTTAAATCCATGAAGGGCAGCCTCCCTCCCTCAAAGGCTTTGGGATGGCCGTGACAACAGCCCAGACCCTTTGACCTTGTGGATGTAACTCTAGAATACAGATCTCTGCAGCAGGATTGCCCAGGATGCTGGCAGGACAAAGCAGCAGCAGCTGCTTCTAGAGATGGCTGGCTGGCTTGTTGCAGCCTGGGGTGGCTGCTTCTCCTTCAGCATCCTAGAGTCTCACCTCCTCCTTCACCTCCCAAGTGCACTGTTTGTTCTTGAATGCTCATCCTTGGGGGGGGGGGGGGTCACCTGACCTCAGCAGTTGAGCCACTCAAGGCAGTAGTAGCCAGAGGGGGTCAACCCAGGCTCCTGGGCCTGAGCAGGCGCTGGGATCCCTGCTCAGGTGCAGGGCCTGCTGCGAGAACACCTGCTTCTCCTTGGGAACTCTCTTCCCACCGCTTTCTGCAAAAGCCTTTTTCCGACCAAGTTTAAAATAGATCTCTCCTTATGAATTGGCCGTCTGAGGAATTCTCCTTCAGTGGTTAATTCAATCTTAATAGACGCTGATTTTTTTTTTTTTTTCTCCCAGAAGAAAAGGGAACAATACATCTTTAGAACGGGTTTATAAGTGTCATGATTTTTCTACTAATTTACGCTGCATTCTCTGCTTTAAAATGTGAAATTACCTCATTGTGTCTCTGAATATCCTCCATGCTTGGGCCTGAAATTAAGCTCGCAGTAGAGGAGCCTAAATGACCACAATTTGCTGTGTGAAATGCCCTGATTGCAGGAGCAATCCCAAGCAATCCCCAGCCCCAGTGCAGCCCCGCTCACTTGAGCTGATTGGCCTTCCTCTTGGCTTTGCCAAATACACCTGGTGCTACCTGCTGTCGGGGGGAGGGGTGGCAGAGCAGGCTCCCGCCAGGCCTAGCCATCCCCTGTCCCCACAAGCAGACACTGTCTGTCTTCTAGCTCATCTCCCAGGACCCAAAGAGCATCTGCTTCTTGCTCGGCCACCCAAACTTCTGTCCAGTAAGTAGCATCCACGGATAAGTGTGGCCTGCAATCACCAGGCCACTTTGGACCATGCCTCCAGTGACATCATGATCACCCTCATTCTTTTAGGGGGATTCTGTGATCTCATCTCTTTGCCCATGTCTTAGCCTGTCATGGAGTGTAATCCACCGTAGGCTAGGCCTTTTGATACCAGCCTTTGGCCACTACAGCGTCTGTATTCAGACTCAAGTGCAAACGCAAGCACTACCACAATATTATTTGGTGTGGCTGAGTAACCTAGGCCACTTCTCTAAGTCCCCGTTTTTCATTTCTCTGTAATTGGAGACACTCAGAAACAGGGAGAGTCAGCAAGATTGATCGAAGGAAGGCAAGAAAGCTTAACAGTTTGATGGGTCTGTGTTCTGCATATGCAGACGGAAAAGGGTTCTGGCTTCATTTCCCATACCACACCTTTCAAGTAGAAAAGTCTTCTTATAATAAGAAGTGTGTTTATGCGCGTGTGTGTGTGTGTGTGTGTGTGTGTGTGTGTGTGTGTGTGTGTGTGTGTGTGTTAAAGCCCAGAGATCAACCTATATGTTGGATCTCAGGAGCCAACTATATTTTGGAGACAGGGTTCATCACTGGATTGGGGTTCGCAATTAGCCTAGCTAGACGAGACTGGCTGGTGAACCCCAGGGATCTGCCTCTCCCCTTTTCTCCAGAGCTAGGATTACAAGCATAGGCTACCACACCCAGCGTTTTACAGGAGTGTTAGGGCTCAAGCTTGGGTCCTCATGCTTGTGCAAATACTTTATGGACCGAGCTGTCTCCCCAGTCTAGTGAGAATGAGTTGACTTGGAAGGCTTGAGAAGCCGAGGCTGGCTTGGCTCAGCCTTTCCCCATCTGCACAGGGCAAACATGCCTGCTTTTTAATTACATTCTTGGTCCTCAGCCTTGAATCCTGAATGTCCCTCAACCCAGGACCAGAGCTCCACCTGGGCTCATCTGCTTGGGATGCCATCCACTCTTCACTCTGTTGTCCCCAGAGTCTAGCAGCTTCTTCCGGACTCCTGAGCCCTTTCAGGCATTTTCACATAATGATGAAGATAGCTGGTGACTTCTGTCCCCATATCCCATCGGCCTGGCTCGTAGATTCCAAGCTTTCCTGGATCAACAGAGCAGCAGAGACCACCACCACCTTCCATTGGCTGTGCCGTTCTTGCTGGTCCCTAATGCTAGATCCTTCATTGGAATTAGGGATACCCCGTGGTGTAGCTCCAGCTAGTATCCTAGCTTCCTAGAACTGATGCGATAAAGCACCCAGTGGGAGCTGCTTGCATGACCAAAGCAAGCTGCTTCCAGAGACCAAAGTTCAATATCAAGGTTTTGGAGGATGCTGAGGGAGCCCTTGGGGAAGCTTCCAGACCTCTCCCCACCAGCTTCTGGCAGTTCGTGGCAATTTTAAACACTCTTTGGCTTCCACCCAGATCACCCCAATCTCTGTCTTCATCTTCACATAGGGTTCATGTGTATGTCTGTCTCTCCAGATTTTCCCCTTTTTATCAGGACACTACTCATAGTAGATTAGGGTTGACCCTAGCAACGTCATTTACACTTGATTACCCCCTATAAAGACCCAATCTTCCAGTAAGAACATAGTCTAAGATACTGGAGACTAGAATTTTAATAAACAAATTTTAGGGAGCCACAATTCAACCCATAGCAGCCAGGCACCCCTTTATTTCCATACCTGGGGCTGCTGAAGGCCAAAGAGGAAAAGATTTGCACAGTTCAATTAGCAACTGAGTCAAAATAGTAGAATTCTAACTCAGGGCCCTCAAATCCACATTATCTTGTGACTCTGGAAAAGTCTAAGTTCAGTCGGGGTTGGATGGACCTAAAGGAGACAATGACCTGGCCATGACCCAATAGGGCCGACAGTGATGGTTTCTCTCTTAAGTCTCATCCAGGCACAGAATCTAGGCCCACACACCCCAGCGCAGGCTGAACACTCCTAATAGCCAACCAGACCACACCAAAGAGCTTTTAAACAAACATCACTCATCTCATCCCGCAAGGCCAGCAATGAGACTGGCTCACACACAGGGAACGTGAAGCCGAAATGCAGCACTAACGTGATTTTAACGCTCACCTTCAAGTGCCAAAGCTTGGGTCTCCCATCCCTTGTGCAGCCCATCTCTGCACCATGAGAGTCCAGGAGCCTGAAAGGCAATTTTGTTAATGCGACTAGGAGGAGCAAGCGGGTCTGAAAACTCATCCATCATCTTAACGCGCTCCGGGATGGACTTGGAAGATAAAGCTTTCATCTTCTCTGCCGGGTGGAGCCTCTTCAATTAGACTGGTAGGGGGTGCGAGTGGGAGCCGAGACAGGCACCCTGAGGAGAGGAGGACTGAGATGGGACTTCATCCTAGAAGGGCTGGGGGGGGGGGGGAGCTGTTCCATCCTGTAACCGTTAGCGAGGGGCACCTAGCTGGATGTGGTTCAGGCCTTGGGAGTGTGAGTGAGCAGAGGAGGCAGGAAATGACAAGGAGATATCCTAGGCTCAGTCCTCCATCCTCAGTGAGGAGGAGGACAGCAGTGCCCTACCCCTGGGCTGCAGTGAGAAGAACACTAAGCCACTGGGATAGGGATAGAGAAGCAAGGTTTAACATCACAAGGCTCAACTAAGTCTCTCCTGGCCCATGTGCCACTGCCACCCGCATCCTCTCAGCTCATGCTCACAGAACATGCGATAATCGGGTTAACTCTTTAGGTCCTAGAAAGCACAGAGAGGACCATGCTGCTTCATCTTGCCACTCCCCACTGCAGGCACCAGGGTCCCACTGCAGGCACCAGGACTCCCAATGCAGGCACCAGGACTTCCAATTCAGGCACCAGGACTCTCAATGCAGGCACCAGGACTCCCAATGCAGGCACCAGGACTCCCAGTGCAGGCACCAGGACTCCCAATGCAGGCACCAGGACTCTCAATGCAGGCACCAGGACTCCCAATGCAGGCACCAGGACTCCCAGTGCAGGCACCAGGACTCTCAATGCAGGCACCAGGACTCCCAGTGCAGGCACCAGGACTCTCAGGCACCAGGACTCCCAATGCAGGCACCAGGACTCTCAATGCAGGCACCAGGACTCTCAATGCAGGCACCAGGACTCCCAGTGCAGGCACCAGGACTCTCAATGCAGGCACCAGGACTCTCAGTGCAGGCACCAGGACTCCCAATGCAGGCACCAGGACTCTCAATGCAGACACCAGGACTCCCAATGCAGGCACCAGGACTCCCAATGCAGGCACCAGGACTCCCAATGCAGGCAAGGTGATCTGAGCTCTGCTCTGCCTTTCTGTACTGCAGTGCTTTTCCCTCAAGTGTGTGGGGGGAGGGGCAGGGAGGGGAGGGCAACCTCCTCTAGGATCAGGGCAGACACTCTACTGCATCAGACCCTCATGTGGGTGGTCTGCCAAGGATCCTGGGAAACTCGTAGGGCCACCCAGAGCAATAAAAAAGCAAGATGGCCTGTGCTTGTACTTGGGATAGAGTGCTCATCCTGCCACTGGGTCTTCATCCTGACATATTGTCACCTCCTATGGCTGGACTCTCCCTGAGTCGATTGATTATTGATCAATCTGCCAATAAGTCAGAGGAATTTACTGAGCCATATCCACTAGGTACTTAGTGGGTGTTGCCCTCTGCCTGCCAGCCAAGAAGCCTTTGCTGAGCCACTAGTCATCATGATACAGCAGAACAGCAGTGACAGTGTCCCTCGCTGTGCGTTCTAATGGCACGCATGTACTAACTCGCTGCCTTTTCTTTATTCTTTTTTTTTTTTTTTTTTTTTCCTGTTTCATCTTTTATCTCTCTCTGCTTCCAGCCTCGAGCTCCTAACACCTACCTGTTCACCATGGGTTTTCATATCTCACATCCACGTTCTTTTCTTGCCCAGAGTCTCCCCCCACCCCCGACCCTTCCCCTCCCCCACACACCCCACCCCACCCTCACCCCTCACCCCCTACCCCCGGCTATCTTTCTTCAGCAGATTCATTCTACAGATGTCCACCGAGAGATCACTTCCTCAAGCAACCCACCAGAGCCCTAGCCGGAGCGTTCTCAACAGCACCAGGCTGAAAAGACAAATGGAGTCCTGGGGTTCCCCTGGCTTCACCCATGGCAGACATCACTAATGGATCACAACGTGATTCTGAGAACTTTGCGGGGCTTAGCTGGAACTGCCTGCCTTGAGAGCACAAACTAGGTGGTTAAGTCAGACATGGAGCTCAGCGTAATACCTGGCACATCAGCACTGCTGCCTTACAAAGTCCCTGGCCTGTCCAGCCCCACCCCTTCATGGCCTACATCCTCCCACCTAGTGGAACTGGTTGTAGGTGGGGGAATGCAACAAAGAATAGAACAAGGCCATTTCTAGAAAAAGGCATGACCTGACAACGGAAGAAGAGCAGGTGACCCCTTTCTTCCTTTGCTTGCGGCCAGGCAGCTGCAACTGCCCCAGCCTCTGAAAAACCCTGGGGCTCCTGGCAGGCCAGTGAGCAAAGCCTCTGTCCAAGGTTCCCTGCTTCCTAAACCTCAGTGGTGCTTGCCTCCAACTGTCCTTCATGTGCACACAACCCTGCGCATAGCGCCGTGCTCTTCAGGGCACCCTCCTCCAAGCCACTGCTACCTACCCCTCCTTGTCATGGGGAAATGAAGCCGCTTGCCAAGTGTCCATGCCTCCCACAGCTCAACGAGGGTTAAACTCTGAAAGGCGGTCAGCTACAGAACCTCTTGGCTCAGAGGTTCTACACTCCCAAAGTGCATCCTGCTTTTCTGCCTCCATGGCTGCTAGTTAGTCACTGGAATAAAAACTAGATGGGGTGCGTGTGTGTGTGTG
The DNA here is from genome assembly GCF_903995435.1 of Acomys russatus. Taxonomy (NCBI): domain Eukaryota; kingdom Metazoa; phylum Chordata; class Mammalia; order Rodentia; family Muridae; genus Acomys; species Acomys russatus. The sequence goes on from NC_067165.1 coordinate 18,676,585, forward strand.
TGTGTGTGTGTGTGTGTGTGTGTTTGTGTGTGTGTGTTTTTGTGTGTGTGTGTGTGTTTGTGTGTGTGTGTTTGTGTGTGTGTGTGTGTGTGTGTGTTTGTGTGTGTGTGTGTGTGTTGATGTGGGGAGAGGGTAACAGTGCAAGCTGGGGACCAGACAGAATTTTAAAGGCAAAGTCCTAAGGATTTCATGACATATATAGATACAAAATAAATGGCTCTAAAACAAAAAAGTACAGAAACTAAATAGTATGTGCCTGCCCACCACCTCACCCCCCATGCCAACCTGATTTCTGCCCTCTCATCTCTCTGGCCTCTGCCCCCCCCCCCGCCCCTCAGCCCCCCACACACCCTTCAGAAATGCCTAGGAGAAAGGAGGGGCAGGAGGCTCCCTCACCTCAGCGTCTCCTGCAGTGGGAGCCTCCTCTCTTTTTCTGAAGACAGAGCAGTTTTCCGTGTGCTCTATGTAAATGAGCTGTTTGTGAATGTGCATCTGTAATGGAAGAGCTGTCAGGTTGGGCTGGGGGGTTGGCTGGGATGTGGAGGACAATAGATTCCGGGCTCCGAGGTCAGGCGTTGGGGGAGGGGACTGCTGGCTCTGGCGGCTGGGGAGAAGGAGCCAGATGCAGGGGTCGGAGACAGCAAGCAGAGAAGAGGCCCAGGCTCGAGTCTTGCAGAGACCCGGGGGCCTCAGGCACTGAGGTGGTAAAGAGCCGGGAGCCTGTAGTGACAGCTGGGGTGGGGGAAGTGCCATGTGCCAGGGTGAGGAGGAGAAGCCCGGGGCGCTGGGGCAGCTGGGGCACACCCTGGGTGCCAGGAAGTAGCTGCCGGGCAGCCTAGGAGCTGCTGCTTTGGGAATCAGGGAAGACTCCTGTAACAGGGGCTGTGTGTTAGCCACGATGCTGAAGAATGGGTTGCCCTGTGCAGGGCCTCTCTGCAGGATGGGGGCCACTTAGGTCTCACAGAGCACCAAGCTCAGAACAGCATACCACAATATCCAATCAATGGTACTGTTACAATCTAAGAATTCAGCCCCAAGTCAAAACAAAAAAACAAAAAAACAAAAAAAAACCCACTTCATTTAGCCTAAGTAGAAATTGGGGAGGGGATATGGCCAGGTCCTGGAATATGATCAGAACCCCAGGGCATCTTGGAACCAACATTAGCTTCTCTCCATCCTGGGCAGGGCTCCTTGGTGTGCCTCTGAAGACCAGCTCCACCCCAAGTCCACAGGTCCAAAGGCATCTCCAAAGCCTGATGCCAAATGCCCTGGAAATTCAAGGCACCCAACAAAAAACTCAAGAACTCTCTGGTCTCCTCAGTACAGGTCCAGGCCCGGGGCTTGTGTGGCCACTGTTGGTGGTCACTCACATGACAAGTTCCTTCAGTTCAGACTTGTGAAGTGCCCCCTCTGAGCCGTATCTGTCCTAGGCAGTGAGTGGGGGACGACAGCCTCTGCCCTCTACTTGGAAAAGACAGACAGGAAGTGGCGGATCCCAAATGTGGGCTGCGGTACAGCAGGTGATGCGACAAAGGGAAAGAGTGTTGTGCCAGGCGTAGACCGGAAGGAATGACCGGCCCTTCTGGAAAGTGTCCTGAGAAGGTCTTCCACTTGACAGGTGCCCTGAGGAAATGAAAAATATGGATGCTCAGATGTCTAAGGGAAGGATGCTACAGGTGGAGAGAGAGAAGCGGGTCCCAACCAAGCCCTGATGAGACGGCAGAAGGAGTCCTGAGTCACGCAGGGCTCTCTAGTCTTAGGGGAACTTGTCACGGATGAGTACCAGAGGCTCACAGACTCGACTTCCCCAGAGTCAGTGGCTTCACGTTCTTGTCTCAAAGAGTGAAATTCTAGAACAGGAGGGGGAATTGATAAAGGTTTTTATTATATGACAACAGATAACTTAAAGGAAAGAAAGAGAGCAGAACCCCTGTGTGTAATTAGTAGGGCCCAGGAAACTGGGTACCCTCAAAGGTCCCCCATCTAAGGATTAGTAAGGCTTTGCTGAATGGAGGCCTGACGAGCTTGTAGACTGAGCTGGTTGGTCGGGTCACCCTTCCACAAGGTGTCCTGGTGACTCTCTTCTGTTGCTGTGACCCTCATACAGCTTCCACGCAGGGATGCTCACTTAAGTTGTATAAGAGGCCAAGAAACACGGCAAGAAACCAGACCAAAAGCCGAAGCTTCTTTCTGCCATGCTTGGCCTGAACCAAAACAGAGCCAAGGACACTTTGGCTTCTAACCAAGGAAGGACAAGAGTCAGAGGCTTATTTTCTTTTTTTAATTATGTGAACATGGGTGGGAAGGCTCGTGCACATGTGAGTCCAGATGCCTCCGGACCCCTGAGGGATCCCCCTGGAGCTGGAGTTACAGGCAGTAGCGAACTGCCCAACCTAGGACAAGAACCAAATCCTGTTCCCTGCAGGGGCGTCATTTGCTCTTAGCCACTGAGCTGTGTGTCTCCAGCCCCTGGGGGACAAGAATTACAACTGCTGCCTTTTGGGGGAGGTCCTTGCTATAACACTGTCTGAGCAGACTCTGCTGTTGTTTACCATCCCTGCATGGGAGGATGGGAGAGGTTGAGGGAAAAGCAGGGTGCTAGGAGGAAAAAAAAAAAAAAAGCTGTCCTTGTTAAGAGCAGAAACATTAGTAAGCAGAATCAGATTAGGCTGGGTCTGTGGGCTCCCGGGAGGTGAGAGGTTATAGGGCTCCGGGCTAAGCAAAGCTATATGACCCCTCCCTTACAGGATGCCCTAAGCACATGTTCATGTTCCCTGGCTGCTCAGCCTTGTCTCATTTTAACCCCCAGCTGCCACATTGGCAGACTTCAAGTGAACTCCACGCCAACCATAGCTACGGGGACTCTATAGAGCTGTAGACCGAGACTCCTCCAGGGCCTCTGGATACCCGGCCTGTGCTCAGAAACATCACAACAGAAGGCTTGGATTCTGACATCCAGGCTCGTTAAAGAAATGAGTGACACCGTCCAGAGGTGCAGGAGAGTTGGGATGCCATAGGGAAAGCACTCACAGATAAGAGAAAAATCTGGGGATCAGTTCTTTCTAGGCATTGCCCTGTCACCGGCTCTCCACTCTAATCTTTTGAGACATGGCATTGGTGCCTTGCATCTAAGAAGATGTGCTGAGACCAAGCCTTTGGCTAAACTTATTATAAACTTGTGCGCTGACCCAGCTCAGTATTGGGCTCACCACCCTTCTTCTGCTCTCCCCGCCTCACCCACACCCACCTCACTACCCTAGATCACAGCCTCCACTAACGTGGTCATATAAGCTCAAACCCCACCACCTATTTTCTGGCGTCCATGACTAACGTAGTTGATAGCAGGCAGGGTCTTAGAGGTAAGACGAGGAGTTGCGTTGTCCACTCATTTACAAACAGAAGGGACCTCATTGCTCCGTGAGTCCGCGGGACAGTGACTGACTATGGGATGCAGTTTTACAGATACTTAACTGTGGTTCATGAGGTACGGGGAAGGCCATGATTTGAATATGAAATACCCCCATACAGGTTCTTATCTTAATGGCTTGGTCTCCAACTGGTGACACTATTTAGGAAGGGGCTGGCAATTTGAGTTGGAGGGGCCCAGTTAGAGGAAGTCAAATCACTGAGAGTGTCTTCTAGAACGACATCTTGTCCTGACCCCTTCTAGCCCCCATCCCTGCTTCCTGACCCCCATGGGTGGCCATTTCTTTGCCATTACACCCTCCTCACCCTGGCTGGCTGTCTTACAAAGGTCCCACAATGACGACGTGAATCTTCTGAGATTTATGAGCCAAAATGAAACTTTCTCTCTAAAATTGTCCCTCTCAGATACTTTTCATGGCGATTCAAAGTCTGATTGGCATATGAAGAAGGGATGAGACACAAGAGCAGCCACTACTGAGAAAGCAGAGGGCAGAAAGCGTCCTCTGGGAGGGGCTTGCAGGGGGGCACAGAGGGGCACGGGGGTCAGGGGTGGGGACACAGGGTATTTTGCTGATGATTAACAGTAGAAAGTTCTCATATAGGAAAAGAGAGAGCGTGGTGGTACCCTGCTGAAAGCATACAGGGCCACGTAAGGATTAGAGAGGAGAAGGGATATCCTGGAAGTGAGAAGCAAACAAACAAATAAACAATAAACAAACAAACAAAGTGCTGAGGTCGATCTGGAGGAAAGACCTCCCAGGCAGATGATAGGAGAGGGAGCTGGGAAAGAGCCTTGCTGAAGGTACAGTCCAAATTCCTCCTTTACTCTTGCCAAATGCACTGAGGCTTAGTTGCTAGAGTCTAAACCAGGATCCTAGAGAGCAGGTTGGCAGGCTCTGCACAAACTGTTGGTAGCTGGCTCCAGAGGTCAGAGCTGAATCCACAGCCATAGACGGCCTTGGCTAGGTGCCTTGGAGGTGGGGTGCTGAGGCTCTCTAAGCCTTTTCCCCTATCTCTAAATTAGAGAGTTGATCCTTCCTTCATGGAATTATTGTGAAATTCACCCCGAGGAATGCAGGGCACAGGGCGCAGGGCACAGGGCACAGGACGCAGCGCACAGGGCACAGGGCACAGGGCACAGGGCACAGGGCACTGCTCCTACCAAGCATCCCTCATTCAGACAGTTGAGAACATGACCCACCCCGTGTAACCCAGAACCTCAGCAGCAGAGTTCTAAAGATCCGCCCCGTTCTGATCCCTCTTTCTTCAATAATATGTGATGGAATTCTCTGGACTGTAAGCATTCATTTTGTTGCCTGTTTATTCATTTACTTATAAAATTTGAGTATGAAGTGAGGCGGTGTCACGGTGTGTGCGTGGGTGCCCGTGCATGTGGACATAGAAGGTCACAGGAAGCCACTGACTGTCTTTCTCCACTGTTCTCCATCTAACTTCCTTGAGATGTTGGTCTCTGCCTAAACATGAAGCCCCACATTTTGGCTCCCAGGACCTATTAGTATGGTACTCCATGCATAAAACAATTGAGGTTATAAATATGCATAAGCATGCCTCAGTTTTATGTGGGATTTGAACTTGGGCCCTCCGGTTTGCAGAGCAAGTGTTTTTGCCCACTGCGTCATCTCCCCGGCCTCCGAATTTTTATTTATTTATTTATTTATTTATTTATTTTTTTTTTAAGTGCCTGAGCTGGGAAAGGATGAAACCTACATCTGAAATGAACTACAGAGGGGTTTCTATGTTAACACAGACAGGGCATCCTCCAAATGCTCTAAAGAACGCATCTGAAGAGTTTGCCTGCCCCTCCCCACTGGGGCTTTAGTAAACCGCCAGACAGAAATGATGGAGGTCACTGCTTCCAGCTTCTTCGGAGAATGCTCCTTTGTATTCAATATAGATCCAGTCTCGGCTAGTCTCTCCCTTGTACTTGAGTTTGTTCATGCATTCACAGCAGTCAGTGCCCCCTGCAAGGCAGACACAATTCAAGACCCCCCAGTGAAGACCTGAAACTGCAGACAGCATCAAGCCTTCCGGTACCCTGTGCTTATGTCTATGTAACTCGAACGCGCGCCCCGCCCCCTTCCCCGTAGCTGAGTGTCCATCGCACAAAGGCTGTAAGAGTTCCGACAGTGAAGCGAGGACAAGGCTCGTTTTTTCCTTCTTCACGGTTTCTCAGTTAGGAGATTCGTTGCCGCTTCAGATGGTCGCACCACCCGCGTAAAATGTTTTGGAGTAAAGAACATTTATTTACCTTCTTAGAGCTCTTTGTCGCAAGTCTGGCATGCTGAATCGCCAGCGTCTTCACTCCTGCATCTTGGCACAGTTACTAGGGAAAGCAAACCCTCCCTGACCGTAAGGTCAGCGGTGCACTTTCATCTGATAACTCCTGAGTGGGTAAAGGGTGGGTAGACGTGGAACGCAAGTGTGATTCGCGTCCCACGTGAGACAGAGCCGGGTGGTGCGTGAAATCATCACACTGCTGGGAACATCTTATACCTGGAAACTGATGAGCTAAAACAAAAACAAAAAAAAAAAAAAAAAAAAAAAAAGAAGAGGAAGAAGAAGAAGAAGAAGAAGAAGAAGAAGAAGAAGAAGAAGAAGAAGAAGAAGAAGAAGAAGAAATAAATAAAACATAAATTGTTTGTTTCTGGAATTTCCCGATGCTATTCCGACTGTGTCTGAGCACATGGAAAGGAAATGTGTAGTTTAAAGGAAACTATTATGAAGTGTATAGTATATCGTATAAAATGTGCCAGGACTTATTTCAAACAGTTCAGTCTGGAACACAGGAGCCACTGCCCCAAGCCTAAGGAAGAAGCTACGGACCTACAACACATTTGAAGCTCACAGGGACATACATGAGTGCAACCCATTGCTGCCTCGTAAGAAGTTGCATTAAAGGAAGTTGCCCAAAATGGCTGTAGTTCCCCCCAGGACTAACTAAGATGGATGATTTTTTAGGAAATTTCTCAGTGACCATGACATAGCCCTGCATCAACCCATTGCTGCTGGAGGCACACCAGAGCACACAGATCCTGACGCTAAATGTTGTAACGGTGTGACTGCGAAATCAAAGGCGAGCCTTTGAAAAGGTAGCTCTCAAGCTTCTAGGCCCTGGGATGCAGGAACGTGCAGAGGATGGTGGTGCTGAGCTCAGCCTCACTCTACACTATGTGCCTGGACACTCTGGAAAATGAGCATAGTTCCTGCCTTCTTGGAGACTGTTTGCTAACGTTGATGGCAAGTGATTTAAAAAAAAAAAAAAAAAAAAAACTAGTATGGTTAATGTCGTTAGTGAGTGTTAAGACAATAAATGAATCTGAGTAAAGAAACGGGGGGGGGGGGGCTCCTGGGGTGTTCCCTTAGGTATGATGGTAAGGCTGGAGTGGAAGGAGAAGGCTTGAGTGTCTAAAGCTGTGTAGGTCTGCTTCGTGTCCCTATAATAAACATGAGTAGATTTGAGGGCATGGTTGCTGGACCTATGCTTTGAGGCCTCTGGTGAGTATGCACGTTGTCAACAGCAGGAAACACGTGGTAGATCAGGACTTCTTACTTCTGGAAACTACATTTCCCAAGCTCCCTCACACTCTAGCTCTCTCCTGAGTTAGTCAATGAAGCATGCCCATACAAGACTGTTGGGAGGTAGGGTATTTCTCTTCTTCTTGCATTCTGGCTATGGTTGGATCTCTGTCAGTGATTATATCTCCCCCAGAACTGCCATTAAATTGTGCCCACCAGTCATCTCCCAGTGAGCCTGGTCCTCTATTGTTAGCTATGGTTTTCTTGGCTTTAGCTCTGCTGTCTTCTTCCACTGACCCCATGTCCCTGGGAATCACAGCCATTTCCGGCTCTTACTTATCTCTAGAGGTTGCAACACAGCCTTCTGTTTGGCTCCCCCGATTCACATATCTCCCCCTGAAAAGACCTAGAACACTTTGCCTTCTAGACTAGACCAGAATAGATACGGAGCCCTTTGGCAGAAACCTCCGCAGCAGGTGTCACTCATCTCTAAATGGCTCCTCCTCCCTTTTCCTTTGCTCTTTGGTGCAGTAGGAAAAGGGCAGCAGACCATGCAGGCCGTGACCTGGAAAATGACCTCTAAGTTAAGAGCAGCAGAGAACAGTCTCCCTGGCCATACACATGTCACAGACTCTCCAGTGTAAGCCTAGCTCCACCTTGCCTGGCTTTGAACCACCTCTGGCCTCCCCACCATTCTGTAGGCAGCATAGCAAACAGAAGCCAGGGGATGTTGCCTGCAATATTTACGGAGCATAACATATCTGAACCTGGGTTCCTTACATCTGAAAAACGCACGTCAGACTCTTTTTGCTATAGTGTTGGGTGGCTGGGTGTGATAACGAATAGAGAAGCTTGTAGTGTCTGGTATGGAGGGGCCTCAAAGCATGTCACTATTCCCCCACTGGGGGTAGTCCTCACACTGGTCAGTATTCATCCCTCCCCTCCTTTTGCTGGTTCATCCATCTGTCGTTCAGCCAGTCAGTCTACAAGCATTTTGTGTAGATCTGTTATGCACCAAACAGTACTACTGGGAATATACAAATCCACAGACTCAGCCTGGCCTTGAGGGATCCCATGTGTCTGCCAGTGACCACGCAGGACACAAGTAACATGAGGCGCGGGTCCTGAGACTCAGGGTGTTTTGAAATGCAGAAAATAAAATCTACAGGACAACAGAAAGAGACAACTGCTTTTGAAATCTAAGTAGCAAACTGTAAGGAGCCAAGTCTGTGCCAGGAGCAGTGGCTCACGTCTAAAAGGCCAGCACTTGGGGAAGAATCAGAAGAGGGATTGGGAGTTCAAGGCCAACCCAGGCTTCATAGTGAGACTTTGGTTTTTTCGACAGACAGACAGATGATAGATAGATAGATAGATAGATAGATAGATAGATGTAATTGAGTGGTGGAGCTTAGAATGTCCTGAATTCTGGATTTGGTCCCAACACTGCAAAAAGAAAAGTCTGTGAAAGAGATTAAGCAATGCTTAATTTCCACACGAAGCAGCAAGCTCTACTGGTGTTGACAGCTGTGGCTTCTGGGGAGTGCAGACTGGCTAGCTCTGATCCCCAAGCCACCACATCTTAAACACCTCGCAACCTGAACACATTTGCTCCCAAACACTTCAGATAAAGGATGTTCAATCTGGACAGATCGTACTTGCAACAACTGTATCTGCTGTGCTCTCCGTAGCTGGCAAAGCAGTACAGGTGTGTCACTAGGAGTAGACTTTGAACCCATGCCATTCCCAGTTAGTTCCCTCTCGCTGTCTCTCTCTCTCTGTCTCTCTCTCTCTGTCTCTCTCTCTCTCTGTCTCTCTCTCTCTGTCTCTCTCTCTCTGTCTCTCTCTCTCTGTCTCTCTCTCTCTCTGTCTCTCTCTCTCTGTCTCTCTCTCTCTCTGTCTCTCTCTCTCTCTCTCACTCTCTCTCTCTGTCTCTCTGTCTCTCTGTCTCTCTCTCTCTCTCTCTCTCTCTCACTCTCTCTCTCTCGTTCTTGCTATCCAGAGGAGGCTCGAAAGGAGCACTCAGTGAGTTTCATGTTGCTGCTGTGAAGAAATGAACCCAGATGCAGTGGCTTCAAACAGTGCTCTTGCAGTTCTGAAAGTGAGAGTCTCTCCGTGGCAAAATGAAGGTGTGGGCCATCTGCCTCACCCTGGAGACCCCACAGGGCATGCCACGCCTCCCACTTGACATTTCTTGGCCTTTGACTGTCTCAGTACAACTTTGGTCTCCAGTGTCACGAGTCTTCTCTTTTGTAGTTAAGTCTCCCTCTTCTTCTTCTTCTTCTTCTTCTTCTTCTTCTTCTTCTTCTTCTTCTTCTTCTTCTTCTTCTTCTTCTTCTTAAAAAGATTCTATTTATTTATTTATTTATTTATGTATACGAGTGCTCTATTGCATGTACACCTGCATGCCAGAAGAGGACATTAGACCATAGTATAGATGGTTGTGAGCCACCATGTGCTGCTGGGATTTGAACTCAGGACCTCTGGAAGAGCAGACAGTGCTCTCAACCACTGAGCCATCTCTCCAGCCATCTCCTCCTTTTCTTTTTCCTTATGAAGACACTTGTGACCACATTGACCCACTCAGCTAATCTAGAATCATGTCACCATCTCAAAATTCTTAACTTAACCAGACCTACAAAGTCCCCTCTGTGGTTGTAGTGACATTCACAGGTGACAGGAATTAGAACAAGGACATTTTGGGATCCGGAGGGCCCAAGACTGAACTTGCCACAAGCACCAAGTACAACTGCCCCGAGGCACAGCCACACCTGAGCATTTGAAGAGCAAGAAGAAGGAGAGGCTGTTGTGGCGTGTGTAGGGATGGGCAGTGGGAGATGAGGTCCAAGCTATGGCAAAGGTGGGCAGGGCCTTCACACTGGCCAGGTTTTAACATTAGTTGCGGCGTTACTGATTTCTCTAAAATCTCAGAAGTCATAAGAGTTCAAGACTGTCTGCCTCTTAGCCTAGTAGCTAATCTCTTCCAAGTAGCTCTAAGATCCTTCAGGCCTCACATGCTCCCTGGGGACTTAGAACCAAGCAGGAGAGAAACACAAGGCATTTTTCTAGCAATGTAGGCCCAGATCTAAAAGGCTTAGATGCCGCTGCTGCCTGCTTCCAATGTCCAGAAGTAGTAGCACATTCCTGTGAGGACTTCAGAGTCTTCCTTTGTGCCCTAGGAAAAACATAAAAGCATTTTGCAAACCCTCAACAGCCGTTCTTTTGTCATGATCCCGGGAGACACTGTAGGGGTGTTGACTGTCACTTGAGAGAGGTGGGAACCCTTTGAACGTGTTGGGTAGAAAAATGACATGATTTGATTTAAAGTTTATTACACACACACACACACACATCCCTGTGAAGACATTCTATATTTTGAATGTGTGAAATTGACTGTTTGCATTGGTCAAAACTCATTGAATTGTACATTTAAAATAGGAGAATTTTATTGTATGTAAATTGCATCTCAATGTAGCTGATGTGTTGTTTTTTTGTTTTTGTTTTTAAGAATCACATAGATTGCTATTTTTAGAAGAAACTGAGGGTGGGGGGGTAGAGAAGCAAAAATAAATATGGGGGAAACTAGTTCAAAGATTCTTGGAAAAATATGGAGTTGTAGTCATGGAGGTGACTAACGTTAAGGTGAGGTTTGCAGGTGAAAGTGACTGGGGCTTGCTGGCATAACTAACATAATAAACAGGATTAACGCCTGGAACTTAGGTTTAGGCTTCCTGGTGCCCAATCCTGCTCCACTGTTTACTTATGGAGGCAGGTAAGCGGCTTCATAAATCAAAGCATTTCTCGGCTAAATGCAAATGTCAGTAATAACAGAAATGACCTCATAGGGGTGTTTGGAAGATGGGGTTGTCTTAGTTAGGGTTTTTATTGCTGTGTTGTAACACTATGCCCAAGGCAGCTTGAGGAGGTAAGGGGTTATTTCAGCTTACACTTCCAGGTGACAGTTTATCACTAAGGGAAGTCTGGGCAGGAACTCAGGCAGGGCAGGAATCTGGAGGCACGAGCTGAGGCAGAGGCCATGGAGGGGTGCTGCTTACTGGCTTGCTCTTTGTGGCTTGCTCAACCTGCTTTCTTGATAGAACCCAAAGCAGGCTTGGTCCTCAATCAATCACTAATTAAGAAAATGTCCTACAGCCAGATCTCAACTGAGCCTTCCTCCTCTTTAATGACTTTAGCTTGTGTCAAGTTTACATAAAACTAGCCAGCACAGGTGTGTGGTATAAAAACTACTGACCTCAGGCACTGGCCATGCAGAGGGTGGCTGAGCTGAACCCTTATTGTCTATGTCACTTCCTCAGTAAGTAATGGTTGAACTCCTCCAGGGAGGGTGTTCTGGCTTTCCTGGGGGCAGCCTGGCCATTGTCCTGAAAAGCCCAGTGTTCTAAAAGTTCTTCCTGGCACTGGGAGATAGTTCACTAAGAAAACTTGCAAACATGAAGACATGGGTTCAAGATGCAGAACCCACTAAAAAGAGCAGCATAGTGGTATGCATCAGGGATCCCAGCATCCAAGATCCCAGCATCTGGGATCCCAACATCCAGGATCCCAGCATCCGGGATCCCAGCACCCAGGATCCCAGCATCCGGGATCCCAGCACCCAGGATCCCAGCACCAGGGTATATGAGGGCAGGTTTTTCCCCAGGGCCAATGAAAGAAATAAGTGGCTATCACCTGAGGAGCAGCACCCAGGGCTGTCCTCTGGCCTCCACACATTGTCCATACACTCAAAGACTCTTCCTTAAACTGATGTTATTTAAGATCAAAGGCCATTGTGAGATCCAGTCTCTCACAGAGTGTGTCGGAGGCTTGCTCAAGGCACTCAGTAGCCAGCAATCTCAACTCACTTCTAACATTTGGACGTTCCTGTTAGACCACAGAGCCATTACATTTGAGAAATGAGTCTAAAAACAGAAGTTTCAGGTACAGAGGTTTCTCACATAAACTGGGAATGCTGCAGACTGTGCTGGTTAACTTTGGTCAACTTGATACAGAGCGGAGTCTTTTGCTACTGGTAAAGCCTGCCTCTTAACTTATTAAAACATAGAACGGGACCAGGGAGATGGCTCAGTGGATAGTGACGCCTGACGACGATGGAAGGAGAGAACTGGCCCCCACACGACATCACCTGAACTCCACATGGATTCTATGGTACTTGCATACAAAAGTGAGTAAATATTTTAAAAAATAAAATAAAAGTGTCAAACGTGGGTGGGAACGGATAGGTGGCCAGACAGACTTAATGGTGTCTCACCAGAAACTCTGACAGTTATCATCTTCTGGGAGGCTCAGTTTTGCCACCTGCAAAGAGACCACTGAAGGGCTGACCTCACAGGGTCACCGCATAGCAGATGGCTGTGTTGAGTCCAACACTCAGGCTGGGAATAAAGCACCCACTTGGTATTTGCTATTATAACTAAAAATACATTAAGTGGCTTTCTCTTCATTACTTTCCTTCTCCTTCCTTTCCTTCCTTCCTTCCTTCCTTCCCTTCCCTTCCTTCCTTCCTTCCTTCCTTCCTTCCTTCCTTCCTTCCTTCCCTTCCCTTCCCTTCCTTCCTTCCTTCTCTTCCTTCCTTCCTCTCACGTTGGCATGAAAATGATTTTCCGTTTCCTCACCTCCAATTAGATATTGATCAGAGCGTCTGATTGCGAATGAGCACTTAATAAAAGTAAATAAGTTCTGACATTTTATTTTTACTCTTGAATAAAAATGCTCACCACCATCCTGAAAATGAGCCGTCACATTTTATTTAACAGCAGAAAAAAAAAAAAAAAAAAAAAAAAAAAAAAAAAGATTTGTACATTTGGCCCTGCAGGAGCCAAGGAATCTATTTTCATTATAACAAACATTGATTTTGCATTAAAAAGTCTCATTATTTGAGATAATGACTGCTGGGCTCCTTCGTTATTCTTTTGGTTCCTAAATCATTAAAACTCTAACATTTAAAGAGCAAGTGGGACAAACCTCAGTGGCCCCAGATTGTCACCAATGAGTGGCTCCCTGGATGCCCTTCTGGCAGACAAGACTCAAGATGCAGGGAGATGCTGGAAGCCACATGGCTGTGCTTCTACAACTCCACGTCCCAAAATGGAACTAATTCTTTAACAATCATTTCACAAAAAGAAAGAAACGGGGCGGGGCACTAGGGGCTCTGTTTTCCATGTTCCCGTTCAATCTGTTCTTTAAGCAAATCTTAATTTTAAAGGAGCAGGAAAGAGGATGGCAGCAGAGTCGGTCCCCTGACTGGGCGTTGGTGGCCCATCAGCAGTTACAGTGGTAGTAGAGAGTCTTGGCCCAGCCAACCTTCTGTCCCCAGCCCCATAAATGATTGACTCCTGCAGTGCACCTCCTGGGCAGATTTCCACGGTTATCCTCTCTCTTTCAGGGCATTTGTGCTGCCTGAGACCTGGCTGGACATCTCATTGGCAAGCCACAAGTGACACAGGTGAGTTTTGCAGAATTTCAACCGCATGCGCCGATTTGGATAATGTATTCTTTCAGAAACCAAGGCTGCGCTTTAAACAAAGCATAATCCTGCCTGCATATCAATTTCCCCAGGATGGCGAAGAGGGAAAGGAAGAAAAAAAAAAAAAAAAAAAAAAAACCCAGAACTACAGTGCTTTCTGCAGCCTCATCTCCACGTGGGGTTTAACAGTGGGGACTTCCGAGCAGCGTTTCGCAGTCTCCAGGTTCATTAACAGGAGCACAAGGCAGGCAGGGGGAAAGGTGGGGAGCGAATCATAAAATATGAAAGGACTTCCCTGGAAATTGGCATCAATGTGATTTATTCAATCCAGATCCAGGCTCAACTATTTGAAAATAATTAAATAGTTGATGCCCACTGCCACTTCTAAATGACGGGAGCATGGGCTGGGGGGGGGGGGGGGGGGGGGGTGGAAGGAAGGAGGTACTAGGAGGAATTTGAGATGCCCCAGCCTTCTGGAAGAGGTGAAAGAATTCTCTATGGGCACCCCACTGTAGCTTCTGGTCTCTTCTCCTTGGATGCTCCTCTCACTCAGCTCCTGGTTCTACCAAGTCCTGACCACTGTGTATAAGCACTTCACATCCTACCATTTGTCCTTGGCATTCCAAGCTAAACATTCTGAAGAAGGAGGAGGAGGAAGAGGAGGAGGAGGAGGAGACTCAGGTTGCGCTACAGTGAGAACCTGACCTGAGAGAAAGGTATATATGAGCCAGGCCTGGTGGCGCATGTCTGTCTATAATCCCAGTACTGGGGAGACAGAGGCAGGTAGATCTCGGTGAGTTTGAGGCCAGTCTAAGGAGTTCCTAGACAGCCAGGGCTAGACACCTTATCTCAAAAAATAAGTGTGTGTGTGTGTGTGTGTGTGTGTGTGTGTGTGTGTACACATAATTATGTGCAATTTTTTTCATTTAACAATGTTGTGAATATCTTTCTGGGTCAGCACATGCATAAGGCCATATTATCTGTATTATCTGAACATATTCTGAAAATTATTTCCCTTCTCCTTCTACTGCTGGGAATTAGGGTATATCCAGTGTTTAATCACAGGCAATGTGACATTGCCACCATGTACATATCCAGACAAGTAGTCACTGTGTCTACAGAACTCTCAGAACTGACAGCATAAAATCTCAACTTGTGGCCTGTAAGACATTTCTATATTGTTGTAAGTATCTCAATGATCACACTTAATAACCACAGACCCATCTGGTGACCCCAACTTGTGTAACAGGAAGAAAAATAAATCTGGGGGCCTGGAGAGATGGCTCCGTAGTTAAGAGCACTGGCTGTTCTTCCAGAGGACCTGAGTTCAGTTTCTAGCATCCACACGGCACCTCACAGCTGTCTCTAACTCCAGTTTCAGAGGATCCAGCACCCTCATACAGACATACATGCAGACAAAACACCAAAGCACATGAAATAAAAATGAATAATTTTTTAAAAAGAAAATAAAGTTGTATAAATTTATCCAATATTGACACTATATTTGTGTGTGTGTGAGAGAGATCCTTTTCCTGTGGAGACCTGACGAAATTCACCTTACCCAGGGCACAAAGAACCAACCAAAGAAACAAACCCACCCAAGTCTAGTGCAGTGAACCAATGGTTTATGGGGTCACTTAAAGGAGTATAAATGAGGGGGTCACTTCTAAGAGCATGGCTGACTTAAAGGTATCACCAGGAAGCCTGCGCCAGTCTGCGCCAGTCTGGGTCTCCCTGACTCATGGAAAACCGTATCCACAGCACTCCTTCCATAACCCATAGGTAGGTCCCTTGAGAGACTCCTCCCTCTAGCAGTTTTTTTTTTTTTTTTAACTTTTATAAAGTTGGAGGCAGGTCTTGTTAATTCCGTAAGTTTCAGGAGTTTCCTGAGTCATATGAGAGTCCCTCCTGAATGCCTCGATTCTGAAGAAGCAACTACACAGCAGCAGCCTTCATAGAGGAAAAAGGGGCACCAACTTGGTAAGCCTGTTTGGGATACAATGGGCCTCAGTCTAGAGTGTGCCTGGGAAGGAATACTAATGACTAGAAAGGATTGAATGGGGCTTAGAATTTGGAGTTTCCAAAGAACCTGGGAGAGGTGGGAGCGCGCAAGGAGTTCTGGGAAGAGGAAGATATTAACAATGTGGCAGAAGACGGAGGGAGGTTGGCTGATGGGTTTTCAGGAAAGAATGTTCGATCTTTTCTTACAAAGCGTAGGGAAATCCACTGTAGCTTTTGCTGATTTGCGTGTGACATCCAGTCTTCTCTAGCTACCTGGAAAAAAATGTCCCTAGATGGTTCTATGCACTGGTAAAAGCCTGCCTCGTCTGACAGCCCTAGACCAGAGGACTCTCGCTGAGCAGAGACAATCAGAGAGGTCCAGCCTGGAGCACAAGAACCAGCAAATGGCGGTGAGTGCTGCAAGATCTCCAGGTGGGTTCAGAAGTACACAGTGTAGACGGAAAATATGACAGCGACCCCTGAGGAGCCCAAGGAAACACTTAGAGAAACACCCACTACACAGACAGTGGCTCCCGTTTGGTTGCTCCCCCAGTTTTGCTGTCTTGAGCCCTACCGGTTGCTATTTTGGCACCCACAGCAAGCTAAGGCTTCGCCACACACACCCCCACCTTGACTTGCCCTACACGCAGGTAATCACTGTGCCTCTCCCCTCCCAGGACTCAAATGCACCCTGTAGCATCTCAGCCCCTTCTTTCTTTCTCTTGATGTCTTTCCCCACCATCTAGGTTCATTCCTCAGTAACAGATTCTCAGCAGAATCTGTCCCCCCCCCCCCCCCGCCTTCCTCCCCAGGTCTCCATACCATTAACCAGTGTGTCCCCTCACAGTCTAGACAGCTCCCGGAGGAAGAGGCCTTTGGTCAATCATCTTCTGACCTCAGACAGGCAGCAGTTTGCGAAAAGCTGACCTTGAGCTAGACAGCCTGCTGAGCACACCGAGCCTGTCCCCAGCCCTGACAACATCCATGCGGTGGTCCTGGGGCCTTGGGCACCTGCAGGTTTATTTCAAGGAGACGCAGTGAGCGCTATTTGCATACAGGGGGGAGAAGAGGGAGACTCTCCTCTTTTTAAGATTTTGTTTTCTTTGTTGAAGTGTTTTTCTTTTCTTTTCTTTTCTTTTTTTTCTTTTTTTTTTGTCATTGTAGCAAGATGGTTTTTTTGGTCTTAGTTTTTTATTTGGTCTTTTTTTTTTTAAGTTCTGTTGTTTGTTTAATAAAACTTTTATGATATCAAAAATTTTATAGTAAAAATTATAATTTTTATAAGACAGGATGTCCTTTGCTTGTCTCAAACTCAGTACATAGATGAATTTGGTCACAAATTTGCAATGATCTTCGTGCCTCGGCTTCCCACTGCTGGGACTACAGGTATATACACCACTATGCCAGGGTGAGGTTTCGTTTGTTTTGTTTTATTTGGTTTGTTTGGCTTTTAGTATTGAAATAGGACTTGCTGCAGACTCCATTCTTCACATTATAAATGCAGGAACTGAGACTCACGGGTCTAGGACTTGAGCTATGTTGCGCATGGTTCATTAAACATTTCCCAGGGTTCCTCTCCCCCCCCCATGAGGTTCTGGTTAAGGTGGCCACCAGAGGCTGGGATGGGCGACCTGGAAAACAGAAGGGGACCACAGCCTTGTGCTTTCAGTCTCCATGGGCATGGGCAAGGGCACAGCTCCTGTGAATGTAGCCCAGCTGCTGACTTACCCAAGCACAGACCCTCCTAGATGTCCTCCCCTCCAACCTTTCCAAACTCAGGGCCAGGTGGTTATGCAGTTTCTTCTTATAATCCATTGGCGCACAGAGGCTGAGCGGAGGCCGGCAAGCATCTAGCCTGGGTCCTGACAGGTCCGCTTTGGTCTCGCTTCTCCTCAGCGAACCATCCTTTCACGTTTGGTTGGCCTTACTCCCCTCCCCCGCTGCCCATCTTCACTCACAGACTGCCTGCCTTGCTGACTCCAGGCCCAGAGCAGACTTCCATCCTGCCTAGCAGCTTTCTGCATTCCAAAACCCTAGCAAGAAGTCCTGGGACCTCATTCTAAGGAAATCACATGGCATGGGGAGCTGGTAGCCTGGGATTCTTGTCCCCTAGTGATGGCGCTTTGTTAGAGTCAGAGAGGTGGCTGGAGCCCTGAATCCCAGACCCTTCTCAATGAGGTCACTACTTTGTCAAATCTATTTTGATCATGCATATTGTCCCCAACAGGCTCATATACCCTCAGTGGACTGTGAGGCAGGCACCTTGTCCAGGATCCACACTTCCCCTGGAGAAGCCAATTTATTTCTCCCGGTCCCCAGGCCCTTAACCTCGGAGCTGCCTCTTATGTCTCTGCCCAAGGACTCTATTAATTAGACAGTAAAGATGTCACAACGCCAGCTCAGGCCGCTGCCCAGGCAAGCCCCAAGCTGGCCCTTCCTCGCAGTCACTGTCACTGACACGCTGAGCTGAGACTTACTGCTGTTCCTCATGGCCGGTACCCCTGGCATCTATTAGCAGTAAGGCATCTCCACACATTGTGGACTGAACAGGCAGCTCTCAATACCTACTCTCCTCTTCCCCTCTCTCACTCTCCTTCCTGTGGAAAGTTCCAGGGAGTCCTTCCCAGACTCCCATCTCAGAATTTCTTCTAAGGAAAAAGAGGCCATAGTGAGGCTGTGAAAACGGGTGGATCTGGGTTCAAGTTTCTTGGCCACCACTCGCCAGCTCTGTGACCATGAAGAAACTGCACACTCTCTCCAAGCTTTAGACACCATGGTTAGAATGAAAATGGCCCCTCATAGGCCCATAGGGAAGGGCACTATTAGGAGGTGTGGCTTTGTTGGAGTGGGTGTGGCTCTGTGGAAGGGAGTGTGTCACTGGGGGGGTGGCCTTTGAGGTCTCAGATGCTCAAGCCAAGCCCAGTGTCTCACTTTCTCTTCCTGATGCCTTTGGGTTGGGATGTAGAACTCTTCAGCTACCTCCCCAGCAAAATGGCTGCCTGCACGCAGCCATGCTTTCTGCCGTGGCGATGAGAATGAACTAAACCTCTGAACTGTAAGCCAGCCCCAACTAAATGCTTTCCTTTATAAGAGTTGCTGTGGTCATGGTGTCTACTCAGCAATAGAACCCTACCTAAGACAAGCACTTCAACTCGAAAGTGAGGATGTTGACATTGACCCAATAGGTATGCTGTGAAGATTCAGTCAAGGGCCATGTGTGAAGCCCAAAGCCCGGAGTCTGATGCATTATAATATCTTTTTAAATGGAAGTCATTATTCTTGTCGTTAATATTGCTATTGGGATTTTTTTTTTAAATCATTATGGCCACTAGCCTATGCACTCCATATGGGTGAGGACTGTTTCTGACTTGTTTTCTCTATCACCTAGAATGGCACTTAGCATATGTTAGCGCTCAACACCTACTTGTTAAATGACTGAATAAGTGTCCAGCTGCTGGGTTGGGGAGATGGCTCAGAGAGTAAAGTCCTTGCTGTGCAAGCATAAGAATCTGGATTTAAATTCCCCAGCATCTATGCAAAACAGAAACAAAAACAAAAACAAAAACCAGCATGGTAGCATGTGCCTGTAATCTTGACACAGGGAGTCAGAGACAGGAGTGTCCTAGGGGCTGACTGGCAGCCAGTCTGACCAATCAGTGAGTGTCACTGTCTCGAAACATAAGGTGGAGAGCAATAGAGGAAGACATCTGATGTTGATCTCTGACCTACACACACACACACACACACACACACACACACACACGTAGGTGACAGCATTATGTCATCCTGAACAGAGTGTATCACAGATAAAGTAGACATAGCTGAGAAAGAGTCAGAGAATTCAGTTATCAGGCCCTGCTAGAAACCTTTCCATCATCAAGGCTGTCCTGTGGACCATCTGCCGACTACTGACCAACAAACAACAGTTATGCTGTGATTCTTCCATGTGCCAAGAGCATCCTTACCTACTATGTACCACGCCTCCAAACTCTACACCCACCTTTGGGGCAGCTCCGACTCAGCATGGCCCCCTCCTCCTATGCAGAACACAAATAGGGTTCAGCCCGATTCAAAAGCCTGCCTTAATAGGTGAAGAAACTGAGGCACAGGAGTTTAAGTCATTTTCCTGTGGTCTGAAACTGGGCTGCAAAACTCACCTAATGCCTGTCATATACAGATCATAGACAACGCATACGCTCTGCAAGGTAGCTGTTAACACCTTCGTGTGCTGCTGAGGCTCGGGATGGGTGTCTCGACTAAAAGCACAGAACTAATACAATTTTTGAATGCACAGTAGATTCTAAAATTGGTACAAAAGTTAAATTGAGTTCACTTCAATTGCCTCTGAGCTGTTTGCAGGATGCCCAGCACAATCATTTTCCCCCTAACAAACCCTTGAGTTTGAGAATTGATATCAGAACATGAAATCATTCTACCACTTAGCCCTATAGGTCTTAAGTTGCCCCCTGGCCCAACAGAGGCTAGAGAGAGGATTTGCAGTATCCACATAATGGCAATTCCTTGGCTGTATCTACTGGCATTTTATGTAAGCAGATGTCATTGTGGGCTTAGTTTAAGGAGTAGCTTGTATAGAGAAACTCCTGCATAGTAACTGGCATGCAGCAAGCGCACAATATGTGTGCATTAGACTTAAATTTGAAATTACCGACCCTCTCCTTAAGAACACATCACACAGGTATCAGGGGGCCTCAGTGACAGGCCAGACGGGATTGGGCTCTTAGGCTCTGATGTACAGGTCAAGGAAACACACGATGACCAGGTAAGCTAGTAGTTGGTAAAGAGCAAGTCAGGCAAGGCTGTGTGATGGGAAGGAAAAAAAAAAAAAAAAAAACCACGGTAGAGAATGGAAGACAACGTTCAGATAAGCATCTTTGCAGGAAGACTTCTCCTAGGAGGCCACTTCTTCAGCAAAGAACTGGTCTAGCCTAGGGAAATGGGTCCACATGCCAACAGAGGGATGAGGTAAAAGCAGTTGACGTTCAGCGTCCAGATTTAACTTGATTCTGCTGTAACAGTTGAATGGAGCTCAGGATCCAGCCTATTTGGTGTCAGGGGCCAAGGGTCTGTGTGTCCCAACACAGCACAAATGATAGGGGAAAATGCAAATGTCTGTGGTGACACAATGCAGAAGGCTTAAACGTGGTGTGTGTGTGTGTGTGTGTGTGTGTGTGTGTGTGTGTAAGTTTGAGCTCAGAGCCAGGCGGCAATCACTCAACCACTGAACTCTATCCTTGGCCCTTTTGTTTGGAAGCAGTAGCCTAGGCTGCCTTCCAACTCCACCTGCAGCAGCCAAGGATGTCCTCAAACTTCTGCCTTGTGCTTTGTTGTCTAGCCTAGTGGGATGTGAATGTGCTGTGTGGTGCGCAGCACCAGGGGAATATGGTGGTGGTGACGGAGGAGAGAGCGAGGGCAGCGTTATTAAGAGGGTGTGCCTCTAAAACCCAGGGGACAGACCTCCGCGTGGACAGTGAGGTAGAAGCCTGATCAGTCACAAGCAAAACTGAGAAAATGAAAACAGAACATCCTTCTATATCTGCCCAGCCTTGCCTTTGCTCCCCAGCCCCCTTGGGTACCAACTGTTGACGTTTTAACCCTACTTCACCAACTGCCTGGCAGCAGGCAGGGTCTAGCCGCGTCTCTCTCCTGACACGTCACTTCGTGCAACCTTGTAAGGTGGTGTTGATTCCCCTGCTTTGCAGATGGGACCCATGGCACGCCGTGGGACAGCTTTCAGAGCCATGCCCTCTGCACCACCACCGCCCCCCCCCCCCGCCAGGCTGCCACTCAGTGGCATAGCTGAGAATCTCACCCAGACTGAGCTGTGCCTCCCACGTGGGCAGCAGGAGAACTTCCTCCAAGACTCTAGACACAGCCGTGCAGTTATGGGGATTGATAGCCAGCTCCCAGCATCCTGTAAGCCCCCCTCCCTACTGGCCTGTACCCACCC
This sequence comes from Acomys russatus, assembly GCF_903995435.1. NCBI lineage: Eukaryota > Metazoa > Chordata > Mammalia > Rodentia > Muridae > Acomys > Acomys russatus. The sequence continues at coordinate 18,697,998 of NC_067165.1, forward strand.
TCCAGATGCAGCAAGAGCCAGGCTGGGCACTAATTTACACTTGTTTAACTACAGCTGCCGCCCACCCGCCATGTGTCTATCCGCCATTTATTGCGCTTTCCAGAGCCCTGCCCGGCACTCAGGGGCATTCCCTGCCTGTGCTAATGGAGGGGAATAGACGCATTATATGCGAATAATGGATTATGATGATACAATTTGGGTCTCTCAGCTCTCACCGAACCTAGGCTTGCCTTGCATTATTGATAACTCACACACACCTTCCCAAGCGTGTTTATGTAAATATTTAATAGGGAAAGCAAGTTAACCCATTGGTTTCAGCCTTTCCTAGAGCACTGGGGTAAAGGCTATGAGGGGTGACTGAGGGACCCGGGGCAGAAGGGAACCATGAGGTTGTTCCCTTCGGGAAAGCTGGGAAGTTCCTAGGGCGTTTGCATAGTCACGAGAAGTTCCTGGCCTGGAAGTTTGAGGGTTTTTTCCAAGAATAGAAAGCGAAGCATGGGTTATTCTGGCCATGAAAGGCACACCTCTGGTCTAAAAATGCTGCCCTGAGGGACACCGAATGCTGTACTATAGCCAGGGCAAGTCCCACCACCAAATAAATCAAACCACTGCCTCCTACTTTACATGGCTGCTTTCCCGGCTTCTCACCCAGCTTCCACGTTTCACACTCCATTTCCTGGTGGAAAGCAATGAGCGCTTTATAGACCTAGGTTTAAGCTTCTTTTTACCACTTGCTGCCTAGCAAGTTCCCTTATTTCTTCGTACGTTTGGTTGTCACATCTGTAAAATGGGAAAAGAGCGAGTGTGCTTGCCTCCAGCATGCTCACAGGCTGATACAATGACACCTCGCCAACATAGTCTGGCCATTATCGCACAGCCACAGTCACAAGAGGTCTGTGCCTTCCCCCACGGTCTCCGTGCCATGGTGCACATTAATTGGTAGTGTTTCTCAGCAGTGTGGAAAATACTTGTGCCTCCTACACTTAATCAAACACTGCAGTTGTTTTTGCTAATATTGTTTCTGGCAATTAAATTACTTCATCTCCTCTAGGGAGTCACAAGGGTGGGCATATGCCACATCTGCTGGTGCTGAGGGGAGAGGGTCAGGCAGAATTAGGAGACCCATGATGACCTCCCTCCCAAGCCCGCCACCAGCACCACCCTCTAGACTCCTGCTTTCTCTTGGACTTAGGTTTCCTACCTCACCCTCCCAGGCTATTCCTGACAAGCCATCCCTTACAGAGCATGCATCCTTACACTGCCAAACCTTCACACAGGTACACTCCTCTGCCTAAATGCCCCTTCTCTGTCTTCCTGAGAGTCCGAACACTTCCAGAATGTGGTTCAGCCACGATCTCCTCCACCAAGCTTTCCCTGCCTCTTTCCACTAGTCTTGTATTCACTTGAAATGCTCAGCTTGTTCTTCCCGTTGGCCACCAGACTTGTAGTACTAAGGTCCCCAGAGGCAGAGCCTGTGTCCAACAGATTCTCTGTAGCCCCAGCCCTGTGCTGGGCACCATAAGGATGCTGCAGTGCAAAGGTCAAAGTGCAAAGGTCGCAGTGCCAAGGTTGGATCACAGTCGGTGGCAGGGGTCTCAGGATCCCCTACGGGGAGGGAGAAGACAAACAACAAGCCAGAAATGAGTGGAGAGAGATGGTTTAGGTGTTGTGGAGGAAAGCGGCACTGAGCAGAGAAGCTCTGAGGGAAAGGAGGTAATGAATAGAGAGGCACCCAGTTCCAAAGGCCCCAGAGGCAGTGTCCTCTACAAAACACCAAGGTGGGCGCCATACACAGGGAGCGGGGGCTGCAGCACATCTTTCTCTCATCTCCCCTGCAGCGCCATAGGGGGTTGTTGAAGAACAGTAGACAGAAGACAGAAGACTGACAGGTCTGACTTTTATTTAAAGGACTCATTCAGTAGCCTGTGGGTCACAGGCTACTGGGGACAAGTTTCATCCAGAGCAGAGACACAAATAAGGATGCTACTATGAGAATTGCAGTAAGGCACAATGGTGACTTATTCCAGGATGGGGGTAAGAATATGGTGGCAGATGGTGGGAGGTAGTGAGAGGTCCCCAGGGGAAGGTGGTAGGAGATGAAAGGATAGCCAGGCGTTCAGGCTTTAACAGAGGGAGAGAATGGAGCGATCCCGTTTCCTGGAATATTTGATATGAATTTATATGAATAACACGCCAAATTGGGGCTTACCTGCAGAGCTCTTACCATCACTATGCACTGCCAATCACTGATGTAGGGAGGACTGGAACAGAGTGGGCTTGACAGTGAGGCTTCCCTGGGTTGTGATATGAGACCTAAGAGATTTGAGCTGTCCCTCAGATGTCTACCCAAGGGGACAGTTTGGGTGGGAAACTGCTCAGAGGAGTATGAAGAGAGGGAGGAGAAACGGGGTGTGAGACACTGCACCCAGAGTCCATACACTGCATGAGTCTTGGGGGCAGGAGGAACCCCAGCGAATGAGGCAGGGGACAAAGTGGCCCTTGGGGTCACAAGGAAATTCACTCACTAAAGCTTCAGCACCTTGGAGCCGTAATGAACAATTATAACGAAATTGTCTCTATATGTAGTTCCGAAAAGTCCAAGTTTCAAAGCTGCCTAAACTAACGTGTGTCCACAGAGAGCGGGGTGTGCGTCGTTTTTTATTTGTTTTGCTTGCTTTGTTTGTGTGTGTGTGTGTGTGTGTGTGTGTGTGTGTGTGTGTGTTTTATAACAGAGTTTCACATATCCCAGCTGCCCTTGAGCTCCCTATACGGGCGACAATGGCATTGAATTGTGCCTTCACCTCCCAAGTGCTAGGATCACAGGCGTGCACTACTACCTACACCTGATTAGTGCAGTGCTAAGACTCCAACCTGGGCCTTCACGAATGGTACCCAAGTACTGCACCACCACAGCAACAACCCTAAACCTGCTCTCCGTTCAGCAGAAATGTCATCTACCCATCTTGCAGATGAAGAAACAGAGGTTTAGAGTCGTATCTGATGACTTTCCCCAAGCTGCCTAAAGAAGAAATATCTGTCAGAAACATGAACCTGGTCACCCATCTTCCAGTAGACATTTAAAACCATCCTAAATTGCAGTTGTAGATGAGTCTAGGGTTAGGATGAACTGGCCTCTGAGTTTGATATGCTAGGTTACGTGCCAGGCTGGTGTCACTGTAGCCCTTGCCTGGGTCCTATGTTGGGAATGTGGAAGAAAAGGGAACCAGAGTGTTCCCAGGAAGCTCTTTCCTTCCCATCAGCCCAGCATCTGCCCCGTGCCAGCTCCTGCCTGGCTGCCAGCTGTGCCAGCTGTGACTCTTCTCCACTGAGAGCCTCATTCATTAATTAATGTGGACGCCAAGGGGGCAACTTCTCAGGCCCAGCCTCAGAGCACATCTTGGCACATTTTTCAGACTTTGTTTAATAATTTATCATCTTTTAATCATAAAAATAATTAGCACAAGAGCGATAATCTGTGTTCTGCTGAGAGCAGACCAGCGGAGGAGGGAGGAGTCTTTTTTTTTTTTTTTTTTTGACAGTGCCAGACCTAGAGAGCCACACATTGGCAGAGAGGCAACGGAAGGCTGGCTCAGGGCCAGGTGTCCTCTCTAGAGCTGCCTCAGAGGAGCTGGCATGGCAGAGACACTTCCTGCCTTTGAGCAAGATTTTGGGGGTACTTGAGGTCTTGCTGTTCGCCTGGCTTGACTCACTGCCGTAACCTTTGGAAAGTTCCTTGCCTCTCTCTCTTTCTGATTGTTCGTTTCCCCATCTGCCAAGTGAAAGCTGGCTCAGACATCATCTCAAGATCATTTTGTTCAAGGTGTCATGAGATGGCAGTGTAGCCAATGTAAACATAGTGACTTGTGGCCATGAGGTGACCAGGCAGGAAAGTCTACAAGAGCCAAGAAGAAGTCTCACATGTCCCCTACCCCATGGCCAGCAAGAGAGAATGCTCCCTTCTTGGTACCCACATGTACTCACAAAGCCCTGGGACAAGCGTGAGCTGTGTGACTTGGAGCAGGTCTCCTTTCCCTATGCCTCAGTTTACCCACAGGGAGAGAATGTCAAACATGGTATTGCAGAGAGCCAAGGGATAACATGGTAAGGTCAGGTCTTCCCTCGGAGACTCCGGTCCCATTACTCCCTAAATGGGATGGTCACTTTGGCTTGTCCAATATGTGGGTTCCAGGACACAGAGAGGACAGCTACATGCTTGGTGCCCCATATATCTCATACAGAATGGACAACGTAAAACGTTGTCAAGTCCAGGGACCTATGTTGAGGGGGCCCAAGCTGTACAGGCAGACACACCTTCCACAGGGGTGATGGTAGAGTTGGGGTGGGCACCAGTTAACAACACAGCAGAGCATGGGCCAATTCTGAATCATGCAGGTTCAAGGGCAAGTCCTTGGCCTCCAAGTACATGGTCTCTTCGTGTATAATTTGGGATATCTCTTTTTACCTTAAGGGTCTCCAGCAGCAGACCCTAAGACAAATAATTGAGAATTAAATAGTTATAACAGATACCATGTCATCATGAAAGTCTGAGAGATTTCCTAGCTGCCCCGTGGTCTAGGATGCAGCAGAGACATCTCTCAAGGCCATCTCCCCTGCAGGAGAGGAAGTTGAGCTCTTGGTACCCAGCTCTTTGCCATCACTCTGGCAGCCAGAGCATCTCTAAGGGAGGTTCATGGGCTTGGACAGAGCTGGTATCCAGGGTCCTCCGCTCCCTGAGCTGCTCAACGGATGAGGCAGGCCCTGAAGTATTCAAGAAGGAGGCCAGTGAGCCTTCACCACTTCCTGGCTCTTTCCACCATGAGCATCAAGTCCTCACTGGCTTCTACCTGCCTGTCCTTCATAGGTCCCACTGATGGCCGAGCTCCTAGACACCTCTGTCCCAGCAGAGCAGCACCTCCTCCTCCTCCTCTGGTCTGGTTCTATCTGTCTAGTCAAAACTGTACCAGTATCAGCCCTTGCCTGGCCACCCACCTCTCTTGTTTCCTTCTCAAGTGCTTCCCTCAATCTCTGGTCCAGGTGTTCTGCTTCCTGGGCTCCGCCCTTGGCATGCCACAGGAGCCAGGGGACTTCCTCTGGTCATCACCTAGGCGGGCAGGTTTTCTCCAGTCCACTCTATCGCCTCTTGATGGTTGCTACCTTGCTTCCTATGCCATCCAGAAGTTGTCAGTGTGACTGGACCACGCCCTGTCTCCCATCTCCTGGGTGTATTGTAGACACTTGGTTCTGAGGCCCTTCTGAGAAGAACTACATAAGGAAGCAAGTTTTCCCAGAAGTCCATTGATGTGAACAGTTGGCAACTGAGGATCAGGGCTCAGAGCAGTCAGGGTCAGGGCTCAGTCTGTTCAGTCAAGACGACAGTGGGGGCGTATATCAAAGTTCCAACTCAGGAATCGTTCTCGGGAATCAAGGCAAAGCTTGTGGTCAGGTCCAGGGTTGTGCTTGGCCAAGGTCCAGAGGCTACTCTAACGCAGGACCCAACTGTGCCCACTGCCTTTTCTGATAGTTCATCCCAGGCCACAGCACCTACCTTTGGTCCCTCATCCCAGTGTCCCTAAAAACCTCCAACCCATTCCTCTCTATGGGGGCGCCTGCATTCCCTTTCACGTGTACACCCTCCTGGCCAGGCGGCAGGGAATCCCAAGTCCATCTGTCTACTGAGCTGTCGTGGGAACCAAGCTCAGCAAATGGGCCCAAGCCGTCTCCCTCCGGAGCCTGCCTCCAGACTGTTGGCGTTCACGGCTCTGCCTCGCAGCCTCCGAGCTGGGCTCGTGCTGCTGAGCCCAAACACCGTCCACTGCTCAGTTCCAGCCAGCACCAAGCACTCCCCAGATGGGCAGGGACCGCCACGAGCCTGCCTGCCTCCTGCCTCAAGCACTGCTCGCTCCCTGCCAGAGGCCCAGAGAGATGCCCAGTCCCCACGACCACAGCCTAGGGACAAGGCAGGGCCAGAAGAGGGCAGGGAACCAGCCATCACCAGCTCTAGGGACTCACATGTCATTTAGCCAGAGTCCCAATAGCCCTGACTATGGCCTGGTAAGGCCCAACCTATCCCCGATTAAATTTCTGCCTGCCACTCCCCACAGAACAGTTTAGGGGACTTGTGGAACCCAAATGGACCATGATCAGTATGTGCTTCCAGGGCGACTGGCTACACAGCTAAACTGATCAGGTCTTGCTTTCAATAACAGGATTATCACCACTCGAAGTTGCACAAACTTAGACAAGAGATCCCATCTTTTTACTGATGGGCTTAACAGGACCTTATAGTGGCTTAGACCCCTAGTAGTCCCTCCTTCCCAGGATATCCGGAACATTGCACCCCCCCCCCAACTTCAGCTGAAGCAGATAGTTTTAAGTATCTGTCCCTGGTGACTGGGTTCAGAAACAGAAAGCTAGAATATGTCTTCATCAAGAGCCTACCTTGAAACTACACTATTAAGGTACTCACTAATAAGCAAGTTTGTTGTGGTTAGTTTAGCAATATGGCCTAATAATGGTTATTATTAGCCCTATAATCGGCTAGCAATCAATAAAACGCAGGCACCTGTTATATTTTAAAATAGCCTTGGTTAACCTGGGACAGGGCAGATATTAATCCTCTGAACTAACTCCCATATTGGGGCAGGTATCCTATACCCTACCCTAATCCCATGCCATCTGCTTCTAATAACTTCTATCAAGCTACCTCCCATCCATAATCCCAAATACTTGCTAATTATCATCATCTCTTCCAAATCTCCATCCATGCCAGCTATGTGCTTCTTCCTCCCCTTAACCCGTGGCACCAGCCTTCCTTCTTTTCTCTCCCTCCTCTGGTCTTTCTCCCAAAAGCCCCTGAGCCTTAGCCATGCCTATCCCATTTACCCTGCCCAGGTGTGATGACTTTTTATTGGTCAAACTGGAACAAGGTTTTAGGCAAGGTTATAAACATTTTGGGGTTACATGCGTCTGCTCACTTGGGCACAACCAGGCCAACCTCCAACAACAGTTACCCGATATCATGGTATCAACTTCCTAGTCCATCAATGAGAATGACGCTGGTACCCACCTCCTGAGGCTGTGAGGATTTAGTTAATATTCACGTAAAACACTCAGAACAATGTCTGGCACATAACGAGTATTTGCAAGTGTTTTTACTATTATAGTCAGCATTTCCTGCTTAATTCCTCTCCTATGAAATATAGGAGGTGGAATCAGATACATGACAGATATTTACAAGGTCCCTACTTAGAGCCCTACACTGGATCTGTTGGCAGATGATGTTGACATAGGCTCCGACCTCCAGGAGTTCATTTTGGTGAGGGGTCCCAGGGAGGAACTGTGGTGAGATATTCCCTCTACGGTGGACATGCTTACCATCACTTTGAATCAGAGGAGCTGTGCTTGCCTGCATCGGCCTGTCACAAGGTCATGCTTATCAATACTCCACCATGGACGGAGCGAGGGAGCCCGAAAGGCTCCTCCAGGGCACTTCCCAGTGATGCACCTGCCTTTGAGTCACCCATAAACGACCCCTGTTAACTCACCGCCTAGCTAAACTAGACACTGGGATTTGTTGATGCTCCCTCTAGCTGGGCTGAACAGATACTCCTTTCTGCATCTCCAGGAAAAGTCACACAGAGAGAGCCGCACCTTCTGCACCTCTTTGCACTCACTGTGTGATGAGCTGTGTTTAGAATGCCTGTCAAGTCACCAGAGTTTGAGTCAAGGCTCCCAGCAACAAGTTGTTCCTGAAAACTCTGACACCTGAGAAATCTTCCTGGGTAAGTGGATCCTTCAAGGCCTGAACACCAGGCTACCCAGGAAGCTCCCTTTCAGTCTTCCATCCCTAGCCCTCAGGCTGGCTGGAGAACAGAGAGCAGAGACCCGGGAAAGGGAAGGGACAGGATGCCGAGATGAGTGGCCAGAAATTTCTCACCAGGAGCCCCAGGAATACAAAGTGACCTTGAGGTCATGATAGGAACAGGGAGAAAGAAAGAAGGAAAGAAAGAAAGAAAGAAAGAAAGAAAGAAAGAAAGAAAGAAAGAAAGAAAGAAAGAATCAGTGATTACCCTGACCCAGGCTGTGTCAGCGGGGTGCCCTGGTGGGGAAGCCTTGGGTCTGACAGCCAGTGGTTCCTAGAGAGCTGGACATCCAAGCTGGAGTCACTGGGAGACAGAGGGGCCCAGCCCATGGCCCGTGGACAGAAGAAGCAGGTTTAGAAAGTGTCAAGTCCATGGACAGCTTAACATGGACACCAGGTCCAACTCCTGATTAACCAAATTTAGCAATATAATTTTGAAAAATTATATGATTAGTAACACTCATAGCCTAGGGAGAGGCCATATGACATGATGGTGAGACTGAGGACTCTGAGTTCAGGCTGCCTGGGTTTGACCTCAGCTTCAATACTTAACGGTATCACCCCACCCCATCCCCACCCCTTTTTTTTTTTGGTTTTTCAAGACAAGGTTTCTCTGTGTGGCCTTGACTATCCTAGACTTGCTTTGTAGACCAGGCTGGCCTCGAACTCACAGTGATCTGCCTGCCTCTGCCTCCCGAGTGCTGGGATTAAAGGCATGCGGCGCCACCGCCCCGCTCGGCTGGTGTTTCCCCTTGAATAGAGTCCTTAATCTGTCTGCACAAAGGCTCCCTCAATAATTAGTAGTGATGGATAAAAGCTCCCACTTGGCCGAGCTGCTAGAAGAATGATGTAATCGTTACGTGGACCATCTCAGAGGATGCCCTGGCACTCAGTAAGAGCCAGTAAATGTATGACATATGGTTTAGCTCTCACTTTGTTTCAGGTAACCGTGCTAAGCACTTATTTGCATCACATAGAAATAACCACAACAATCTAAGGATGGTGATTTTATTAGGATGGTGATTTTATTACTCCAGTTCTTTGAGACAGGTCTTGCCACACAGCACAGGCAAACCGCACCTCTCAATCTTCCTGCCTCTACATCCTGATTTGACAAAACAAGAGTCCACCTGAATCTCAAAGAGCTTACGTGGCTGAGCAGAAATTAAGAATTACCTGACTTGAGGGTAAACTTTTTTTTTCCTTTGTTAGCTTTTGTGTTTTAGCCTGGGACCCTGTTATACAGACCAAATCTGCAGCCATCCACCTGCCCCTGCGTCCCTCCCTAGTGCAAGGATTACAGGCTTGTGTCACCACATCCAACAAGGATTTAAATTCCTAATCTGGTGTCAAAATGCCAACTGGACCCAGCAGAGAACACAGAATCAGGCTGTCTAGAGATTTGGGAGCCTATGATGGACGGGAGCACTTTGGGTCATAAGAGGACCCAAACACTGAGTGACAGCTGTTCCCCCAAGCTAAATCGCATCCTCCAGCAGTGGACCCTGGAGCCAACGAGCTACGGTTCAACCTCTATGACCCTGTGTCAGCGAACAAACGGTCACAAGACCATTAGCTTCCTGGTGGCCCCACCCTCGTGGTGACTTTCATTCTTTCTTCTCCCCTCCCCCATGTTCTCTGGGGGAGGAGTTTGTCTCTCCATTCTGTGTATCAGGACCTGGTTCACCAGGGAAAGCCAAGTCACTCGGCCCTGTTCCTCTCCTCAGCCTCACTGTAGATGGTCTGTGCTGGATGTGCCTGCTTTGGTCCTGGCCAACCCCAGCAGTCCAGTTGCTAGAGCCTTGGTGTCTGGCTCAAGTCTTCCCTGCCCCCTGGGTAAATTCTGCATCCACGGGAACCACCCACACAACACCCAAACGTCCCAGGTACCTTCTTCCAATGACTTTATCATCCCAGCCTCACTTCTTGTCTTACCAAAAACCTTGCCGTTACCCTAAACTGCTGTCCGCACCCTGCCCACCCCAAATCATGGTGTCTGTCACCACCTCTCTGTCCCTACAAGTTTGCATCAGGACCAAAACCTCTGTGGACCTCATTAGATTTCTCTGGGTCCATTGTCCACGGTTGAGCATCTTACCCACACTCATGCCATCTCCCCTGACTGACCCCTGTGTCTTTTCTTCCTGTGTATTTCAGAGCTTACTGGTCCTTAGTGACCCTGACACCTGCTTTCTGTGTGCTACACAAAAATGTACAAGTCCACCATCACTGAATTCCCATGATTCACCAGCATTTCTCCCCAACAACTGCCTCTTTCAGCTCAAAGGTTCCCACATCCTCCATCCTCTCTATTGCTTCCATCACTCTCTCCTTAGCCAATGACCTCACTCCCTACTTCCCAGGGAAAGGGGAGTCATCAGAGAAAACTCCTGCCTACAACCTGCCTATGCCATGTCCATTCCCCCTACACCACAGATGGGTCCTTCCTCCCAGCCCCTCTGGGCTTTGCAGCCCCTCCTCTCCCAACTGCTCAGAATCGCTCTCTCCGCTGACCCCCTCCTTTCTTTATCTCCTTCCTCTAATGGCGTGTAGACATTCAAGTCTCCTCATGGCAGAACGAACCTCCTGCGCACCACATCTCCCACTCATTACACAGATCTTTCTCTCTCTCTCTCTCTCTCTCTCTTTCTCTCTCTCTCTCTGTGTGTGTGTGTGTGTCTGTCTGTCTGTCTATCTATCTATCTATCTCCCCTCCATAGCCAAGCTGTCCCCCAAAATTTTCTTTACTGGTGTCTTTAGTATAAATTAAGGGTTAGAATTATGCACACTGGAACCAGAGTTTGAATTTGAACCAGGTTTGAATCCCAGCTCCACTCCTTGCCAGCTGTGTGACCCCAGACAAACTACTAACCTCTCTGAGCTCAGTCTCTCTTGTTGCTTCCTCAAAGAGTCCTTGTAAGGAGTCGTACACAAGCAGTGCACAGAACAGAGCCCGCCTGCAGTAAAGATGTGTACCCAGAGTCACCATTATCGACCATCACTACTGATACTGTGATTCCTTCTGTTCCTTCCTACCTTTAGCCCTCTTGGAGAGGCCTTTTCCAGTTTCTTGGGAGGATCATCCTCCTGCCACAGATCTGGGTTTGAAATTTGGATGGATGGCTCATACCTGCTGTGAGCGACTGCTCTGGTGATATGCTTTGGATAATACCCGCCATGACATATGGCATGGGATCTGTGTGTTAGCGGCCTGTCCCCAGGGCGGCAGTACTAGAAGTGATGGGACCTGCAGTGTGGGCCCTGTGAGAGGCCCCAAGGTCACTAGTGGCATAGCTTGTGAGGTGATGTGGGGACTCTGGCCTGTCCACTGACTCTCTTGTTTCCTGGCCACAAAGTGAAAGAATTGGTCAGCCATGTACTCCTGGACCAGTAACAACTACCAGAGACTCAGAATAAACGTGCCATCCAACCTTTGACAGGAACCTGCAAAAATTATGAGCCAAAAAAATCATTCTCTCCCCCCCCCTTTTTTATGTCATTGTATCTGCTTTGCGTAACAGTGATGGGACCCTGACTAAGACACTCTGCAGCTGTGTCCAAGCTAACGCTCACCCATGACCTTAAGTTAATAGTCCATTCAGCATTGCACTGAGGCCTCAAGAACCAGCCTTGTAGGCAGCTGAGACAGCTCCATGGGTAAAGACACTGGTCATTAAACCTGACAGCCTGAGTTTGGACCCTGGAACCGTTATGGTAGTCTCTTTCCCTCTCTCTCTCCCCACCCCTGTCTCCTCCCACACCCTCTTCCATGTCCTGGCCTCCTCTCTAATCTTTGCAACTATTTTGGACACTTTCACCCCAGTCTGGTGTCCATGCTGGATCCTTATTCTGACTCCAGTTTCCACACTGATCTTTTTCTGGTTTGGTTTCGTTCAGTTTTGGTTTTGAGACAGAGTCTCTCTGGGTAGCCTTGGCTTTCCTGGAACTCGCTCTGTAGACCAGGCTGGCCTTGAACTCACAAAGATCCACCTGCTCTGCCTCCCTAGTGTTAGGATTAAAGGTGTGTGCCACCACTGTTCCACTGGACCCTGATCTCTTAAAGGCCTGGTTGTTCTCCAGCACTCCGCCCTGATCTCTTCCATTCTGACTTCTTCTTAGCTTCCACTTGGTAGCAGCAAGCTGTCCAGCACTGTTCCTAGCGTCACATCCCCTTCACTTTCCAGTCCAACTGTCTCTTATACTGAATCTAAAATCTCTACAAAACTCCCGTGGTATGCCAATAGCTCTGGTCAGAGCACAACCCTTTCCCAAATCCAATCATTGTGTCAATGGGCATGCATGGCCTCTGTGCTGGCTTCTGGAGCTGATGGGTGGGCCCTCGTGTTAGTCTTTTTCTGTTACCAGAACAAAATGCCTGCAGCCGGATAATTTGTGAAGAAAAGAGGTTGATTTAGCTCACAGTTTTAGAGGTCCAAGAATGTAGCGCTGCCTTCTGCTCAGCTCTAGTGAGGCCCTGCTGGCTGTATCGCAGCGTAGCAGGTGGCCTCGTGACAAGAATATGTGCGTGAGCTGGGAGAGAACAGCCACATGGCACGACTGGAAGCAAGGGAGATCCTTTTATAGCCATCCCTTCTCACAGGAACTAAGTGGAGTCAGTCAGAGAGCCATTCAGACGCCCCTCCCATGGCCACCAGGCTCCTCCTCTTAAAGGTCCTGTCACTCAACACTGTCACCTGGGAAGCAAGCTTTGGGAGACACCTCAGCCATTCAAATGATAGCACGCTCACACACACACACACACACACACACACACACACACACACACACACACACGGAACAGCCCTGCAAATGTGGTCTTCTACCAGGATAGTCAGTGGTGTCCACTGTCATTGCCAGCGTCGGCATCAGCCTTTGTCCACGAGTGTTTCTTTAGGCATGTACAGCTGGATACCGACCTCTCAGGAGCCTCTGCAGCTGAGACTAGGGGAGAAAATATATTCACTGGTAGATAACTCTGAGATCAACTGACTCTCACCTTTCTACCCGAAGAGATGGCCTATGCATATTAGCACACTGGGCCACTGATCTGTAGTAAAAGACCCTCTTGGATGCCCCCTAGCCCTGCCAACTAGTGTGTGTGCCTACGTGTGTGTGTGTGTGTTTCTACATGCACATGTGTGGGAATAGTCATGCACCTGTATGTACATGCACACAGCACCAGAGGCTACCTTCAGGTACCTTCCTCAATCTCTCTCCATTTTGTTTGAGATGGGGAATCTCTCACTGAACCCAGAGCTCCACAATTCGACTAGGCTGCCTCGCCAGTGAGCCCCCCCCCCCCCCCACCCCCGCTATCCTCCTGTCTCCACCTCCCCAGCAATAGATATATGCTGTTGCTCCTGGCTCTTTATGTGGCTGCAGAGGATTCCAACCGGGTCTTCAGGCTTATGCAGAAGGCACTTTGCTCATGAGCAGTCCCTGCAGCCTGTGTCTGGCTTTGTTTAACCCCTCATCTCTCATCTGTATGTGTTTACATGTCCTCTTCCTCCCGGCTCTATAGAGTTCTCTACCGGGGGCTCCTTCGTCAGCTTGTAACATTGTTTTCTTCCTGGACTTCAGTTACTTCCCTCTGCTCTGGCAGTGGGTACTCCCAGAAGCCATTTCCCACTTCCTTGTTCTAATCCTAAGTCTCCTGTAGGCTGGACAAACAGCGATGGAACCTAGCCAAACTACTCACAAAGTAGGAGCCGATGGCAAGGCTCCTAGGCACCCTCATGTGGGGACCCAGGACATGTTCAATGGCACTATATCTTGATGGTGCTGGTTACCTTGGCTCTTCATCCTTGGCTGGGCCACTAGAGCTGTGAGGGGAGCCAAGTTCTAGGCACATAGTATGTCATTCTACGCAAATCCCTCTTTGTGACATGTCAACAGAAAGGCACAAGCTAGCCAGGTCAGCCTGTCCGCCTCCACGTCATTCCTGCTCTGAATTACGCGGGCAGCACCCAGAACCACCCAGGACAGCACAGGCAGGCTGCGATTTAAGTACTAAAAATGTCGTTCAACAAGAACAGTTCTCTGTCACATCTGGGGCAACTGTAACTGTCAGGTGACAGGCAGGCCACCATAAAAACATTACAAAGCAGAGGCCAAGATTCCAGACTACTACATGGCCATAGATGTGTGTGTGTACATGTGTGTGTGTTTATGAATATGCACACATACAGACACAGAAATAATAGAGTAGGGTTTTTGCGGCACACATGGATACATCAGAGAGGGCTGGGTATGGATGTGGCAGACTGGTCGGTCTGAACTGAGGGAAGGTGCTGAGAGGCCCACCGCAGAGCCCCATGGGGCCACTGTCCAGAAGTCTAGAACAGAAGCTGTGGCTGCCTCTGTGGTCTGGTGTGTGGGTTTCTCTCCTGTCGATGCCATGAACCTCTGAAGTATTCTGACCCACGGACAGGTCTGTGGTCTGATTTGTGGTCTGCCACAGATCCACAAACGAGCCGGGAGTCCAGGATCAGGTCAGGCCCAGGAACGTCAGATTACTGGGGCTGGGATGCACGGCCCCTTCTCCAGCCTTTCGTGGGGGGGGGGGGGGCGGAGGCGTTGGCGGCTCCCGTGAGTTATGACTTTTATTATGCAGAAAACAGGCACATTAACTTCAGGTCCTTTGAAAAATGTGGTCCTGTAATCAGAGTCTGTGTCTGTCCTGATGCACAGTGGCACCAGGCCAGGGAAGTGCAAGGATGAAATAAACATTTAGAGAGACAACTGCATTTGCAGATCTAAGAATTGAGTTATATGCATTTCTGACAGCTTCCTGAATCACAGCCCACGTCTCCGCCTGGCGAAACTGGGACCTGGCCCTTTAACTAGACTCCATTTCACATAATTAAAGACTCACAAAATTAAATGGCCTGCATGGAGAGTGGCTTTCAGTGGACTAAATGCCGGGAGCAATCTCCTCGCCGGAGTGGAGAAGTGACACTAGCGTGCAGATCGATATCATCTCTGTTATTAATATCAAAAGCACATTACTTTGTTTTTGCCTGGCTCCCCTCCAAGCCTCCGGCCCTGCCGCGGAGCAGCCATTTGCTGGGGCCATAATTTACTTTGGTGAGTTTTTAAGGTATTGTTTTGTCAGGACCAATCACCGTGACGTTATAAATGGCTGGGAGGACTTGCACTCTCCCTCCGTGGCATATGCAGTGAAATTAATTTTTAAAAGTTTCACGTCAATTACTCCTGTCCTTGAGTTATGCAAGGGGACAAAGGAGCGGAGATGTAAGGATGTGAGTGATCTCAAACCGATGAGGTAACGACACACAGAGGGCCTAGGCTGAGGACCAGAGCAGACATGACACTATCTTTAATTGATGCATTGAATTAAACAATGCTAAAGCCAAATAAATATTGACCACTTAGCAAAAGAACCATTGATTTTTATGATGGACGACAATGCCATCCTGTACTCTGCCTGCTTGGGGGCAGTAGGAGTTGAGATTGAAGGGGGGGGTTCTCATTGGTTCCAGAACAAACCCTAAGCTGGGTGATAGTGGGAGAGGCACTTTGGTAGAACTTGACAACACGCGTGTGACTGTCCTTCCGGGTCTCTTGCTCTGTCTGACCCTAACTCCCTCGCTCTGGTCAAAACGTCATTGTGCTGTTACTCAGCACTTAGGCTACTTCAGGCGGGACCCCGACTCCTCCCTCTGCTGCAGCTCTCACAGTGAGGTCAGAGGCCCCAGACATCCTTTCACCGGGATCCCCCCACCTGCCTCCTCCTCTGCCTTGTCCCCCAAACCCAAGTGCTTGCCTCAGCCCTGCCTGAAAATCAGGGGGACAAAGGATGAAGAACAAACAGAGCTATGTTAGGAAGAACTCGAGGCTGAGCTGAAGATGGACTTTCAGGAGGGAGCAATTAGAGCCGCGGACATTCAGGTTCAACCTTTTGATCCTCACGATGCTGCCTGTCCACCTCTGCCCCCGCCCCAAATTCCACTCCACTCTGGCCCCAGAGTGTAGACTCCGTGGATCCGTTTCTGCTGTATTCTAAACCCTCCTGGCTCTTGCCCACAATGGGCTCTTGAGAACTACTTGTAGAATGAATGAATGCTATGAACGAGGCATTAAAGGGGGAAATTTTCCATTGTCTTTTGAGAGGAAGAGGCCATTTGGCACCAATTACCTCAGAGCCACCTGCCAGGATGCCTGCAGCCTGGAAGGACAGGACAAGTGACAGCCTTGTTCACACCAGGGTAGACGTCAGCTGTCAGTGTTAGGGGTTAGCAATGGCAGAATCTGCATGGCCTTGAACCCCCGGCCCCCCCACCCCCCCACAGACCACACTGGGTTCCAAGATGTCTAAACAAAGCAGATACGGACTTCACCAGAGTTGAGGCAAGGGCCTTTGTCTCAACCTGTACTCTGGGGTCAGAAGCCTGCACCTCAGCAGTCAGAGAGCCGCTCAGCTCTGGAGAGTCCTCTCCCCAGACACTCTGTGATACCGTGTGTGTAAACTGAGGCTGGAGGAGATGAACAATTTACCAGGAGGATAACATCTTTAACAAATAGTTGTATGGACCAGAAATTTCAATTATTTACTTGATCCTCCTTCTCCGTTCTGGCTATTCCTGCGACTAAGTAGGAAGACCCTGGGACGCTGTTCCTGGCATTTACCAGAGGTCGCCAGGACCTTGCAGCCCTGGCCAATCTGTGCCATGCACACAAGGCAGGCCAGCCTAAGAATAGGTCACAACATGGTATTCAGGGTGGGCTGGGCAGCAGGCCTCAGTCAGAGGCTTTGTCATTGGTGAGAAGAGGGCTGTTGAGATGGGTGGCAAATTCACTATTCCTTTACAGGCAAGCGTTCGCTGAAGCAGCAGGCAAGGCCAGATCTGTGACCTCAGCAAACTCTCAGTTGACCAGATATAAGCTGCTGTGTATGGTCACACACACACACACACACACACACACACACACACACACACACACACACACACGACACATCAGGTTAGCCCTAGGATGGGACAAAGAGACGGGACATTGTTTCAGTCATCTTTAACTTTTATTTGCGCATGACTCAGGCAAGGAAATGAGCCTTTAAATACACTCCTAGCTTCATACGAAAAGATGCCTAATTTTACACCAATAGATTAATTAAGAGAAAGAAAACAACAACCAGGCATGGGAAGCATCTGTGACAAACAGATTTCCAGTCGTACGTGAACATGTACAGGAGCCCACAAAGCATCCCGTAAGTGTACATTTTCAACACAAGTGTTTACAAGATGTGTCCCCTAGCACTAGAATCTTTTCTAACAAACATTTGTCTCAAGGTAATACAGGACCAGCTCCTGAGAGTTACCTATTCAAGATTTGACTCTCCCTGG
The DNA here is from genome assembly GCF_903995435.1 of Acomys russatus. Lineage (NCBI taxonomy): Eukaryota > Metazoa > Chordata > Mammalia > Rodentia > Muridae > Acomys > Acomys russatus. The sequence continues at coordinate 18,715,221 of NC_067165.1, forward strand.
CTAGTGCTTTTAGGAAACATAGAGGGACACCCCTGCCCCCACCAGAGGTCAGGAGTCCCAGAAAGCGTAGATTTGCTGGAGGTCACCAGAAAGAACAGTACGACGCTTCTAATCGTGTTCGTTCAAAGAGCACTCACTAACTTGGTGCTTCTGCCAATGACCCCAGGCTCAAATAACCCAGAAAGCATGTGCCAGGCACCCCCAGACCAGGCTAGGGAAGATCTGTGGTCTCCAAGACATGTAAGAATCAGGTCTTGGTGTTGGAGGGGCTCCGGGTCTAGTGGAGAGAGGGACCAGAGTCACACTTGTGCGTCCATGGTTGGAACTGGTAACGACAGTGAGAATGTGAGTTTCTCCCGCCATGGGAGAGGGTGACGGGCACTCCAGATCTGGATCCTGAGGTGTGAATGGGGACTTTGCAAAACGTATGGGCAAAGGCGTTCCTGTAGAGAGCTGTGCAGGCATGACGATCTAAGGTGCTAGGATGGGGTACCGAGTATCTGTGGAAGACTGGTGTCAGACTGGTGACTAGCACAGTTATTTTTTCAAGGTTTGTGTGTGTGTGTGTGTGTGTCTCTGTGTGTGTGTGTGTGTGTGTGTGTGTGTGTGTGTGTACATGTGTATGGGACGCTAGAGAACCTTGGGCGTTGTCCTCAAGAGCAGCATCCAGCTCCTTGGAGACAGGGTCTGTCATGAACCTGGAACTCACTTACTTGCCTAAACTGACCAGCCAGCTGGTCCTAAGGAATCTCCTGTCTCCATCCCCTCCAGCTCCGGGGTTACAAGCTCACGGCACCATGCCCAGCTTGGTTGATTGAACTCTGGCCTTCATGGTTGCTTACATGCAGCCACTGAACTGACTAAGCCATCCCCTGCCCCAGAGCTCTTGATGGCCTCTCCATTCTCAGTACAAAAGGCAGAGAGACACATATAAATCAAGTCAGAGCTCTCCCTAGACCCAAGCTCCCAAGAGCTGCTACTGTTCCTATAGGGAAATCCAAAGTCCTACCATGATTCCTGCATGCTGGGTCCCGACTCACCTATAAACCCCAGGCTCTTTCTGTTCCTGGAGTAACATTACTCTAACCCCAGGGCTTTTGCACTTCTTGCTCACTGAGCATGGGATGTACTTTATCCGGACCCCCCTTTGATTAGCTTCATCACACGCAAACCCTCCTGCAGAGGGTCGGGGTGGGTTCTCTGTTTGCAAACCAAAGCAGTGGTCCATCACTTCCCATCATGACTTGTGTTTTACTGATATCAAGACCTGTGTCACTCTCTAAAACCGTCATGTCTAAGCCATTAGGTTGTGGTAACCTCTGTGACGACAATAGACTGGTGAGCTGGGGGTCACTGCTGTGTTCTCAGCCTGGGACTTGCTAAATGAATCAACAATGAGTGAAAGCATGCACACGCTAGTGGGAGATGAGCCTAGAGAAAACTTTGGGTGTCTGGAATGTGTGAGCAGGGAAGTCTGAGGAGGAGGCAGCTTTCCCTGCCAAGCCTGCCTGTGAGCAGGAAGGCCGACCGCTGGACAGTAAGGATAGAGGGACAGACATGCACTGGAGGAGGAGCACTGGAGTACATCCAAGGGGATCCGACTTATCGTTCCAGGCCAAGCTACTCTTCACTCGGTGGTGCCCACAGGAGACTGGAGGGGACAAAAAAAGAAGAAAATGTAGAAGGAGTTGGTAGACACCTTAGGGACCAGTTGGGCACACACGCACACCCCTTTGCACATTTCTGCATTGCCGGGAAGGGCACGTTCAAGACAGAAGCCTGAGGAATTCAGGACAACCCAGGCCAGGCTAAAATACTCACAGACCAGCTAGCTCTGCTCTTGCCTGTCCAGAGGCCAGTCGGGAAATAGTCTTCTAGAAGCCTCTCCTGACCCTCTTCCGCTCCTGCCAGCCCTTTCCAAGTTGGGCTTGCAGGTTGTCCCCTGCTGGCCTCTATCCCAGTCACTCTAACCCTTAACTCTGAAATCAACTAGGCCAATTACTGAGCAGCCTCCTTCAACCTGTTTCCAAGTCAGTAAAACAGGGGCAGAGGGGCGGGGGAGGGCCAGGCAATGACATACACCTTGCAAGGACGTCATGAGGCTTTCTGGAGAATGTCTGAAGCTGATGAGTGATGGGTATTTAATAAACACTAGACAGGATGGCGATGAATTAGAAAAATTTCCAAATCGCCCCCCACCCCCAAATTGCCTGGCAGGTGGCTAGGTGGGTGCTGGTGAGAAAATAAAACAACGAAACAGAACACGGGACTTGGAATCCAAACTCCTGGCTCTGACATTGTAGCTGTGATTTGAACAGGTGTCACCTACCCTGGGGCCCCCTCCCTCCCGCAGGATGGAGTTTCTAAAACTGTCCTCAGAGGACCGTTGGGGTTGGACGTAATCAGTTGTCTTTCCAATATATGAAGAACTTCGTATGAAATGTCAAACACCGGGCTCAGCTGTAAGTTTCACTTTGGATGATCCAGGGTCTGATGTCCATAAGAATGGGGGTGCGGAAGGTGCGTGTGGACAAGAAACAGCAACTGGGACAGCTCAGCTCATGCAGGCTTGCAGGCTCCGTCCTCAGCAGCATCCACCCAGGGAAGCTCCGTGCCAGCCTAGGAGACAGACAAGAGAGATGCTTGCCCTGACGACATTACTGATAGTAGCTAATGTGCACAGAGCGTTGGCTACATGACCTTGGCCATACGTTCTTCACGCTTCCCAGAACCCAGGTACGACTGACAGCCATCTCCCATGGCGGTGGCAGCCAAGATTCTGTGTGGAGCAGACGTCCGGCATCTCACATGTGGTCAATAAACGGAAGCCTTAATTCTATTTGTTAGCTCAAGAGGTAACACCAGGCATTTAGAGCCTTGAGTGTTTGATCTTGTTTAATCATTTAATCCGGGGCGACAAGTGCTAAGACACGACGTGGGAAACCGTCTATAAACTTAAAAGCTTCAAGCATGTGAGTACTTGCTTGGGTTTCACGGGCGGGGGTGGGGGTGCGGGTGGGGGTGGGGCTGGGAGGGGATGGAGGGAGAAAGCTGGCAGATGACAGCGGAAGGCATGGAGCAGTCAGCATGAGACTGGACCATCCAGGAACGCTTCTAGAAGGTGAATTTGAAGGGTAGGGCAAGAGAGGCCATCGTCAGAGGGCAGGAGGACCCCACCCTCCTGCAAGCCAGGCTACAGAAGCCCTGAGCCAAACAGGGCAATTTAAAAAACGTGTAAAAGACATAAACAAGAGCAGCTGTGCACAGCTGCCGCCAAACGCTCCATCGCTGCCTTGCTGTGGACTCTAAATGACAATAAACCTTCCACCCCTTATAAATTAAGCAGACTTTAAAAAAAAAACCATATCTCCTCCTGCAACTTTTTATGGCTGTTTGGCAACTTTAATCATTTTGCAAAATGCAATTCCTGGCCATAAATTCTCTCCCAAGTACAGATTTAGGGAGATCTAGAGAACTGCGGCGGGTTGATAGGTAAGTTTTAATCTGACAAGGCCAAAAAGTCTATTAGATTTATAGGGAGGCAGCAGATACCCTGTAATTACACCAGGCTCGACCTCCCGGGAATCTCGAATGTGTGGAGGTGGGGTGGGGGGGTGGTAGAGGTGGGAGGGCATAGGGGAAAAGACTGGGAGGGAAGCAGCTGGGGCAGCTGCAAGGGCAGGCCAGAAGCCCCATGGTTCAGCTCCCTGGCCTGGCCTTTCCAGCCCAGGCCATGGTCACTTCCTGAACAGGCTTCCCCATCGGGTTCCAGGTCAACGAAGCCTGTAATTGATGCTCACACACATGCATACAGTATCCACTGTGCCGGTGGCTAGAGCTGTCATGAGGAGCCGAGCACTCTGGAGGAGGTCACAGATTCCCGAGCAGGGTGCGGACTGAATGAAAGGCACTGGGTTTCACTCAATTACACGTTCAACGAGCACGCTGCCCGTACTTGCGCTTTGTGTTGCACGCTGTATGAGACAGCAGGGTTGTGTGCTGCACAAGACATCCTGCTAAGGTGCATTGGACGCAGGCTCCAGGTCCGGACACTCTAATCCCAGAGAAGACGTGTTCAGCATGCCCAGGGGCGCGACACTGAGGGCCCAATGCTACGGCACTAATTGATATCTCTGTAGCCTCAGCTTTGGCAGTGTTGTGGGGCTCGGTCTAATAGGGACCTCAGGAACAAACTGACAGTCTATGACCCAGCGCAGAATTTTAAGACATATAAATGTAACATGGACCTTTACTCCCTGTCTATTTCTCTCCCTCCCCTCGCCTCTCCTTCCTTCTTCTTCTTTTTCACATGTTATCATTTCTCACTCTATCTCATATCCTGAGAATAACTGTACATTCTGCTTGGCTTTAGTGTGAGCTCCAGACCGTGAGAGAGAGAGCTAAGGATGGTAAAGGGGTAAACAAAGAATGACCTGGGACAGGAGATAAAACACACAACCCACAAGCCCCTGGGGGCACAGCAGGCAGACAAATTGCCCAAGATGCTAGAGCCCTAATCTTGGAGACTGAGAATTGGACATGTCACTTGGCCCACGAGGAGCTAAGGCTGCGGGTGTGGCTGGTTGCACACAGAGCGCTTGTCCTGGCTTACCCGTGTGACCCAGTGTTACTATGTATCCTGGCAAAGTGGATTTGGAAGGAAGAAGAGGAGTCAAGTCAGAGTGAAGTCCCATAAGAAAGATGTGACCAGCCAGGGCTGGCTATGGAGATATAGGAAGCGGCCCAGAGCCAAGGAAACCAGGACAGCAAGTAAATAGAGCCATACCCCCCTTGACCTTTGAACCCCAGGCACACCTTGACTTTAGTCCAATGGAAACTATCTTAGACTTCTGGCCCTCAGACTGTAAGATGATAGATACGTGTTGAGCGAATCAAATGCTGTAAGCTATTACAGCAGCGACAAATGGGTGCTATTGAAGCTGAGGCCGGAAGTACCGATGGACCAGCGCTTCAGAGAACAGGAGAAGCACACCCAGGGTTTATGCTCTGTGGTCCTCGTTTTGCCCCACGTGCACTACAGCTTACACAGCCCCACATGAAGGTGGGTGTGTGAAGATGGCCTCCCAGTAGGTATACAGGGTACAGAGGCTTCTAGGGGAAACCAAGTCCCAGCTGGGCTATTTAGGGGTGCTAGTGATTAGACCTGGGCCGGGGCGTGTCCTGAGAGGCTTCTGTGGTTTGTCTTCACTGGCAATCCTGGGTGTTGGGTCACACCGTGTCTCTGACCCACTCTGAAGTGCCACTGCCTCCCCTTGGAAGGGGTGGGGGCTCCCCAAGCTCCACATTCCTTCATTGGTACAGCGATGGTGGTTACTGCTCTTCCTGGCATGTTCTGTAGCTTAGATAAGAAAGTTCACAAACACAGCAATGGTGAGAAGCTAGTGCTGAGCAGGGACGGCTGTCATTGTCAGAGATGATGTAAAGACTTCAGGGTCACCCCAACAATGTCCCTGGTATTCATACCCTTGTACTATGTCCTCCCATATACGTGGGCAGAACCTATCACTTACCTCTAATAGACCTGGAAAGGTGACAGCGTCCCTTCATGGTTACTCTATGCTGTATAAGCTCTGCCTTAGGTACAGGCTCTTGCTTTGATGTAGTCAGCCACCATGCTGAAGAAATGCCCAGGGCCAGTGACTACGGGTCCCTCAGAGTTGAGGGTCTCCTCGGCAGACAACCATCCTGAAGAGAAATAAAAGTCAGCAGACTATAGAGAGCTCTTGGAAAGCAGACGCTCACCACCGCCAGCTCATTGTTCCATCCTCCTGAAGGATGACCCCAGTTGACACTTGATGGAGCTATGTGAGACCCCAGAAGAAGAGCCAGAGAAGCCACCAACCCACCACTATGTTTAGAAACATATTACTTAAAGCCACCATGTTTGAGGTCCCTTTTTTAGAATCCACGCAGAACGGACAATGAACCCATCACCTAAGCATGGTGCCTCCCATCTTACAAGTGGAAACTGAAGATTGAGAAAAGGGGGTTCTGGGGCCACACAGCTAGTCAAAGGCCCAGCCCATGACTCTCCAATTCTAGAATTCTTTTTATTAACCCACCAAAAAGCTGCTGTTCTTCCCCCTGGGACGGCCAGCTCACCTAAAGTTGCCATTCCCTCCCCCTTGGTGTTCCTGTTCCTTCTCACCCTCCCTCTGTTCCCTTTCTCTTCCCCTCTCCCCTCCCTACCCAAACCCCAGCACAGGAGAGTCGCTTCGTGACCCCCTACCTGCTCAGCCTTCTGGCCTCCTGGCTTCCTCTTGGTTTATCCCTGACAGCAAGCAGGCACCTACATAGTTATGCTCCACCCGGCCAGGCCTCAGATATCCATGCTGCTGTCCCCTAATGCCACCAGACAAGCTGAGTTACCCCACTGGGCTAGAGGCAAGCTCTCAGGCAGGCCTCCAAAGTTCAGAGCCAGCCCATGACAGATATCCCAAGCTTCACCCTCCTGAAAGCAGAACCAGCCGGAAGTGCCGCCCTTGACTGCACTGGCGCTAGCCTGTCAGCAGCCCTCCAGCCCTCCAGTCCTTCCCCTGAAGGAAAGAGGAGCTTCTTTAGAGGTAGGAACAGAATAAAATATAGATAAGCATTAGTCAAATGAAATTAATGCTTCCAATATTGTTTTAAGCTTGCTCATATGCATCAAGCATTTATGAAGTTGCCGTTTATCACATGAGAATATTGCAGTTATATATTAGCTGACTGTCTGGTGGCCACTGCAATGGCTCTCCCTGGACCCCAGGTCGCCCTTCACAGGCAAAGTCAGCCTTGGCGGCATCCATCTCTTTCCTCTGCTGACGCATCCCCAGATACTGATAAAAGGCCTTGCCCCCAACAACATATGAATATTTAAATGACAGTTAATTATTCAGCATATAATGATATGATTAGCATCCGCTTTATTGCTGGCTGTGGGCCCAGCCAAGTCTTTGCCCCACTCTGAGGGGGTGATGAAGAAATGCCAAAACGCAGGCAAGCCCCAGGTCTGTGGCATCTGCAAGGACCCACTTGGTATTTGGGGGAAATGACCCTGAGGACATCCCCAGCTATTCTGTGTCAGGCTACACTGTGGGGTCTAGGAAAGAAATACAGCCAACAGGGTCTCTGTTCATGCAGTGCTCAGAGTCGCCCTGCCGAGCACCCTGCCGAAGCATCACTTGGATTCTAAAGCATCAGGAAGTCTTAACCTTCTCCACCGTCTTTCCCCTAGAAATGAGGAAAATGACGTTTCAGGTGACTTGACACATGCGAGGTCACACCATGTGTGGAGGACCTGGGATTTGAACCCCTGACTCCTGAGAGTTTGCTCTACCAGCTACAAGCAAAGCTTATGCACCACACAGGAAGCGATACTGAGATGGCAGTGCAAGCAAAAGACCTCAAGACAGTGAGGCTGAGTCTGGATGAAGATGAGGTGGGAGTGGCTTCTGCTAGATAGCATTGGCTCTAGGCATTGGGGAATAGATGAATTTGGGGTGCTAAGTGGTGGGACATCCAGGCCAAGTAACCTCAAGGAAGCAAATGGTATGGGGTGCAAAGATGAGGGGCACCAAAAAAATGCACACATAAGGGCTGGAAAGGAAAGATACTTAGGGGAAGGTTAGAAGTGGCAGAGGGCTCACACTGCCTGTCTGATGAGTGGTATACAAGGTGTGCTGTGCATGCCTTTAATCCCAGCACTTGGGCAGGCAGAGATCTCTGTGGGTTTGAGGTCAGCCTGGTCTACCTAGTAGGTACCAGGTCAGCCAGAGCTAAGAAATGAGATCCTATCTCAAAAATATAAACAAACAAGTTAATTTCTTTCCCCTACCTTGGCACCTCTGAACTCCAGCTTGTCATCCATAAAGTAAGTTCCTTTTCCTCAAAATGTGGGTCCAAATAAGAAACTCTGCCAAGGGGGCTAGCGAGATGGCTGAGTAAGTAGAGGTGCTTGTCATGCAAGCCCCGTGACCTGCGTTCAATTCCTGGGATGTACACAGAGGTGAAAAGAGAACTGACTCCACAAAGTTGTCCTCTGAAAAGCACATGTATGTCACGGCATCTATGCCCCTACATACGTCACATGCACACAATCATAAATGCTATTTTTCAAAGAAGCTCGTCAGAGGGCTGACATATAGCAGGTAATCTTATTACATCTATGTCAGATTTTCAAGTTGTATGTCAAGGAAGTTCAAAAATCCAGGCCTGGAAGCACATGTTGGGAAAAAAAGAAAAAAAGAAAGTTCAAATAAATTTGGATACAGTCCAGGTGCACAGCAGCATTAGCTGCCCAGTCCCTGGGACCTCGTGAGGTCTATCCACTCTGTCTCAGTAGCTAGCTGCTGCCAACTAGGACTAACCAGTTTACAACAAAACCAGGGTTTGAGAAGCAAGTTAAATGACACCAGGAAGAAACAAGTCAGTGGATTTAAGAGAAAATCTGCACCAAAATAAAAGGCCTAGAGTCTTCGAAAATGAAATTCAGTAATTTTAAAAAAGTTAAGAGGGCGATTCTAGATCTTAAAAGGCATGGTGGCTCATGCCTTTAATCCCAGCACTCGGGAGGCAGAAGCAGGTAGATTGCTGTGAGTTTGAGACCAGCCTGGTCTACAAAGCGAGTCCAGGACAGCCAAGGCTACACAGAGGAACCCTGTCTCGAAAAACAAAACAAAATAGATCAAGTGTTATGCATAAGAACATATTACCTAATCGAATGCTAGTTCCTATGTGTGTGCACACATGTGTTCATATGGTCATATGAGGCTGCAGGCACATGTGTTCATATACATGAGGGGCACATGTGCACACACTTTCATGTGCATGAGGCTGTACACATGCATGCCCATGTTCATTTGTGTGTGAGCTTGCATGTGGGCACACCCATCTATAGGTACAAGGTTGTATGTGTGCATACCCAAGTTCAGATGTATGAGTTTGTACGTATGCCTTCACATGTTCATATGTGTGAGGCTGCACGTGTGCATGCACATGTGTGTGTGTGCGCGCGCGTGTGCGCGCGTGTGTGTGTGTAGGCTAGAGTACTACCTCAGGTATAACCATTAATTAATCAATTATTTCTAAACACTTATTTTTAGTCATGTGTATGTTTATGTCTGTGTGTGGGTGCTACATATGTGCGGGTGCCTGTGGAGGCCAGAGGGTGTGTCTCTCCCCTGGAGCTGCCTTTACAGATGACTGTGGGCTGCCTGGCATGGGTGCTGGGAGCTGAATGTGGGTCCTCTGAAAGAGAAGTAAGCACTCCTAAGCCAGAGCCATCTCTCCAGCCCCATTCACCAGATTTTTTTAGACAGAGTCTCTCACTGGCCTGGAGTTCAAGTAGGCTAAGCTGGCTGTCCAGCAAGCTCAGGGATCTCTCTGTCACCACCTCCCCATCCCTGGGATTACTAACCATCACTGCCCACTGCCATACCCTCCTTTTAGTAAGTAGGTATTGAGGAGCAAACTTAGGTTCTCAGGCTTGCATGGCAAGCACTGAGCCATCCTCCCAGCCCAGAACGCAAATTATTTACCTTAAACGAAAGATGTAAAACCTTACTTTAGAACAATTGGGAAATGTGACTGACCTCAAAAGTGCTGTTTTGGAATTCGCTGCTGATTTTCTCACGTGCAGTAGTGATGTTTGACTGTAAAGGGCATCCCTGTAACTGGGAGGAGCATCAGGAGCATTTAAAGATGCCTAGTCACAGTAGCCAAACTCACCTGCCAAATACAGTACCAAAAAGAGACAGCTGTAACAATGTAGCAAACAGTTTCAACGGACAGACTCTCCGTGCAGGATTCGGATTAGTGTGTAATAACGACACTATTCTTCCAAACTTGTCCATAGGTTCGAAAATTTTCCAAAAATTAAAAGTCAAGGGTGAAGGGAGAAAGTGCAGGACTCAGACTGGCGGAAGCGAGCTCCGCCAGCTGCGGGGACCCCACCCAGTCAATGCAGCCCGACCACCCATGGCCAAGGGCTGGGTCACCATTGCAAGCGATCCTTCCGGCAAGGGCTCTAAGCTGGAGAGGGCAGAGGGTCATGGGCCCAGCTGTAGCTCCACTTCCCCGCAACACCCCTTTTGAAAGGTCAGTTCCCCAGACATGAAGAAGGGCCCTGTCCCTGGGGAAGGATGGAGCCAGAAGCACTCTGGGAGGCTCACTGGGAGGTGACTACATGGACACTTGCCCCTTCGGACAAAAACACTCTTGTTTTTTCCAGCATGAGCTTTAAGTCCCTGGTGCAAGAGTTTTCGTTGGTTCTTCTTCTACGTGCTCCAAAGCAGCAACCACGCACTCCTGCCTGCAGGAGGATGGGGAAAAGAGCTGTCTGACCATGGTGTGCTTGGGGCTCACATCACAGGAACATAGGGGCTTCATGGACTGGGCCAGGTTCCCAAGTGAAACAAGTTTAAAAACCTATGGCCTTCAGCTCTCTTTCATAGACCCCCAAATGACATTACTACCTCAAGAGTTCAAGTCAAGGGTACTCACGGTGCCGTTAACAGATGCTTCTCCAACGGACTCTCCCCAAAACCTATTTCTATTCACAGCCCTTCTGAACAGCTCCCACCGCCACGCAGTGTTGAAATGCCTTCAGGAAGTTCTGCTAAGAGCTATCTTTTAGCTTGTTATGGTTTGAATTCAGAATGTCCCCCACAGGCTTATATTTTAAGTGCTCGGTCCCTGGCTTGTAGAGCTATTTTTTTTAGGACTGGGGAGCCTTTGGGGGGGCGTTGGGCTCCCCGGTTGATGGGAGGATTCATATCACCAGAGGCAAACCTCTGATGGCTCTGCTCACCCCGGTTCCTGGCTAGCTGACTCTGATTCCTGGTCTACCACTGCAGGGGCATCAGTCACTTCACACTCCCACCACCACAGATGGAGCTGCCACGCCCCCCGCCCCCACACAGTCCCTGATAGAAAGCACTGACATCTCTAGAATCCCTAAGCCAACGTAAACCTTTTTCCTCACCAATGTTATTTCCACCAGGCATTTTGTCACAGCGACACAAAGGTAACAAATGAGCTCCTGGGACAAATTTAGCTTCTGTCTCACCTTGCTCGCCCACAGTCTTCCCTGTTCTATGAACTAAAGCAAAATTCCGTATGATACAGGTGTGACATTCGTGAGAAAAGCTGAGCTGGAAGTAGGGGAGAAGGGCAGGTGTGACTGGTCGGCAGGACTGAGGATTTATTGAGTTGTGGGACCAACTATTCTGAAGACAGAGCTCGATTGTCCTACTGTGCGTTTGTGTGCATATATGCGTGTGTGTGTGTGTGTGTGTGTGTGTGTGTGTGTGTGTGTGTGTGACAGAGAATGTGTGGCTGTATGATACGCATGTGTGTGTGTGTATGTGTGTACATAAAAGAGACAGTGCGTGCATGCGTGTGTGTGCACAAGTGCAGGCATACATATACATATGTATGCAATGTAAGCACTGGGGTACACACATGTCACAGTGTGAGTATGGAAGTCAGAGTTAGCCTATCTTTGCTCTATTAACAAAATGGCCCATATGCTAAGGTGGCCTGGGTCTCCTTAGTCCCATGGTGGGGACCTCGGTGCTTTTTCACACAGTGGCACCATGTCAGCTAGGAGGACATCTTAACCTTTGCTATGCCCCTGGTTCCTGTGTGGCCCTGTTCGTGCTATCCAGGCCCAGCTGTCAAGGACAAAGCCCCTTGTCACCTCTTTGTACTACTTCTTGGAGCTTGGCAACTCAGCACCGGGTGTCAGTCACACTGGTTCTTCTTGCTCCAGGGGCACAGAGAGGCTCACAAGGTACCCTGCTGCCTCTGACCACCCATGAACCGGGGGATGGGGGGGGGCCCTCGGGGATCGTTCAAGAGAAGCAAGCCACTCACTAAGGACCCTGGACACTCTGGGTGGTATTTCTGACACCCAGGGGCTTTGAGAGGCTCTGACAGCTGCTGGTGGGGGCTGGGAGGCAGGTAGGAAGAGAGGGAAAATGCATTTTTAAAGATAACCTGAAGGCAAATATAATATTTATACCTATTTATCCTCAGAGCTCACTCGCAAGGCCCCAGACATGTCTAATGAGCAAGAACTGCAAAATGGCCACGAGTCCTGCTTGTCTGCCTTTGCAGAGGCTCCTAGCAGTCACATGGACTCATATTTTTTCGACTGTGGGACCGCTGCAGGCAAAACGGCCGTAAGGAGTACTAGAGCTTGTAGCAAGCGTCTGACTCCCAGAGGCATGGAACCACAAAACTGCCAGCCCAGGAAAATGAGGTCCCCTCCCCTTCACAGAACACAGAGCTTCCACACGTATGCCCGAACTCAGGGTGGTGACATACAGATATGCTCGCACATGCTTATGGTGAGGTGCACTGAGATTTTCTGTGCCCCTTACACCTCTTTCATAGGCCTGTAGACGCCTCCCTGTCCAATTCCATACATATTCTGTGGTGTGGGCAGCACAGGGCACACTGAGGCAGGACCCTTGACGGCTGAGGTCTCGTTCTGGTTAGGATTCTTATGTGTTCTAGTTATTCTGGACACAGATTATGAACATGGCCTCCAGGAGCATCGGGATGGCTCAGAGGGCAAGGGTGCTTGCCAGCGAGGCTGAGTTCAGTCCCTAAAACTCATGTGGTGGAAAGAGAAAGCCAACTCCTGAAAGTTGTCTTCTGACCACTTCATGTAGTGTACATGAACACGCACATGTGCGTGCGCGGGCACACACACATACAGAGTAAATAAATGGTTATAAAAATGGTGATATATATATATATATATATATATATACACACACAAAATGATCATAAAGATATGAAAGGGAAGAGAATAACATAGAGTTTCCAATGTAGTTAACTTTAACTCAAGTAGCCATGCAAAGCATCTATATGTATAGTCAAATAAATACATCTACAAATACATACGCATACATTTAAACAGAAAAACATATGGTTATAAATAAACGTGTGCACATACAAACGCTGCACAATTAGACTGGGGTTGGCTTCCGGGCCATACTCTTGGGGACAGATGAAGCCCTTAGCTGTTGGGACTGCATTTGCCATGGGTCATGTGGCCTCAGGCTGGGTCAGGCTTGCTGTTTCCTACACCTCCTGAAATCGCCAGTACTCCCTTTCACTGTAGCACTTACTACAGTTGTTGTCTGAATGCTGTTTGTAATGTTGGTTTTCCCAGGCTGCAGGGAGGAGGGCTGTATCTCCTCGCTGAGCGTTTACTAAGAAGGTGCTTAATAAAGATATAGGTGCCTGAAGTCAGGACCCTTCTCTGCTGTTGGGTGTCCTATCTGTGTCCTCTGACCATGCAATAGAGCTAAGGAGGCCCAGGCCGTCTTCAGCAAATGGACCACTTTGTTAAGAGAGAAAAGGCAGGGCTAGGCTGTATCTCCGCTGGCGGAATGCTTGTTTTGCACGCAGAGTCTGGCTTCAGTCTCCTCAGGATAAAAACAGGGAGTGACTGTGCATACGTGTAAACCCAGCGTTCTGAAAGATGGGCATTGGGGTTACCCTAGGCTACCCTAAGTTACCCTAGACCAGTCCGGGCTACGTGAGATTGTCTCAAAAGGAGGTGGAGGAGGAGGAGGAGGAGAGAGAACTCTACTCATAGAACTCAAGAAAAAGGAGGAGCTGGGAAAGAGGACATGCTCTGAGCTGCCTTGGAGGGGGTTTGGGGAGCGGGTATTTTTAGAAAGCCGCATATACATTCTGGTGATTTCCCAGTTTGAGAGTCACTGAGGTAAAGCAGAAAAAAAAAAAAAAAAAAAAAAAAAAAGCTGGAGTGAGGTGTGAGCCCAGCTCCTGAAGCTTCAGAGAAGGTGGAAACGCACCCCCGCCCCCCCCGAAATTGCTCTGCCTCCTGTCTTCTGAGGATACTCCCTCCTCTTCAGGGCTCCCATAGGCCTACATCGGCCTTCAGTGGTCCAGAGGAAAACGCAGCTTGAAGCTAGACCTTCAGGCTGCGGAGGCTCCGTCCCTTTTCACTGGGCATAGATTCCAGCTAGTGTAGTCAGTCGGAGCGTGCCTATCTGTCACTGCCATCTCACATGTGGGATCCAGCCAGAACGGCAGGCCATGCATTGCCCCAGTCACCGTGGGGGAGAAACCGTCTTTCTTCCCTCATGTCTGTGAGGGCAGGGGAGATGGCACAGCAGCACGATGAATGGATGTTACTCCCACGTTGCTTGACAGTAAACAGCTCCTACCATTTGCTTGCCCCCTGTGGGGGTTTGGATAGGATTGGCCCCTCACAGACTCGTGTGTTTGAATGCTTGGCTCATAGGAAGTTGCACTATTAGGAGGCGTAGCCTTGTTGGTGGAGGTCTGTCACTGGAGGCGGGCTTTGGGGTCCCCTATGCTCAAGCCATGCCCAGTGGGACACAGTCTGCTTTTGCTGCCTGTGGATGAAGATGCAGAACCCTCGGCTCCTTCATCAGCACCATGTCCGCCTGCATGCCACCACGCTTCCTGCCATGATGATAGTGGCCTAAACCTCCGAAACTGTAAGCCAGCCCCTATTAAATATTTTCCTTTATAAGAGCTGTCACGGTCACGGTGTCTTGTCACAGCTATGAAACCCTAAGTAAGGCGCTTACCTATGACTAGTCTAAACCTGTCTTGACAATACTATTCTCAGTGCTTGGTTTATCCCAGGTCAGGACTATGACATAGAACGAAGTCTGTAGGACACTTAAAAAAGGAAATAGATAGTGGTGGAAGGTGGCACACATCTTTAATCCCAGCACTCGGAAGGCAGAGGCACATAGATCTCTGTGAGTTTGAGGCCAGCCCTGTTAGGCTTTAAGTTAACTATGCCTAAGAGATCCATGAAACAAAAATGTCTCTAACCTGTAAGCCCCTTGCCCAAGAACAGCCGCTTCCTAAAGTGCTGGAGGCTATTTGTCAGATCACAAGACACATGTTTTCACTCCCCCTAAACAACTGCAACATATGTGCTTGATCACATGTGGGCAGGAGGTACGTGGGCAGGAAATACCTCAGGATGTACTCTGCTTCTGACTGGACCTGATGGGCAATACTGCAGCCTTGTTCTGCGTTTGCTTTTTTAAGCCTCTGCAAAATGTGACTTGTAATCATTTTCTGGGAACCTGGGAACGGACCTGGCCCAGAGTCCATCATTCTGGCCAGCATTTAATTAAAACTTGCTTCAGATTTGTCTCAGAGTTGTGGCAGTGCTCTTATTCTCGACCTGCGGGATCAACACCACATAGAGAATTCCAAGGCAAGCCAGGACTACAAAGCAAGACTGTGTCTCAAAAACAAAACAAAACAAAAACAAAAACAAAACCAGACACAATGAGCAGATGATTGATGACTGGTGCCTCTAGCTTTACATGCAGCCACATTATTGGTCCGATCACTGTTAGCTGCTGCAGCCATCTTCCCAAGAGGAAAGGAGACATGGCCCACCTTCTGAGGGCAGTAGGGTAAAAATCTAGGAAGTATCTCTCTCTCCCTCTCCCTCTCCCTCTCCCTCCCCCTCTCCCTCCCTCTCCTTCCCCTTCCCTCTCCCTCTCCCCCTCCTACCACCTCTCCTTCTCCCTCTCTTCTTCTTTATCTCTCTCTCCAATGCCCTGCTCTCCTGCGTGTGTGTGTGTATGTGTGTGTGTGTGTGTGTGTGTGTGTGTAACACAGGCAACATCAGCTACTTCCTCAATCACTCTCCACCATATATTTTGAAACAGGGTCTGGAACTCATAGACTCAGCTAGACTGACTGGTCAGCAGAGATCTTTCACTCTAGTCTCCCCCCCCAACCCCCCCACCCCCAGTGCTGGGTTACAGCCACAGGTCACCAGCATGGCTTTTACGGGACTCTTGGTGATCCAAACTTAGGTTATATCCTTAGCGCAGCCTTCCCTGGTCTCTCTCTGCCTCCTTTTCTCCAGGATAAACGCTCTGGCTTCTTATACCCTTCCTTAACAGCGGCCAGGCCAATATCCATCCCTACAGGAGGTGGAGGCAGGCCTTGCCTCCCAGGCACGTCTGCAACACCAATGATGGCCACTAATAACATCCTGAGAGATCCACCCTAGAGCCTCTTGGGACTAGGTGGGGATAAGGCTGTTTCCCAAAGCCCCGCCTCAGCCTTCCAACATCTAGGTAGTTCTCTACCCATCAAAATCTCATTCCCATTCTTAGAACAGGCTGTCTCTACATCTGGAATGCTTGTAGCCTAAGATTGATGGTAGGACATTGGAGTAAGCAGGCTTAGCGTCCCCCCCTCCAACCCCCACACCCCCGTGACACACTGGTGGGCAGGCGGCAGCCATTTTGGTGGGGGCGGGGATCAGTGAACATCACAACTACAAACTCCGTCTTGGCCTCACAGCCATTCATTAGAGGCTGAGGGTGCTGGCCAGGGGCCAGGAGAGTGAGTGGCTTATTTCTGTGCCATTATAGCTTGAGTCCATATGCAAACCAGAGGACCGTGTCTATAAATAAGATATTATAGTTAAATCAATATTGATTATTAGGAGTTAGTGTTATATTTAAAGCCATAAAATGGAATAAATATTATGCTAAAAGTATCCTAAATCTCATGGGTAAATTCACTTAGTAAGACAAGGAGACAGGCCTCCTATTGACGGAGCTGTGACCTGATGTCCCAGTCACTACAAAGAGCTATCAAGCAGATGGCTGTCCCTTGTAGAAGCAGGGAGGGGCAAAAGTGATTTGGGGATAGTGCATATGTCCATCAGCCCACTCCTCGGCCATATTCTCAAAACCCTAGCTTAAGGGCTGGTAAAGACACTCAGCACAGCACGATGCTTGCCTAACATGTACTAGGCTCTGGGTTCTAAATTTAAAAATAGGTAGGCAGGTAGGTAGGCAGGCAGACACTGGTTTGTTTGTTTGTTTGTTTGTTTGTTTGGGTTTTTTGAGATGGGTTTCTCTGTGTAGCCTTGGCTGTCCTGGACTCACCTTGTAGACCAGATTGGCCTTGAACTCTCAGAGATCCACTTGCCTCTGCCTCCCTGAGTGCTGGGATTACAGGTGTGCGCAACCACGCCTGGCTGACACTAGTTTATTCTGACAGTACTTTGTTTTTGCCAAATTTATTTACTTTTATTTTTGATTTTGTGTGTCTGTATGTGTGGATGAGATGGGAGGAGGGGGGCCGCGGGGGTCATGTCACATTTGTCACGGTGCACATGGGGAGGAGGCCAGAGGGTAACTGTGCAGTCATCTTGCCTTCCACCTTTACGTGGGTTCTAGAGAGTGAACGCAGCTCGGAGACCTGCTCCACACTCACCTTTACCCACCGAGCCATCTTGCTGCCACCATCTCCTCCATTTCTTTTATTTTTTTAAATTTTAAAATAAACTTTATGATTTAAAAAACTTGAAAATACAAAACATCAAAAAAAATTTTCCAAATTTAGTCTTCTAAACTTTTTTTCCTTCATTGAGAGGATGAAGCTGGCGTCAACATGCCCTTCAATAGCATGAGACCCAAAGGCTCCCACCAGGCTCCACCATTTAAACTTCCCACCGTCTCCCCGCACCGAGCTGAAGACCAACTCTTTATTTCATTTGAAACAGATGTGTACGTAACCCCAACTCTTTTGGAACTTGTTATGTAGCCAGGGTAACCCTGAATTCTTGATCTTCCTGTTCCTGTCTTCCAAGTGCTGGGTCTACAGATGTATACCACCACGCCTGGCTCTGAAAAGCAATTTTGAGGGGCTTTGAGGGACACCCTGAACACAACCTACAGCAGCAGCCACTGTCAGCATTGGTGAAAAATCCTTCCAGATGATTTACTGTGTACGTCTGTGGGTGGACACGTGAATGGGATATAATTATTTAATGGGGCTGAAGTAACCTGGCTGCCCTTCAATCTAAACAGATTAACCCTGCAATGTATTTGAGGGCTAGTGTGATGGCTCAACAACTAAGAGCCCTTGCTGTTCTTCCAGAGGAGCCGGGTTCAAATCTCAGCACCCACATGGTGGCTCACAACTGTCTGTAACTCCAGTCTCCAGGGATCTAATAACCTCATTGACCTCCAAAGGAACCAGGTACATACTTGGTGCACACTCATGCATGCAGGTAAAACAATCATACATATAAAATAATAAAAAAAGTTTTTCAAAATTAGTAAATTAAAATATACTTGTGGTTTTTTTTTGTTTGTTTGTTTGTTTTTGTTTTTTTAAGGAGAACGGCCCCCAGAGGCTCATAAAGTTGAGTGTTTGGTTCCTAGTTGGTGAAATTGCTTGGGGAAATATTAGGAAGTATGGGCTTGGTTGGAGAAGCTTTGTCACTGGGGGCACAGGGTGAGTAAGGTTTTAAAGGTCCACTCAAGCCCCCCACCTCCTGACATCCAGCCTCCTGCCAATCAGTGTGGTGGTCAAGGCTGGAAAAGGACTCAGCATTCCCACAATGTGCCATCTACAAGCTGGAGACCCAGAAATACCTCCTGTCTGGAACCTTCCTCGGTCCCCGAAGGTAACCAGTGTCTTCTTTTCTCTCCCTCCATGGTTCCCATGGTTCTCGGCTTATACGCGTAGCACTTACGACAGCATTTCTGGCATTGTTGCAAGTAATTTGTATGTGGTGGGAGATACGTGTCCATGTGTGTGCAGATGCACACGTGTACGTGTCACGGCCAGAGGTCAACCTCGGGTGTCATTTCCCCAGAAGCTACCCACCTTGCTTTTTCACCAGCCCTGAGGCTCACCAGCTAGGCTAGACTGACTGGCTAGCGAGACCAAGGGATCAGCCTGTCTCCACCTCCCCAACATTGAGATTACAAGACCGCCTGTCAGTGCACCCCTGCACCCAGCTTTTCCCCTGGATACTGAAGACCCAGACTCATTTCCCCATACTGGTACACTCCAAACACTTTACCAACCGTGCTACATCTCCCCAGCCCTACAAGTAATTTTTAACATGACAGAAAACCAGGACTGCACCCTACATGATAATTAGAAGAGCTTGTAGAATAAATGAAGACATAAATAAACAGTCATGCACGCACAATGACAAAAGGTAGAGCGGCACTCTCTGTGTTCAGCCATCAGCTGGCTAAGCCTTGCTAAGAGGCACCGGGATAGAATTCAGCACCTGAAGAGGAAATGCAAAGGTGCCGATGTGTCCATCCTCCGCAGATGTGAGCCATGTGTCCCTGGTCAGATGTTTCTTTGTATAGGCCTCAATGTTTCCTTGTGCTTTTTGTTGGCTGGAGCACCTGGCTATTGTTAGATCCTGACTATTCCTGGGTCCCTGTGTGATTCTATATAAGGCATCCCAAACTGGCCACCCGCGGGCCAAATGCATCCTGCAGCTTGGTTTGGCCCAAGCTGGTATTTTTGCTTTAATTGACTTTAGCAGCCAGCATGCAAAATTCAGGAGATGCCACATAAAATCCTAGGTTTCTGGCTTCTCTTCAAAACTCAGGAGGTCTAGCAGTATCATGCTTAACTTCCTACAGTGTGGAAGTTGCCCTGGCCATCACACACACGTGCACACACACACACACTCATGGGGCCATCTTCCCCCACAAGGTCCATCTCACTGGTTTTCTCTCTGGTCCCTGAAGATCTAATTCCCCAGATCTCTGGTCAGTGAGTTTGATCATTGGAAGAAGCAGGTAGTTGAATGGGACACAGGAGGGCAATAGCTGGAAGATTCTGGAAAACCTTTCTCCTCCAACCTACCCATGGAGGATTTGACTTCGTCTGCAAAAACGGAACTCTCCTCTCCTCTGGCCTCCAGAGGAACACATCCATCATTTCCCTGAGCGGTAGGTCTTGGTACCAAAATCTTCAAAGCTCAAGTAAAAGCCAAGCACCAAGGCCAGACCTCTGCCCCCTTACCCTGTGCTGTGAGTCACAGCCCACTACAGATGGAACTAATTTGCCCACTTACAAGGAAGAAAGTGAAGTCACACCGCTTAGCCAGGGGCCCATACGGCACTTGTTTGATCAGACTATCGGGTTGATCCCAAGCTCAGGACTCCTCCTGCTTAGAGACAACTGGAACTCAATTAGGCTAAGTAAGGGTCCAGCCTGGAGGACGGCATGCAGCCTCTCAGCCACAGGGATGGGGGCTTCAGCTCTGAAGGCAAAGACTAGGTAAGACGTGGGCGATGATTTGACCCCTCCCAGATCACCCAATCGTGGTGAAGCCCAGCAATTGGCACACCCGAGACCAGGCTGCCTCTAGGCCAGAAGAGGTTAGCCCCTCAGACCACTCTATAACAGACAGGAGCATGGGAAGCGTTGAAGTTCTTGACCAGGGGCCTCTCTTCTCCAGGAAGGGAGCATGGAGAGTGAGGATGGGCAGACTTTAACAGAATCCCTCCTCCCTTTTCCCTTCCCTCACCCCTCACCAGCCCCTGCTGGCTCCATCAACAAACCATCGGACTCTACCTTCCCATAAGTCCTGCCCCTCCCACAGCCTTCCTGCTCCTCAGATGCACCGGACACCATGTCCCCCCGTGGTCCCCCCCCCCACACACGACCTCTAACTGCCTGTTCCCCACACAACAGCCTCAGAGAGCCCTCTAACCTACACACCAGGACACACGCGCTCTTTGGGATGGGACATGGCAGTCGCACTCAGGGACTCATGGCAGCTAGAGTGGCCTGCAGGAGAGCGGTCAGGTCAACACTAACCAGAGCCACCCTGTTTTGTTTCGTTAAGTGTTTTCAAAGAAGATGGTATGAAAGTCAAAAGGTGGCATGTTGGAGTAATACAGGAGGGCTATGTGGAAATTTTGGAGGTGCAGATGATCAAAACGTACTGTGCAGCTGGGCACGGTGGCGCACGCCTTTAATCACAGCATTTGAGAGGCAGAGGCAGGTGGATCTCCGCGAATCTGAGACCAGCCTGGTCTATATGGCAAGTTCCAGACCAACGAGGGCTATAAGATGAGTCGCTGTGTTATTGTCAAGCAAAACCGCTTGATGTGGTCCCAAAGGCTTCTCTTCCCCTTACAGTCACATATAAAGTGCTACAGCCCCACTGCCGCTCACCTCTTGACCAACTGCCCCTCCCCGCTCCCAATGCGCACTATGGGCCAGCTGCAACAAACGGCCTCTTCATATTCATTCCTCCAGTGAGCAAGGTCATTCCCACCTCAGATCTCACCAACTGTTTCCTTTCCTTGACACATCCTCCACGGCCGCTTATTCTTGTCATCGAGGTCTCAGGTGAAATGTCCCCTCCTCAGAGCGTCCCTCCTGACCCTTTTTTTTTTTTTTTTTTTAAAGATTTTTATTTGTTATATATACAGTACTCTGCCTGCAGGCCAGAAGAGGACACCAGATCTCATTATAGATGGCTATGAGCCATCATGTGGCTGCTGGGAATCGAACTCAGGACCTCTGGAAGAGCAGTCAGTGTTCTTGACCTCTGAGCCATCTCTCCAGCCCCCCCCTCCTGACCCTTGAGAGCGCACCTCTGGTCACTTACACTCATGCCATTAAGGTTTAGTTTCTCCACAAGTCTATCTGAAGTGATCTTAGTTAAATATTTGCCTTCTTGTCGATGGAGAAACCAAGCCTCTGAAAGCTGAGGCACGGTGGTCTGCCTTGTTCAATATTATTTTCCCCTGTGAGTAGCTCAGAGTAACGCACACAATAAATTGTTGTCAAATTAATTAATCAGTTATCCAAGTGAGAGATGATCAGGGCCCATACGAAGGCATCTGCATTAAGAGTGGGATGGAAATTCAGTGCAAAAACAGGAATCAACAGGCTAATTACAGAGACTAGAGAGGAGGGCAGAAGCCTGGGGTCTGAACAGGAGCTACTAGGTGACGCACAGGTGTACACGCATTTAGGGGTTCAGGAAGGAGATGTAGGCTGCTGGGTAGTACTCTGGGAAAATAAGGGAGAATAAAGAGGGTTTGGAGCTGTGTCCTTCCTCCACCTGCAATAAGAGGAGGGGCTTGGATGGCTGCCAAAGCATCCCTGAAGTTAACTGGACAGATAAATTCGTGCGTTACTTTTCTTGTTGTGACAAGATTCTTGAAAAAAAGCAATGAAAGTAAGCTCACAGTCTGAGGGGACACAGTCTACACGACTTCCTGGTAGGGAAGGTATGGTGGCAGCATAAAGTGGCTGCTCATATTACGTCCACAGTTGGGAAGCCAAGAAAGTAAAGTTAATGCTCAACCAACTCTTCTTCTTCTTCTTTCTCTTCTTCTTCTTCCTTCTTTTTTTCTTTTTTTCTTTTTTCTTTTCTTTTTGTTTTTTTTATCTAATCCAGGACCCCAACCCATGGAATGGTGCCAACACTATTCAGAATGGGTCTTTCCTCCTCAGTTTGACTTCTCTGGAAACAAACACTAAGTGATCCCAAACGCAGTCGCACTGACTGTGATGACTAACCAACTTACAGCAGCTAAGGGTCTGGAGAGAGGGGAAGGCAGCACGTCTTCCAGGGAGACAGGGAAATCCGGGAGCAGTGCCCTTGCAATTTGGAGACACAAGGACCCAAGAGCCATCTCAGTGATGAGACACCAGATCACAGTGGATTCAGAACGGATGTGAGAAGGCAAGAGGTGACGGCACACACCTGTAATCCTAGCACTTAGGGAGACAGAAGCAGGCAGACCTTTGTGAGTTGAGTTCGAGGCTGGCCTAGTCTACGAGTGAGTTCCAGGACAATCAGGGATACACATGGAAACCCTGTCTGGAAAAACCAAGGGTGGGGGAGAGAGAGAAAAAAAGGAGTAGATATGAGAAGACATGGGCACAACAGTGGAGAGATACTCAGTCCATCTGGCTGGGATGGAAGGTCACGACATAGTACAATCCAGAGAGGACAAAAGGTCCGACAATGGTTATGTTAGGTAACCCAAACCTTCGACGGGACGTGCGTGTATAACATAGCTTAAGTTCATTTCCCCAACGGGCTGCTAATAATCATCCAAGTCACTCTAGATACCCAGCCACATCTGTGGCACGTATGAGCACCTCTCAAGAAAAGGATCCCTTAAGCCACGCACCAAATCCTTCACCAGCGTGGAAGAAGGGAGAAATGACTGTGGGGCAGTGTGCTGAGTGATGGAGGAGGTACTTATAACCCTCCGAGTGTTACAGGGGTAGAAATGGAGAAGATGCAGCACAAGGCTCCACTGTGTGTGTGTGTGTGTGTGTGTGTGTGTGCACGTATGTGCATGTGTGTGTTATATATACATATGTGTGTGTAACACATACGTGCATGTGTGGTATATATACATATGTGTGTGTGATGTGTGTGTGTACATACGTGCATGTGTGTGGTATATATACGTGTGTGTGTGTGTGTAACACATACGTGCGTGTGTGGTATATATACATGTGTGTGTGTGTGTATATGTAGGTGTGTTTGCCCATGCATGTAAGTGAGGAAGCCAGAGATCGACATTAAGTGTCTTCCTCTATTGCTCATTTCTCTTTACCCTGGAAGCTGGCTGTTTCAGTTAGAACTCACTGGCCAGCAAGCCCTCGGAAGCCATCAATGTCCTATTTTCTACGTCCTCAATACCGAGTTTACGAATGCAACACTGCTGTGCCTGGCTTGCTCGTGAGTTCCAATAAAACTTTATTTACAAGCACAGGAAGTATACTGGCTTTGGCTTGTGGTCCAGAGTTGGCAGACTACTCTCTTTAGAAGAAAAGTCCCTGGCACAAGGGACAGGGAAGGAAGAGATCCCAGGCATTCAGATCCGAGCCAGAGGCCTGACCACTGTGGCTCTAACCTCACTCCAAGGGAAAGCTCCCAACTCACTGAACAAGCAAATAATAAACGAGTTTTGAAAATAATTAAAATTGAAAATTGATTGTCTGGGCCAGAGCAGATTTATGCAAAGGGCCCCTGCTCCGCCGGGAGTGGAAGAAGGGTTTCTAAGCTCTGTGTTGAACAAGCTAAGCATTTTTTCAGATTATTCCCAGCATAATATGCCAAAGGGAATAGGCTCCATTTATTATTTCCTTAAAAAAATCAATGAGCTGAAACATTCCCTCTAGACCTATAATATTTATTTCAATGTTCTGTCAATAAATATAACAAGGTTAGCTTTCTATCAGTTTAGTTGGAAGAATCATTTGAGGGAAGTTCTATTTGTTAAGCTCGATTACAGAAAGCAATCAATAAGGGAAAATTCCCTGGTCACTATAGGCAAGAAATATAGAACTCAGAGGACCCATCCCAGAGACGAGATTGATGCTGCTGCCCCCAGCCATTCCCTCCTTCCCCCCCAAAGATGGGTGATATGGGTGCAGCGTTGAGTTATAGAGTGTCGAGCTAGAGCAGCTCACACATGGCAAGACTGGGACCCCGAGTGCGAGAGGGATCATTCGGTCACAAAGAGGAAGAAAATGCAGCCGGGTGTCTCAGTACACCCCCTGTAATGCCAACACTGAGGCTGCAGTGAAGTCAAAGACAGCTGGGTGAGACCCTGTCACAAAGAAACAAAATAGACAAGAAGAACTAAAACCCAAGTAAATATCCTGCTCTCAGGCCTCACCCAGTTCTTGAGTCAGGTGGAGGCCGGGATAGGAGCATCAGCCTCTTTTACTTGAACCCACTTCCATTGCTCTGACTGTCTGTAAGACTGGTCTGGTAGCATGGTCTCTGACTCGTGTTTAAACGGGAGGAAAAGGGGTTCTCTGTGACTAGTATGTTCCTGGGTGCTTACAGAGATCACCTTTTGATACTCACCCTACACACACACACACACACACACACACACACACACACACACACGAGAATGAGCGCACACATCGTCTTTCCTAGCATCTCATTTTTGGTGCTGCTCCTGGCTTGGGCTAGACACCTCAACTATCCCTAAGCCTTTCATGACATAAGCCACGGAGAATAAAAACTGAACCAGTTGGCTCACCTCCCCCATCTACACAGCTCAGTAGTGCCTTTTCCACCCCCCACCCCAAGCTTCTCCCTCCTCTCAGTAGAATGAGGAAAGTCTTGACACCTTACTCATGGACCACACAGAATGCAAAGGAAGCACAACACTGTTAGAGTGATGAAATAGTTGTTGTTGTTGTCATTATCATTATTATCATTATCACTATTATTATTACTATTAACTGAATTACCTTTATTACTGACATTTATTGGATGTGTTCTATATGCCGATCATTGAAGGCTCCATGCCGTGTCAGTCCAGTTCTCACTACGACTCACTGAGACAGATTGCATAAGCATCCATCTAACAAATATGAAGGGTGGGGCTTGAACAAGTGGTGGAGCCAACCTAGAGGCCCATGAACAGATGAGTAAATAGAAGGTGACAATATGTACACAACGCAACATTGTTTGGCCATGAAGAAAATCAGAAGGATGCCATTTGAAGACATGGGGCAGGAAATGGAGATCATCATGTTAAATGAAATAAGCCGGGGGGGGGGGGGGGGGGGGAGGGAGAGAGTTTTCACATTTTCCTCTAATGTGCAGAATCTAGATTTTTTTTTTTTTAAAGCATAAGGGAGATGTTTGATAAGGGAAAAAAAGATCAGCAGAAAAAAAAAAATAAGGAAGAACAGAAGAAGAGAATAAAGTGGAGCAAATAAGATCAAAGTGACAAAAAAGAAAATAACTAATCCTTAAAAAGAAAGAAAAATACGGTTTGAAGATTTTTGGTTTGGTTTGGTTTGGTTTGGTTTTTTGAGACAGAGTTTCTCTGTGTTGCCTTGACTGTCCTTGGGCTTGCTGTGTAGACCAGGCTGGCCTCGAACTCACAGCAATCTGCCTGCCTCTGCCTCCCGAGTGCTGGGATTAAAGGTGTTTGCACCACCACACCCGGATGGTTTGAAGATTTTTTTAAATGCCCAAAGTTACAAAGCCAAAGATAGCAAAGGTTTAAATCCAAACCATCTAACTCTAAAACCTGTACTCATTACCTCAGCAATCGAAAGACCCTAGAACTATCCTATCCTACAGGAGTGGCCTTCTCCATCCACACCTCTGCCCATCCAGGCGCTGCCAATCACCACCGGACTCATAAAAAGTGGTTCTGAGAATGGTAGGTAATATGGCTCAGTGAGCAAAGGGCGTGTCACACTAGCATGAAGACCTGAGTTCGGTCCCACAACATAAAAGTTGGATGTGGTGGCATGAGCCTGTCATTTCAGCTCCCGGGCAGTGAAGACAGGCGGGTCCCCTGGGGCTCGCAGGCCAGCCAGCCTAGCCAAATTAGTGAGCTCCTGGTTCAGTGGGAGAAGACGGTCTCAAAAAATAACAATACTGAGAAGGACACCTCATGTCAACCTCCGGCCTTTGCACGCAGAAACACACACCCACGTTCGCGCACGCACACACGCACACACCAACACGTACATCCAAGCGGGGACCCAGCAGGCTACTGGGTCTTCATCTTTCACCTCTGAGTCCCACGGCCTCAGAGAGCCAAAGGAAGCTTCACTGGGCTAAGAGCCTTTTGAAGGCTCTCCAAAGACATGCTTCATCAGCAAGAGATCTTGAACTTTAACCAGCTTAATTCCCTACTCGGAAAGCTAAGTTATTCTGCAGAGAAAACAGGAACACCTCTTCTGAGCCAGCACTTAGGATGGATATTGCCAGAAAAGAACTTAACTCAAAGAGTTGAAAGATTCTTTCCTGTGTTCCTGCTGTGATGGGCATTATTTTAAACTCCATAAAACAAACAAACACATTTAACAGCCTGATTAGCAAAGTCCTAAGTGTTCCTGAGTGTGTATCTCTTATGTGACCCAGCACACATTTACTGAGTCCCGAGGGGAACAGTCATCAGGCCCAGGTCATTCTGAAATACCGGTGGCATCGCCTTTTAAAATGGCTATACTAGTTGATTTTCTTGTCTCTGTAACCAAAAGCTGACCAAAAAAAAAAAAAAAAAAAAAAAAGCAACTTGAAGGAAAAAGAGTCTGTCTTGGTTCACAGTTGGAGGCAACAGCCCATCCTGGTGAGGAGCATGCGGCAGTAAGTGCTGGAGGCTGTGGGAGTGGCTTGTTTACATCTCTGCAGGCCAGGAAACAGAAATGAAACCTGAAGTGAAGGAAGGCTATCAACTTCCAATTTAGCCCTCTGGAGATACATCTCTAGCTAGATCCCGCCTCCCGAAGGTTCTACCCAACAGCACTGTGAGCTGGAGACCAAATATTCAAACAAATGCATCTGTGGAGCGCATTTCACTTTCTTTCTTTCTTTTTTAAAGATTTATTTATTATGTATACAGTGCTCTGCCCACATGCATGCCAACACACCAGCAGAGGACACAAGATCTCATCATAGATAGTTGTGAGCTGCCATGTGGTTGCTAGGATTTGAACACAGGACTTTTGGAAGAACAAACAGTGTTCTCAACCTCTGAGCCATCTCTCCAGCCCCCACATTTCACTTTCAAACTATATCAAGGACCTTAGGAAACAAGGCTCTAAGCAGTGGCTACCTGTGAGTCGTGACCCCTTGGGGACTCCAATGACCCTTTCCCAGGAGTTGCAGATCAGACACTTAGATTATGATTCACAACACTAGCAAAATTATATTTATGAAGTAGCAACGAAGTAATATCATGGTTGGGGGGCGCGGTCACCACACCACGAGGGAGGTTGAGAACCCCGGCTCTAAAGACCGTGTCTGAGCAACAAGCATCATACAAGACAGCTGTGATGCAACAAACATAGCAATCCAAACAAATCAGTGTGACCACTGCTCAACACAGTGACAATCAACCAACCGCCACAGTGTCAGAGTTTTGCAGAGGTGCCACTCTGACTATCCCAGATAGAACCAGAATTCTTTTGCTCTTCTAAAGAGAATAGGTCTCTTTGTTGTTAGGCTTATCTAGAGAGGGCCCATACTGGGGCTACAGAGCACTGTGCAGCCTCAGTGCTCAATGAGCCAGCTCTTTGAGTTGCATATGTACACAATCCTAATCCAAGAAAGAAGCTACCAGCAAGAGGTCTGAGAGGTCTAAAAGGGCTTGCTCGGGAGCCTGTGACTGACCTTGCTTGAGATAATGACTTCATTCGCCAAAGCAACCCTGAGCAAATAGATCCAAACGAAAAAAAAAGGGAACTCCTTTGGGGGCTGGAGAGATGGCTCAGAGGTTAAGAGCACTGGCTGCTCTTCCAAAGGTCCTGAGTTCAGTTCCCAGCAACCACATAGTGCCTCCCAACCATCTATCATGTGATCTGGTGCCCTCTTTTGGTGTACGTGCAGGCAGAACACTGTGAATATAGGATAGATAAATAAATAAAATTTTAAAAAGGAAAAAGAGAACTCCTACCTTACAGAGTCTGTTCCCCCAAAGTCTCCATCTGCCTCTCTCTCCCCACTTCTACTGCCAGTACCAACACAAGTCCAACTCATAACCGTCGCTTACGTCTCCCTCAACTCCCTAAGTCTACTTGAGCCCCACTAAGTCTACTCTTCCCCCAGCCACAGGGCCATCTGTGTGAGTCTGCTCCTGCAGCACTCCCCCTCAAAGTGCTGCAATGAACCCCACTGCTGGAGGACAACATTCGCACACTCCTGCTACCTTACTGCGCTCTGACCCTGAGACATGCACTCAGGTTAAGAGACAGTCGCGGTTCAGCACATACAATGTGGGCGTGCAAGAACTTCACGGGGGAAGCAGAAGAGTCCTAGACATCTTTTTCTCTGTCCCATCATGCAACAGCACACCTAGCTCCACTCTTCATACACTGGTTGGCTAGCACAAAGAACACAACACACCTACATAGAACTCTTTGAGGTTCAATGGACTCTTTAATGTTTTTCCTGGTGGAAGGGTCCCACCTCTTGGGAAAGGGACCTCTCATGCCACAAAAACTTAAGATCTGAGCCACGAAGCACAAGTGCCCCCATTTGGTCCCTAAAAGTGATGGCGAGAATCCAAACCCACTTTCGGCCCTTGGCTCCCAGATCCATGCATTCTGTCCCTTACGGCACTACACCACCTCTTAAAGGGCCTCTAGTGACAGAGACCACATTAATATGGATTTGTCATCAGGGTGGGTGGTTCCACGCTGTGGGCTGGGAACCTGCACTGACTAAAAGGGAGAAAGTAACTGTGCACAAGTGTCCATTCCTCTCTGCTTCCCGACTGTGGGCGACCGGGACGTCACACATCCAATGGACGCATCGTGATGAACAGCCTCACGCTCCTGCCACCATGCCTTCCTGACTCTTTGCTGGGTTTTATTGCCTGCATCCTGTTGTACATATCTCTTAGGACGGCATCTGGTGGATCTGGAACGTCAAGATAATCAAAGAGCCTTTAGACTATAATGGAACAGAAGAAAATCAACACAGCCCCGAGGCAAGACGGTGAATATATACTGCTGTCTCTCCCATGTGACTACCAACAGCTTCTAATCCCTTTTCCTGATGTGAACTGAAAAGATCAAACGCTGCATAGCAAGTGCTGGAGGCAGCAGTGATCTATTCTAGCATAGATACTGAATCCAGCGTAGAGCAGCTACAGCTGGAGCTGCCGTTTGTTGTCCACGGTCCACGTGCTGGCTGGTTTTATGACAACCTGTCACAAGCTACAGTTATCTGAGAGGAGAGAACTTCAGTTGAGAGAATGTATCCGTGAGATCAGGCTGGAAACAAGTCTGTAGAGCATTTTCTCAATTAGCGATTGATGGGAAAATACCAGCCCACCCTGGGTTGGTGGTCCTGAGTGCTATAAAAATACAGGCTGGGCAAGCCATGACAAGGAAGCCAGTAAGCAGCACCCCTCCATGGCCTCTGCATCAGCCTCTGCCTCCAGGTTCCCGCCCTCTTTGAGTTCCTGCCTTGACTTCCCTCAGTGATAGACTATTACCTGGAAGTGGAAGATAAGTAAACCCTTTCTTCTCCCAAGGTGCTGTTGGTCATGGTGTTTCAGCACAACAATGGTAGCCCTGACTACGTCTGTCCACAATCACAGTCTTGGAACAATCTGGATCGTTCAGGAATCCAACCAACAATGTGAGGGAATGTGAAGTCCCTCTGGAAAATAACTGGAGAAATGCCAATTGTCAATACTTAAAGTATCATTACTAAGTTCTTGCTCAAGGGGACTTGGCCTCTTTCCATCTAAGGACTCATCCTTAAAGTAGCTCACATCTGGAGAGAAGGCAACGGGTCATCATTTTCTATGAGAAAGGCTGCTGTGTGCTCCGTTCTCTTTAAGCCACCTGCTCTAGCTCCTCCTTGATGGCAGAAGTCAAAGCAATGTCCTGGTTGGCTTCCCCTTACCTATCAGCACAGGACCCGTGGGAACAAGGTTCCCTAGCTGCTACTCGGCTCTATCACTTGCTATGTGACTCCACCTACCTTCCCTCTGTCCATTACCTGCTGGCCTCCACTATTCTAAAGCCCATCACTGCCCTTCTTCTCATCAGGGACCCCCAGCTCCCTGCCTATATCTCTTACCATCCATCCTTGCCTACAGAAGATAGCCACTGCAGAACCCTTCAAAAATGCCAAATGCCCCTGATTAGAGCACTCCTTGCTACTCTAGCAACAAAAGTGCCCTCTGGATCCTTGAACATAATTCACTGTTGTCCCAGTCTCATGCCACAGCTCCAAACCTTCTGATTAGGTCATCAATAGTCTACCAAGGCAATTTCAGCACCATCCACCATCCCTATGGGGACATGCCAGTAGCACTTTAGCCCTGGCAGTAAGTGTCTCTATGGACACAGGAATCTCTTAGGAAAATATTCTTGCTTTGTTTTTTACTCTGTTTCGAGAGATTGTTTCTCAGTGAAGCCCTGGCAGTCCTGGAACTCGCTCTGTGGACTAGGCCGACCCTGAACTCACGGAGATCCACCTGCCTCCTGCCTCTAAGAGCTGGGAGTAAAGGAGTGAGCCACCACCACCCAGCAGAAAAATACTCTTAAGTCAGAGGCCGGCACCAAGCCCCACACAAGTGCCCCACCCTCAGGTGCACCCACCTGGTCCCTACTGCTCCTGCTGCACAACGGCAACACAGAGAGCTGTCGAGTCAATAAGGCATTGACCCCCCAAGTCAAATCTGGACTTCCTTGATCAAGCTAAGCTGACACCTGGCCTGCCTCAAGTTTGTTTCTTCACTTAAGAGTCATATGTATTGCTGGGTATGGTTGTGCACACTTTTAATCCCAGCACCCAGGAGACAGGCAGACCTCTGTGAGTTCGAGGCCAGCCTGGTCTACAGAGTGAGTTCCAGGACAGCCAGGGCTACACAGAGAAACCCTGTCTCAAAACAAACAAACAAACAAACCAAAACTAAGAGTCATATATAAGAGACTAGAATTTAGATCTCCAGAACTCATGTAAAATTCTGGGTGGGCATGGCGTCCAATCTGTAATTCCAGCCTTGGGAGACAAATACTGGAGGAGCCCCAAAACAAGGCAGCTTGCAAGACTAGTCATATAAGTGAGCCCTGGCTTTGGCTGTGAGCACAGGCCTTAGTGACCAAGGTGCAAGAGCAGTGAGAGTGATGGCCTACATCAACCCCAGCCCTCCATACGCATGTGCACAACGGTGCACCCACACCTACACATACACACACACAAACGCGAGCCCACAAACATACCATGTGAGCTCAAACACTCACACGTGAAAACAAAAAACAACAACAAAGAGTCATATGTTCGGGCACAGTTCTGGGTCTAGTGACACATACCTGTGACCTCCAGTACTAGGGAAGTGCAGGCAACAGGATCAGAAATTCAAGGTCACCTTTGATTACAAAGTGAGTTCAAGGCCCACCTGGGTTACATGAGAGAAACTTGATAAGAAAAAAAGGAAGGAAGGAAGGATGGAAGGAAGGAAGGATGGAAGGATGGATGGAAGGAAGGAAGGAAGGAAGGAAGGAAGGAAGGAAGGAAGGAAGGAAGGAAGGATGGAAGGAAGGAAGGAAGGAAGGATGGAAGGATGGAAGGAAGGATGGAAGGAAGGAAGGAAGGAAGGAAGGATGGAAGGAAGGAAGGAAGGAAGGAAGGAAGGAAGGAAGGAAGGAAGGAAGGAAGGAAGGAAGGATGGAAGGAAGGAAGGAAGGAAGGATGGAAGGAAGGAAGGAAGGAAGGATGGAAGGAAGGAAGGAAGGATGGAAGGAAGGAAGGATGGAAGGATGGATGGATTACATGTTTACATCCTACCCAGTTGTATGCAGGCATCTGTAATCACAGTGACAGATGCTGGGGGACTGTGAGTTCAAAATAGCCTGGGTTACATAATGAGCCCCCGTCAAAAACTAAAGAAGAGACAGAAGCAGGGAAGGAGGGAAGAAAATGTAGAAGGGAGGATGGGGGAGAGGGGGAGAGGCCAGAGGAGGGGAAATCATACATTTAAAATAAGCACACTGGGGGCTGGAGAGATGGCTCAAAGGTTAAGAGCAGTGACTGCTCTTCCAGAGGACCAGGGTTCAATTTCCAGCACCCACATGGCAGCTCACAACTGTCTGTAACT
This sequence comes from Acomys russatus, assembly GCF_903995435.1. Lineage (NCBI taxonomy): Eukaryota > Metazoa > Chordata > Mammalia > Rodentia > Muridae > Acomys > Acomys russatus. The sequence goes on from NC_067165.1 coordinate 18,747,629, forward strand.
CCAAGATCTGACACCCTCACATAGACATACATGAAGACAAAACACCAATGCACATTAAATAAATTAAAATTTAAAAATAATAAATAAATAAATACATAAAATGAGCACGAAATAAAGGGAGCTGTGCCCTTTTCCAAATGTGGAAGAAAGCCACCATTATCAACACTCACGGAAACACAGGCCAGAGACTACGGTGAAGTCTAAGAAAGAAGCAAACACTAAACTTTTCTTCAGCTAAATCAAATGTTCAGCTTTTTCTCTGTTACAGCAACTAGTTATTAACTACTCCAGTCACTCCTGTGTCTAAGGATCCAGAACAGACTCATGCAAGCTTCCAGAAAGAGGAAAACCATTCAGGCAGCGCCCTACCTCACAGCTCTTCCTTATCTGCTCGAGAAGGAATCCGCCCCACAACCATGGGAAGTAGAAATGTCTAAGATAAGTCTCACCCTCTTACAGACTGACAGGCAGACACTAAAGCCCCATCAAGCCAACAATCTGATGCTAATATACTCCCTCAAGTCTGAGCCCTTCACCTAATGCCTCCTATAGTTCTTCCTGGTCCTATGGGTGAGCTAGGCTGCACCAGGCCAGTCATTTTCCCATCATCTGAGCTTACTTTATCCCAAGGCATGGTTTGGTATTATAGGAGAAGAAAAAGAAAGAACAGGAGGGGCTGGAGAGATGGCTCAGTGGTTAAGAGTACTGACTATTCTTTCAGAGGTCATGAGTTCAATTCCCAGCAACCACATGGTGGCTCACAACCATCTATAATGTGATCTGATGCCCTCCTCTGGCCTGCAGATGTACATGTAGGCAGAGCACTGTATACATAATAATAAATAATAAATCTTTAAAAACAAAAAGAGAGAGAAAGAAAGAATAGCAAGTGAGGGCAGGGGCGGCTCTTTGTAATAACACTGTTGTGCTATGTCTACCAGGGAAAAAAAAAAAGTCCCCACCCTTGGTTTTTGCACCTGGGGATAATTCCTTGTGTCTCAGGCCACAGAAGCTCAGATATAAAAACTGGAACAAACCAGAGCCTGAACCATACAGAAATGGACGTCACTGACATCGGCGCTGTAGCCGCTGTCACAGCCGCTGTGTTGCTGTCGGCACTGTCCCATCATTCATGCAGCAGATGCATGTGGCTTGGGCTGCGAATACAAGAAAGCTAGGCAGAGCCAGCCCTGCTCTCCTAGAGCTTACATTCTAGTGGCCAAAACAAGCGCTCATCGGATAATCAAACAAATGAGTGCGTAATTACAAACTAGCATGAATATTCCTAGGGAGCGCGCACTCGAGCCACCTTCTAGGAGAGTAAATCAACAACAAGCTGAGTGGAAGGCAGATTTGAACTGACATATGAAGCGCGGGTAGCAGTCGACCAAGCACAAATTGGGAGGGTAGAGAAGGCACAGTCCCAGCAGACGGTAGAGCGGGTGCTGGGGTTCTGTGGTATTGGGGGAGAGCGATGGGAACACGCGATGATGAAGGTCAAGGTCAGCACAGACCATGGGGACCAATGAGGACCCTACAGGGGCATAAGGCTGGAGAGGCAGTCAAAGTCAGGCCCTGTGGTCTCAGAAACACTGTAAAGATGCTGGTCCTCCCTGGAAGAGCCAAGGAAGGCCAGTGAGGGGATTTCCGGAAGGGGTGCCATGGGACCAGACGGGTGTTTGGAAGGGCTCACTCTGTCAGCAGTGCAGACAGTAGATTGGAAGGAGCAAGGACAGAAGCAGAAATGAGTTACAAGGCCTCCCTGGGAATCCAGGGAAAGGATGATGGAGGCCTAGACTGTGGGTGTAAAATCAACAGGGCTGGGTGATGGGTGGCTAACAGGCTAAGAGCAGCTGCTGCTAGCATCTTGTGCTCTCAGCATCTCATAAAAATTGCAAGGTTCTTTTGGTTTTGAACAATGGAATCTCATCTTACACAGGGAGGGGGGCTGTGCTACAGGGAGGGGTGCAGATTTGAAAGTGCACGCGGCAAGAACTGCTTAAAGTCAAAGGGGCCCTTGGTGAAGCCACTCTCGAAGTACAGTATCCATGAGTTTGTTTATACAGCCACGAACAGAAATTTTTAGGCACACTAAAGTTAGAGAGAGCCACTGAACTAGAATAAAGAAAGCAACAGAAGGAAAGCCCATATGCAAATGTCTGGGCATTCAAATCACTCGCCTTTAAGACAAGGACTCAAATCCCTAGGAGTGAATGGGGGGGTGGGTGGCATCCACATAGGAGATGAAGTAAGAATCTCCTTACAGGCCAGCTTTGCTGAAAGCATGCCCTCTTGGTTTCAACACTGAACCTTTGTAGCTACCTATCTATCGGTGTGCTAATTGCTTATGGAGTGTGGTCTGGGTATGGGATCCAAATCCCGGCAGCTTCTCTTCCCTCATTTCCATCTCACTCCAGGTCTGTGCTCAGACAGCTCAGATCTGCTGCGACCCTTCCAGCAGCAGGCAAGTCAAGGTCAAGGGGCTCTGAGAAAACCCCTCTTACTCTCAGCTGAGGTTATGCACCTGAGCCACCTGCTCATCATGTGTTGGTGGCGCTCTGCCCCTTGTTTCCCCACCTGGCTGAGGAAGCAGACACCACGCCAACCCTTGCCAGCACCAGGGCAGAGGGACAGAGCTCTCTCTGCAGGCTTCACAAAGCGACTACATCCCTGTGCATGGCACGAGTCACTTCCATGAGCAGCTCATTGGCCAGAATTCATCACAAGGCTTCACCCAACCACAAGAGGGCCAAGAAGTGCAATCCTTCCATGTGTTCAGCAGGTGCACAGCCAGAAATATTTGACAAACAACACTAATGACTTCCACATGCTCTAAATGTACAATGACAAGAGAGAGAAGAGACAAGCCTTAATTATTAAGCCTGTGTTTGGATCCAGGACCCTGTGCAACCATGTGGCTGAATAAAGATTGCCCGTACATGCCCCAGGGGGCAGAGCCCATGCCCAGAAAGACTCCCAGGCAGCATTTGGATATGCTATCTTGGAATTAAAAAGAGGATGGATCCATTAGAGGCTGCTGACAGCCTAGGCTTGTCTGCACTACCTCTGTCTGTTTGTCTGTCTGTCTGTCAGTCTGTCTCCCTCCCTCCCTCCCTCCCTCCTTTCCTCCCTCCTTCCCTTGCTCCCTCCTTCCTCAGGATTCTAACATGAGAAATAATGGGACTGGAACTCTGTCACTAAAGACCTCTGACAGTCCCTGGGAATACCTGGGCTGGAAACAATGGGCATACAACTGAATCCTTGCTCTCTAGGAGCTCCCAGGACAATGCTGAGGGAGCCCGTGGCCAGTGGTCAGCCCTCCCTCCCCACCCCCCGCCGCCGCCCCTTTTCCCCTGACATTGTAGCATTCCTCTCTCACAATGGCCCTAGTCCCCTTCTTCTCAATCATGTCTGTCACCATGCTTTCATTAGTAATGTGTGGTAGGAGTGAAGACCAAGCCTTAAAAGGACCAAGGACCGTCACCTCCACTTCCTTCCTCTGGGAATCCAGTGACCACAGTGTAAGAAAGCTAGAGCAAGAGATTAGACAGCAGGTGGACGGGAGCCCTGGAGAGGGGAGAAACATCTGGGGCATCCCAGCTTCAGAGAGCCCCCCAGCTGGGTGCAGTCACAACAGATAATGCAGAACTGCCCAGAAGAGCCCAACTGACCCATAAAAAAATATATATATATAGGAAGCCTCCAATCACTGTAAGTCACTATAGTTAAGGCACAGTTTTGTCACACAGCCACAAGAAATGGAAAACTACTCACTAGCTGACGTCTTATGTTCTGAGGAGGCTCAGAGAGAAAAAAAAATCTAAGAAAACATTAAAAGGTGTTTTAACAACTGGGGTCTCTGAAAACAACTGGCCCTTGAAACAGGGGTTTCAAAGAATGGGTTCGGTTGGGCAGCAGATGCACTCTAGAGACTCAAGCCAAAAGCAAAGAGCATCGAGTGCGGCACTGTAATCACTAGAGGGTGAGAAAGGTAATGAAGGGGGGGAGGGGCCTGCAGGCACCCATCGCAGTCACACAGAAGACGGGCATCCTAATGGTTTATGGCGCGGTGTGGGGTGTCCACTGTAACACAGTTTTAGGGGGGAGCTAGAAGAGAGGCCCTCAAGAGCTACAAACACGATGAATGATAAAGACATGGAAACACTAACTGCCCTGCACATGTGTTCAAACATCATGCTGTACCCTGGAAGCATGTGCAACTATTGTATGTGAACCCAAAAAAAAAAAAATGTGTTTACTGAGAAAGCTAGAATTGGAGGTGCACCTGTGACGGTTAGTTTTCGGCAGCTTGACACAAGCTAGAGTCAGCTGGGAAGAGGGAACACCAGCTGATAAACTTTCTCCCTCAGATTGGCCTGTGGGCTACATGTGTGGGGCATTTTCTTGATTGCTAATTTTTCTGTAGGAGGTCCTAGTCCACTAGGCAGGCAGGCCTAGGCTACATAAGAAAGAACATGAATCTGAGAGCAAGTCAGGGAGCAGCTTTCCTTCATGGATACCTGCCGTGCACTTGAAGTCAGTCTAGCTCAATTTCCCTTGAAGACGAGCTGTCACTCGTGTGTAAGAGGAAATGAACCCTTTTGTCCCCAGTATTTCTTCACAGCAACAGGAAAGTCCCTAGAACAGCACCTAAGGCCTGGGAACGGACCTTTGGGTACCTTGCAACCACAAAGGAAAGAGTAGCTCTCAGCTGAGGCAAGGAGGCTGTCCCCCTCCGTCCTCAGCCAGTATTCGATATGAGCTGTTCCAGGAGAGGCCATCACTTGAGGGAAAGTACCTGCCTGCTGTCTCACAGTCCCATTGGAGGGATGTGACTGGGCACACTCAGCATCTGACGTTCTCAGTAGCTGAAGACAGACACAGCAGCCCCCCTGGAGAGGAAGGCAGGCACAAGAACACAACTGGAGGTGAGCCCACAGCACTTGAATTGAACTAGAGAGGCTCCCTGCGGAAGGGAAGGAAGGAGAGGGAGCTTCCAGGCAAGAGAAACAGCAAGAGCAGAGAAAGGCTCCAGTGTGAGAACAAGCAGAGCCGGTGCCAGCAGAACACACGGAAACCGAGATAAGAGATGAGGCAACAGCGAGCAGAGAAATGTGGGTTTTCCCGGAGGCAACAGGGACAACTGAAGAGTTCTAAACGAGGCAGAACCCTGGGAAGCCATCTGTTTCAAAAGCTTCCCCTGACGGGAAGGTGGAAGGTGGACCAGCAAAGTAAGAGCAGAAGATGGGAGCCTGGCAATGACGCAAGAGAAGTTAGCTCCTTGCTCCTTTTGGGGGGGCCGCCAGCTGAGCCCTGTAGCCTCTTCTTCCTGGGCACTCGGGTTATACTGCAGCCTCACTCACGTGACTGGCCTGGTGGCTGGCTGTGTGGCAGTTGGTGCACAGTAGCTTGAAAGGTGTCTGTCGTTCCATACATAGGAAAGCTCTAGCTTTTAATAGGAAGACGAAGGACACCTGCTGCCTGGGTACTCAGAGTGTCAAGGTAGTCAAGGGACTCAATCCAAATGTCTATGTCCCAAGTATCAGGACCTCCCCCTCCCCACCCCCAAACCAAACCTTGACTAATCAAAACACGGCAGCCTTTTTCTTTACTTGAGATTTCTGTTTTCTTTGGAAATCCTCTGCCCTGATCCTGGGTTAAATCTGTTTTTCTACCCTCCTCCAGCTGTAGGAGAAACTCTCTTTTTCTGAGTGCCAGGAAGCCCTCCCATTTTCACAGCTCACTATAAAACTAGTGATGAAGGGCTAGAGATGTGGCTTAGCAGTCAAAGAGCACTTGTTGCCGTTCCAGAGGACCTGGGTTCGATTCCCACCACTGGTGAGCGATGGCTCACAATTGTCTATACCTCCAATCCTAGAGAATCCAACACCCTCTTCTGGCCTCCTTGGACACTGTACACATATGGTGCACAGACATAAATGCAAACATCCGCACATATAAAATTCAGTTAATTGTTAATTTTGTAGAAATAGTGATGAACCGCTTCAGCCCCTCATTGTCTTTGCCCCAGCCATAAGACTCTAACTCTATAGACTTTATACTTACTGCCTCCTCTGAGCCTCTCAAGCGTCAGAGAGGCTTCCCAGCAGTGCATTCCCTTCTGCCAGCATCCCACCCACCCGACCTCACCACTGCTGAAAGTTTTAACAACTGCCCTGCTAAAGCCAGTCAGAGGCCATTAGAGCCTCCACCCACCACCAGAGACAGGCTCTCGTTACCAACAGGCCGGTGGATAATCCAGCTCCAGATTCCCATTTTAGAGTCTGTCTCCTAGGAACCACTCCCAGCACCAACTGTAGTAGTAGGTCAGGTTCCCTAGAAATAGATCAAAGATGGAGATTTGGATTTGCATGCAGAGGACTTACTGGAGAGCCAGAGCAGGAACGTTAGCAAAAAGAAAGAAAGCCGGACTGGGCTGTGCGAGCCCTTGAACCCCGTGCATATGCATCACAGACAGAAGGCAACCCTTTGGAAAGTTCTAGAGCAGGCATAGCAATTTAGAGATGTACCAAGATGGAGTGAGAGTAAACAGTCAGTGACTTGGAACCGCCCTCAGGGAGGAACATAAACTTTTAGGAAAGGCAGTTCTGTTTATCAAAAGGCCAGTCTGAGAGAGAGACCACAGAATGCTGTGGGCCACCATTTCTGTACCTGGGAACTAAACCAGAGCACCCTCCACAAGCCACATTAGGGAACTCAAGAAGGAGAACAGTGGTTGGCGTTATCCCTAAGGTCAAGTACACCTCCACTGGGTTTGGCCACAAGGAAGTCACAAGGGACTGTGACAGTGGAGTGTCCATTCAACAATGTAGTAGGAAGAATTTCCTGCAAGAGGGTAGAGAAGGAAGAAAAGTAAGAGGGAAGATGACCCTCCTGGCCATTCTAGTCCCCGTTACCGAATGGCTGCCAAAGTACAGCTTTGCCAGGCATGGTGGTACACACCTCTAGTGCTAGCACTCAGGAGGCAGAAGCAGGGAGATTTCTATGACTTCAAAGCCACCCTGGTCTATATAGTGATTTCTAGGCCAGCCAACTAAGCCTACATAGTGAGACCTTGTCTCAAACAAAGCAAACAAGCTTTGAGCATCACTTGCATTTGCCCTTCCCCATATGTATTCGTGTATACAGACACGTGCACACACATACACACAAGTACACGGCCAAGTTTTCCCAAAACAAGAACTCCAGCCCTAGGTGGCGAGCAGATTTCTGTCCTCATTAGCCAAAAACTGATTGGACTGGATGTCTAAATACCACATCTTCCTGTATACCTGTTGACTTCAGGTACACTCAGCTCTGTGTTCAAGTCTGCCCAGAGCCCTGGAAGCAAGGGAGACGTCACCAACAGCAACTAACATTTATTGAGCACCTGCTAGCTGTGCTCACGCATTCGTTCATTCTTCTCTGCCTCCTCTGAAAACGGTGCCTCTGTTTACCCACGTTACAGAGGGAGAAGCTAGACCTTTTGTCTATGGTCTGTGCAACTAGCTGGTGTCGTAACTGGGACTGAGATTCTAGTTAAGTTGGTGACACAGACAAACATAAGAGACATTGAGAACTGAACTAGTAGCTGGACATGGTGGCCCACGCACGCCTTTAACGCCAGCACTCGGGAGGCAGAGGCAGGTGGGTCTCTGAGTTTGAGGTCAGCCTTGTCTACAGAGCAAGCTCCAGGACTGCCAGGTCTATGATACAAAGAACCCTTGACTTAAAAAACCAGAGAGAGAGAGAGAGAGAGAGAGAGAGAGAGAGAGAGAGAATATTGAACCGGCTCATCCATTCATTCAGGAAGTATTTACTCAGAGCTACCTGTCCCAAGCACTTGGGACACCTCATGCATGCAGCTGTAGCCATGGACAGCCGTTCCTTCATGTAACTCCCGGCTCAGAGGGAGAGAAGAAGAAGTAACAAATATAATATGTCAACACTCATTTGTATATGATTAAATATATAATGGATTCTCCCGGTCTGCCCCAGTTCCCCGCTTGGGAACTAAGTTCTTCTCCCTCGTCATAGGGAGTGCTGGAGGCCATGGCATTCTGCAAAACTGCTTGACCTGAGGTCACCCCCTTCCCCAGGAGCAGCCTGCATCCAAGAGTCATAAATGTCCCATCCTTTGTCTTAATGCCTAGGCACTTTGAAAGCTCTCCGAGCTCCCAGGGCCCATGGGCTCAGCTCCAGCCTCTCTGTGACAGCCTCACATGGCAGCCCTTGCCCTGCCCTGAGCTGCTTCCCTGGCTCCCCATGTCCTGAGAGCCTTTCCCACTTCCCTCAAGGAAAATGCTCTATCATGTTCTCCTTCGCAGTGTATTCAAGCTGCTGTGGGAAGGGTATCCTCTAGGAGAGGAAGAGGAGGGAAACAAACAAAAAAAGAAAGTCAGTAGAGGAAGAAAGATTGGAAGGGCAAGGCCCCAAAAGATGGCAGGCTGTGACATCAAAGAAGATATTTAAGGCAACCTCATTAACAAGTGATATTTAGCCGGGCGTGGTGGCGCACGCCTTTAATCCCAGCACTCGGGAGGCAGAGGCAGAAGGATCACTGTGAGTTCGAGGCCAGCCTGGTCTACAAAGTGAGTCCAGGACAGCCAAGGCTAACACAGAGAGGCTGTCTTGAAAACCCAAACAAAAATAAGTGATATTTCAGTTACCCAAGTGGGAACATGATGGGGAAACATCCCAGGCAGGGGAAGGGGAAGACTAGGAGAGGTCAGTAGTGAGATGGGATGACACAGAACGGAGCACATAAGAATTGCAGGCCACTATAAGGTCCTCAGATTCTGGCAGAGGACCTGGTCTGAAAGTAGACGTCCCCAGACTTCTATAGAGACAAAGGGCAGCCAGCGTCTACGGTCATACCACCCTGAGTGCCCGATCATCAGATCTTGGAAGCTAAGCTGGTTCAGACCCAGGTTAGTACTTGCCTGGGACACTGCTTGGGAATACCGGGTGCTGTAGGCTTAAGCCAGACGTGGTGGCCCACGCCTGTAATCCCAGCACTCAGGGAGGCAGAGGCAGGTGGATCTCTGTGAGTTCGAGGCCAGCCTGGTCTACAAAGTGAGTCCAGGACAGCCAAGGCTACACAGAGAAACCTTGTCTCAAAAAACAAACAAACAAAATAAAACTAACTAAATAAAGAAAGTACAGCCAGCACATTTGGCCAATGACTGGGTGCATGAAGCAAAGAAAATACAGGAGTTGAGAACGACCATGAAGTTTTCTTGTCCTAAGACGGAAGGGCTTGCCAAGACCTCAGCTGGGGGACACCCACTGGAGAAGGTTTAGAGGAAGCCTGTTGTGGATGCATTGTACTTGAGACTTACAGAGTAACACCCATAACAGGAGATGGCTGCCCAGCTCTGGGACAAAGTGGGCACCATTCCAATTGGGAATGACAGAGAGGGGTCAGGGGCACAGCAGAAGTGGGAAACTCAACAGCACAGGGCCTGACCCTATAGTCCCCTCCCCTAACAGTCCAAGACCCACACCGAGTTCATGTGCCCCCTCCTAACTCTGAGGGGTCAGCAGACACACACGCTGTGTGTGTGGCTGTGAAAAGTGTCCCAACTATGTGCACAATTGTGACTGAGACGGGAGCCCAAATGCTGTGTCCCTGCGTGTGGAGGTGAGGTGTGGCCATGAAGATTTAGCACCTTGCAATGTGAATAAGAAGATGATGCCAGCCCGGAGCCTGGCACCCAGTAGCCTCCCACTGCTGTGGAATCTATAGAATAAGCAATTGGCTGCTGTTGGCATTTAGAGCATCAACAAGCCCTCTTGGCTGCCCTCAACACCCCGGGTCCCCTTAAAGCCTTGTACAATTGATTCAAGAACACGAAGGTGCCTGCAACTCCCAAATGCCCGTCTGTTCCCTGCGCTGATGCGTCTGGCCATGTGGGGAAATAGTGACGAGGCTCAGCTCACGAGGCCCAAGAGTTAACTCTCCTTTTGCCATTAAACATAATCAGGGGGAAAATCTGTGTGAAGCGCAGGGCTCTGGCCGGTAAGCGATTCCCCCAGAACAACAGATAAAAGCCTGGCACTAAAGCGCAGCCAGAAACGACGCGTAATTGGCATGAAAGAATCTTTGAATCTACATGCTGCTTTTAACTTGTGAGGCTTAAATTACAATTAATGGTTCCCTTGTAGAAGGCAGGGGGGGCAGGGGATAGAGGAATTCCAGGCCCTTGAGCTCAGAGCCTCAGGCTCTGTCTATGCACTTCAGTGTTGGGGGGGGGGTGGTTAAATAGTAGGGAGGGAGGAGATAACTGGGAGTGTAGCTGAGCTGTGGGGCCCCTCCCACAGCATCCCTGCAATGTTGCTAGCACCCAGAACCCACTGCCCTCATTTTGCAGATGGGAAAACTAAGGCGACTCCTGTGGTGTTTAATCCACCTGCTATTTCCCAATCTAGGAACGGCAGGGAGCCCCCTCCTCCCAGGATTCCCTAGGGTAGCAACATTCAGAGATGCCTGCTTCCATACCATGTAACAGTGTGAACTCTGCCCTCTGGCCAGTCCTTCCTTTATGCACCTAACCAATCAGCCAGATTTGTGGCTGAGGGTATAGCTCAGTGACAGAGCACTTGCCTAAAATATGCAAGGGCCTACCATAAGAGCCAGATGGTGGTGGCGCCTTTAATCCCAGCACTCGGGAGGCAGAGGCAGGCAGATCTCTGAGTTTGAGGCCAGCCTGGTATACAGAGTGAGCTCCAGGATGGCCAGAGCTACACAGAGAAATTCTGCCAAACACCACCCCACGCCCACCCACCGCCACCGCCACCATTGGACCATGCAGTCCTTTCTCCTACCCCCACCAGTGACACCCTCCTACCAGGGCCTAGTGTGCTCCCGAGAAAACCTTCTAACTTGTCCTCAGACCCGGATGGGCCCCCTCTATTGTCGGCTGACTTAGTCTAGGTGTCCCTTCCCGCCTCCTTCATCCTCACCCCCACCCTGGCTCTCTGTTGAGCAAAGCCAAGAGCCCCAAGGCTGTATGCAGCTTCAATAGAGTTGCAGCTAGGTACAAACAGGAATCAGAAAGCTCCTTTAGCTGTCCTCCAGGGATGAGGGGTCTGGCCCCCAGAAGACACTAACGGAACAATGAGAAGGGGCGCCCAGAGAGGGGCCACAACATTCCCAGAGCTTGCTGAGGGGCTCAGGCTCCTGTGTCAGTGGGAATTCGGAAGCTCCCGGCACATGAGCTCATGGGTGGCTGGGTGCCCAGGCCCGTGCTTCACGGCTTTGGAATGTGTTTTCTAGGCTGGCCTGCCTTGCTCCCCCCATCTGGCCACAGCAAGTGCTTGCTGTCTGCTCTCGGCTCTTCAAAGCCAGGCAAATTCCAGAAAGGGCTTCTTCCTCTCTAATACTTACCAAGTCCTCTGTGTGTGTGTGTGTGTGTGTGTGTGTGTGTGTGTGTGTGTGTGTGTATCTGTGTGTGTGTCTGTGCATGCGTGCGAGCATCAAGCAGCATGCATACAAGCACCCAGGTCTTGCCCCAAGGGGCAAAGCCATTGTCTGTGTACGTGGCTGAATCTGTGTGCACCTGTCTCTAGGCATGAGCGGGCACCGTGTGCATATCTGTGTGCGTTTGTGTATGAAGTGCGTGTATTCTGTGCATGAGTAGTTTTGAAGGAACGCAGTGGGATCCGCTTGGGGCCCCGTGTAGCTGAGCCTTATTTATAGCTCTCCTCTGTCTGCTTCGCTTCCTCTAACTTCCCTGCAGAATGATATGAATGAAAATGACACTATTGACTATCTTGGTAACCATAAAAGACCTTATAGAAATAAGATTTTTATAGTTTGTGGACTGGGAGAATCAAAAGACTAAGAGTTATGGACTCGAAGGAGAGGAGAGAATCAAGCGAGGCGGTCGGAGAGGTCCCTGGGTGGATCGTCTGTGGGTTTTTTTTTTTTTTAAACAAACTCATATAAATAAAGTGATTGTCTTGAAAGAGTTATGGGAGCCCTGAAGCCAGGCAATATCCCTTCTGCAGAGGCGGAGGGCAGCTTGCTCTCTGACTGAGAGGAAGCCCCCTTCCTCGTCGCTTTAGCTGACTTCCTGCTCCAGGCCTCCTCCAGAGAGCTAGAGGAGGCAGCCACAGGACGGACACTGCCCTTTTGTTTCCTGGAGACCTATAGGATTTGACACATTAGGAGTTGAGCTCCCTACCAGCTACATACCACACACCGGGCCACCAACCCTGAGATCAAAACTACAGAATCTGACCTTCCAGGCGGAAACAGAAAGGCCCCTCCAACCCCTGGAAGGCACAGCATTTCAAACGCTCCCCCAGCACCCATCCCCACCACAGAGACTCCCCCCCCCAACCATTCTGTGGGACTCTACACAGCACAACCCTGTAGACATCATGCCCCACCCACCCCACCAAAAAAAAAGAAAGAAAATCCAAATCCAGTACCAATAAGCTTTAGCAACGCCCACTTAGAATCTGTGTTTTCAGAGAGGAAGCAGAGCAGAGCTACCCTGCCCCCTCAGAGCCCAGAAGACATACCCACAATAGATTGGTACATGGAAACCAGGGTACACTCGCCTACCCAGGGCAACAGGTCAACAGGTAGAGACAGGAAAGAGCGGTGCTACAGGCTGGTGATCAAAGTTGAGGTTTTGTTCATCCAACAAAGTGTGCGCTAGGCTCTGGGTACATAGAGCGGACTCGTTCAACCAAAGCCCTAAGGGCTTGAACAGAGAACTTTTCCACAAGTCTCTGAAAACACAGATAGGTGCTTGTTGGAAAAAAAGAGTAAGCCAGGCTTGGGAGATGGTGAACCTAAAGGCCTTTTAGGCAAGGAAATGTAAGGGCTGTTTGCTGTATTGCAAATATTGTGTCTTCACGGGTTTGCTAGTTGACTCTGAATGGAATAGTGGGGTCCAATCTTGAGTCAGGGAAGAAAAGTGATCTGAGCCAAGGGTCTATGCAATGGTGGTGACATTGGAGAGGGACACATCAGAATTAGAAAGTCAAGGAAAGATGGGACGGGCTCCTGCCCAGACAGACAGGACTAGGCCCCTGTCTAGTTCTGAAGACTAACATAGCTCTGCTAGTAGGTCTCCAGAAAGCAGGCGGATGCCTTTGTGAATAAGCAGTCAGCTCCCCTGGTACCTCTCCCCAACTGTGTCTTCTCATGTCACTCGCCCCATCTTCCAGCTCCATCCCAACCCTCTGGGGTAATAATACCCTCCTATTGAAACAAATCCTTCTGAAAACCAGAGAGAAGCCATGCCGCCTGACCAGGCAGCCCACTACCAATGAGCCACCAGGTCTCAGAAGTCCTTCTGGCTCCTGGCTTCTCTCCCTGGGAACCTAAGGACATCTCGAGAGGGCAGAGGCTTACCCAGAGCATGTGTCCATGCCCAGACTCCTCGGAAGGAGCCTGGATATCCCTCCATTCTGACCTTTGTGGGGAGGGGCCCTGAGTTCCACCCCAGGCCATTATAGAGCTGGCGGCAGGGAGGGGAAGAGTCCCAGCCCCCTCTCCTTGCTCTGGACCCTTCCAATGCTTCGAGGAGAGCAGGCTGCGCTGTCAGCCCGCCAGGGCTGTCTGAATTGAGGGCATCTGAGAGGGGCTCCAATTCACACCGACTCTGCAACACTGCGGCAAGAAGGGTTTACGGTTCTTGATTACACCCAGCAGGGAGGCCTTCTTAGTGATGAGAGAGAAATATTCAACAACCTGTCTTTGCAATGTGCTGATCTGTGGGGTGGGGGGTGGCGGGGTACCAGAATGATTTATGATTCATGAGTGAGAAGAAGATTTTTTTTTCAGACCAGGGCTCCCCCCAAACCGCTCCGACATTCCCTTTCTTGTCGTTTATTTTTGCGTTGGTGTGCGACCGGTCCAGGCAAAATTCTCCCTCGGGTCTCTTGTTTGTTTGGGGGCAGCAGCAAAAAGCCCAGGACACAGGCCAGAAAGGGGGAGAGCCCTTCCCGGCCTCACTCCGCGCTGGCTCAGAGCCAGGACAGGACCTAGGCAGCCTTGCCTCTCGCCTTCTTCCAAAACTCCTCTCCCCATTTCTCCAGTCCTTTTCAGTTCGCCTTACATTCAAACTCCATCTGCTCCCATTTGGTGCCTAAACACTGTGCTTGGCCCACACTCAGCCCTAATAACCAAACAAATGGATCGCTGCATGGAAGAATGTTCTCTCCCCCTAGGTGGGACCTCTGGGTCTCCCACGGTCGTCGTGTCTAATAGCTGGCACCGCGTCAGCACCGGTGAGCCTTTTTTGGGATAAATAAATGCTATATAACAGACTGCACAAGACACAGGGCACCTCCCTCTTACCTAGTGCAAATCACACCCATTCCGATTTGGAACGATACACTGTATGCAATGCTGCCCCCACACACACACACACACCACCACCACCAAATGGGGTGCTGGGGGAGAGTGGAGCTGGTTTAGAGGTGATACTTTTCTGTTGCCTCTTAATCCCTGAGAATTTTAAGGCCCAGAGGATGGTCATGGAGTGTATGGAGGGGGAGGGGCTAGACACACACACACACACACACACACACACACACACACACACACACACACACGTCCTTCCACAAGAACTCCAAGCTCTTCCCTCCCCAAACATCAGAAAGAAATGGAGGCACTTCTGTCTTTCACATCTTTGCATGGCAGGGTTCTCCTCCATGGCCCAAGCTCTCCTGTGGACCGGCAGAGACCTCTGCTACTCCTTTACTGCCTCAGTCTCCCTGCGGGGGGGGGGGGGGGGAGGGAAGGGGGAAGGGATCAAGCCAGAAGGAAAAGAAGGCAAAATGTCTTTATATGCACAACAGGATTCCAAGGCTCCAAGATGTGGCCTGGCTTCCTGGCCCCGGTGAAAGGAGCCAGAAACCCACTTGGACCATAAAGGGTGGGGAGAGAGACCCTGAGTTTGCTTCCCAAGCAGAGGCCTACCTCACCCCTCTACCTCACCAGAGATGGATCTTCAAAGCGGGCAAGCTGGCTTCTGCCAGGGTACATGGACACTGGGTATCTTGGAAGCCCAGAGGCAGGCTGGGTCAGCAACTGCACACCTTCCCAAGGAGGCCAGAGGTCAGCAGGGAACCACCTGCCCTGCTTGCCAGACCCTTCAGTCAGCTGATAACCCTGTCAGGCAGCTAGCTCCACTTGCTCCTGGCTCTGCACGGAAAAGGGACGGGGTGTAGGGGGGATTGGGGTGCCACGGGGACCATACCCGCACTGCGAAACTTTACGATGTAAAGTTAATCCACTGAAGCGTAGCCCAAAATAAGCGCACTGCCTAATGTGCCGGGAACTGCCGGTCGCAAGGCCAGACTGCAAGCGGATGTCTGCGCATCTCCGCCCGCCCGCCCGGAGCCTGCATTTAGCGCCAGCGAGGGAGTCTGGGCTGGAGCGCTGCTTTCACACCGACTCGAGCCGCGAGTTTATGGATCTTGATTGCACCCAGCAGGGAATCCTTTTTAGTGATGAGAGAAAAAATATTCAACAACCTGTCTTTGCATTGGGTGTGTTGGACACACTTCCCTGCTTCGGAATCAGACATATGCGGGTTGTGGGAGTAGAGCTGCTGTCAGCAGGCCAGAACGCGCCTCTCCTCCCCTCCTCTCTCCTCTCCTCCCGCGTCCCCGGGCAGGGGGCGGGGAGCGAGGGGCTGGTGCGGCCTGTCCCCGGCCACGTGGAGAGGACCTGCGGTGCCCGGGCGAAGCACCCACCCGGGTCCTCCTCCTGCGCGGCGCCCCGGGCCGCGCTTCCCGGCTCAGGCCTGCAGTGCGGCGGCTGGGCTGGCCTCCGGGGAGCCGGCGCCCGCGTGGGGCCCGCTGACAGCGCGCCCAGTAGAATATTGTATTAGTTGGTTGTGAGCTGTGTTCTCGTCAGGGTATCTGAGTTTCACAGAACAGACGGGGTGAGAGTTTTTGTGCTATATCCAGATTGGCTTAAAATAATGTCGGTTTTTGTAGCTTATTAAACCACAGAAACTACACCAAAGTCATCCACGCTGCTGTCAGAAAACTCTCAGAGTCGGGGTTGAGGTAAGAGGGAACTCAGGCCAGGGGCCTGACCCCTGACCTCTCAGAAAGGCTTTTAGATCTCATACTCAAGAGCAGGCCTGCGAGTGAGCACTACTAGCCCAGATCCAGAAGCCCTGCTGGGACTTTGCAGGGTGAGGAGGCAAAGGCTGGGATGGGGTAAACCGCCCAGGGAAGCATGAAGCTCAGGTCTGCGCTGGCAGGACAAGGGCTGAGGCCGCACTACTCGGCCATAGAGAAAGGCTGAGAAATGCAGCCCCCTCCATCTGGGAAAGCCCCTGTCTCCGGGCAAGGAATGATGGGTTCTTTGCAGTCCTGGAATTGCAGGGGACAGGAAGTGCCTTAGGGAAGGGAGGGGAAGGTGGCTGCGGACAGAAGACTTATCAACACCCCCTTCCTGGCCCAGCAAGGCCTCCTCTTTCCTTTTTTAACAATTCCTCTAATTCCAAAGGAATGACTGTGTCACCTACTTGGGGGCAGGGGCTCTGGAGACCAGTAAAGAGACTTGCCAGAGCCACCCCTGTCTCCTGTCCCCTGCTCACCTGCTGGGATCATTGCTGGTCCACTTGACACTGCACAACATGCCCAGAAAGTATTGTTGCTGCACTGAGGCATCCGCTGAGGAAACTAAGGCCCAGAGTGTGCACTGATCTTCTTGGAGAACACCTAAGCTAACAAAGCGGCAGTGTGGGGATTTGAACTCTCACTGCAAAATGAGAGTTCTAACTTCCGTGTCCTGGAACTCGCACGGTATTTGAATATAAAGAATGAAGATGCATGCCTCTGGCTAAATTTTTCCCTAGCCAGCCAAATGGCATAAGCCTGTTACCTACCCTACCATGTGAGAGACTGAGGCAGGAGGACTGCCTTGAGTTTGAGGCTAGCCTGAGCTATGTGGTGAGTTCCAGTCAGCCTAGGCTACAGAGTAAAAGTGATCTCAAAAATACAAGAGTTAGGGGGAGGGTGCTTGCTTATAGGTAGGAGGGCCTGAATATGATCCCCAACCTCACCTAAAAGTCAGATGCAATGGTCTGCACTTATACTCCCAGGACTGGAGGGATGGAGACAGGCAGACACCTGGAGCTCACTGGTCAGCCAGCCCAGCCTATTGCAAACTTCAAGCCAGTCAGAGTCTCCACCCCCCCAAAAAGGGGGGTGACACTTAACTACACTCAAGGCTTCCATGTACATTCCATACACATTTACATGCACATATGAGCACTTGCACACACACACACACACACACAAAAACAGGAATATACAAAGAGAAGAAAGCCTAAATCGGTGAGAGAGAGAAAAAAAAAAGGAAATCAAGTCTCACCTTCATGTCAGTGTATCTGTTGTCCCTCTAGATAACCATGCCTCGGGCACCATGGCCATGAGGCAGCCCTCGGCTCACCTATCTACCCCCTTACCCAAACACCCAGACGTCTTTCTCTGTGGTTCCTTCCCTTCTGCCTACCCTGAATACCAAGGCTTCTTTCTTTCTCTAAAATTGCATCCCTGCTTCAGCCACCAGGCCCAGGCCCAGATATGCCATCTGTGTCACCTTCTCCTCCCCAGGAGCAGCTGCATCTTTCTGCTTGCTGACTGGCCTCGCACTGGCCAGAGAACCTTCTAGGGAGACCATGCCACTCTTGATGTTCTGCTTCTTGTGCTACCAGGTAAAGACCTCACCCTACAGATACACCTTCCCTCACATGACTCTATCTCACCCCTCTGCACCCCCATATACCAACCACCGGGAGAGGCAGCCCTCCCGGCCCCGAGCTTCTTCACTGACTCCTTGGTTGGGCACTGGCAGCACAACCTGCTTGGTAGTTGGGACTTTGAAGAATCAGTTTCACATCCCCTCAGGAGAGCAGCTGAGAACAAACAGCAAGCAACAGGAAGCTGGTAGCAAAGTGTGGTTCAAGGAGGCCCCAGCATTGAGTGCAAAATGAGAGCTGCCCTCCCAGTGCCAAGAGACCAGAGACACCCCACACAGTGCCAGAGACCAGAGACATTCCACCCGGTGCCAAGAGACCAGAGACATCCCACAAAGAGCCAAGAGACCTGAGACATCCCACCCAGAGCCAAGAGACCAGAGACACCCACCCAGTGCCAAAAGACCAGAGACACCCACCCAGTGCCAAGAGACCAGACACATCCCACCCAGTGCCAAGAGACCAGACACATCCCACCCAGTGCCAAGAGACCAGACACATCCCACCCAAAGCCAAGAGACCAGAGACATCCCACCCAGAGCCAAGAGACTAGAGACACCCACCCAGTGCCAAGAGACCAGAGACATCCACCCAGTTCCAAGAGACCAGAGACACCCACCCAGTGCCAAGAGACCAGAGACACCCACCCAGTTCCAAGAGACCAGAGACACCCACCCAGGGCCAAGAGACCAGAGACATCCCACCCAGAGCCAAGAGACCAGAGACACCCACCCAGTGCCAAGAGACCAGAGACACCCACCCAGTTCCAAGAGACCAGAGACACCCACCCAGTGCCAAGAGACCAGAGACAACCCACCCAGTGCCAAGAGACCAGAGACACCCACCCAGTGCCAAGAGACCAGAGATATTCACCCAGTGCTAAGAGACCAGAGACACCCACCTAGTGTCAAGAGACCAGAGACACCCACCCAGTGTCAAGAGACCAGAGACATCCTACCTAGAGCCAAGAGACCTGACACACTCAGAGCCAAGAGGCAGAGCTTCTCAGTGGTTAAGATCTGGGACTGGGGCACCACAGATAGGGCTGAGTCAGTAACATACTTGTCTAGTGTCTAGTGCCCTAGTCATTGATTGCTGTGAAGACACCATGACCTTATACAAGGCAACTCTTATAAAAAAGAGGATTTAATTGGGGGCTTGCTTACAGTCTTGTCCGTTATCATCATAGCAGGAGCATGGCAGCACACATGGCACTAGAGCAGTGTCTGAGAGCTACATCCTGATCTGTAGGCCAAGAGAGAGACACTGAGCTTGACATGGAACTTTGAAACCTCAAAGCCCACCCCAAGGACACATTTCCCTCAGCAAGGCCACACCTCCTATTCCTTATAATCCTTTGAAATAGTTCCACTCCCTGGTGACTAAGCATTGGAATATATGAGCCCATGGGGATCATTCTTATTCAAGCCACCACATCTAATGTGCATGAAGCCCTAAGTTGGAACCTCAGCACTCAGGAAATAGAGGTACAAGGATCAGAAGTTCAAGGTCATCCTCAGCTACATAGTAAGTTTGAGGCCAGACTGAACTACAAGAAACCCTGTCTCAAAACGAACAAACAAAAAACAAAAAAAACAAAAAAAAAACAAAAACAAACAAACAACCAAGCATTGGGTCCAGTCCCAAATCCTACTTCCAGTATTTGGTTCTGTCATTGGTACCTTGAGCCTCAGTTTCAGACAATGTAAAACAGTCTAATCATATCTGAGGCTGGTTGCAAGGGTTTTAAAATAATTAATACATACAACAAATTTGGAACATGGAACTGGAAAGATGGGCCAGCCTCTAAGAAGACTTGCTGTTCTTGCAGATGACCTGGGGTCAATTCCCAGCACCTACATGGCTGTGACTGCAGGGATCCAAGTCCCTCCTCTGACCTCTATGGGCACCAGGCATACACATGATGCACATACATACAGGCAGGCAAAACACGAAACAAAAGGGTTTTTTTTGCTTGTTTGCTTTTAAAAAATATGGAAGAGACTTGGCATCCGGTGTTGTATATACGTGTGTGTGTGTGTGTGTGTGTGTGTGTGTGTGTGTGTGTGTGTGTGTGTGTTGGCAGATTTTTGTTGTTGTCATCATCTGGCATGCCCCATCCATGCCCCATTTCCTTTCACTCTCTCTCTCTCTCTCTCTCTCTCTCTCTCTCTCTCTCTCTCTCTCTCTCCCCCTCTCTCACACACACACACATTCAGATGCACACCTGTCCCCACACCAGCCTCCCTACCCTTCACAACACGACATTTTTTTTGCATTCTGTGGTCCTCTTCAGCTGCAGTCTCAAGGCCCATGCCCCCTCTCTCTAACATCGGAATTCTAAGTCAGAAGAGCCCCTAAGATCCCCATCCAACTTTCCCCCCTTGCATCCTCAACCCACTGCTCAGCAGATGAGAAACTGCCTGGTAGACAAAAGGGAATGAGGTGGGCAGGCATCACCCACAGGCACATCGCAACGGGAAAGTGGAGCTGCTCCCAAAAGAAGAAGTCCCTGCAAGGAGGAGTTCCTTCCACGGTGCTTCTAGGTCCAGGCTGTAGCCACCTTTTCCAGCTTCCGCTGCGGCATAATCCAGGCATGGGAGATTCCAATTTGGAGAAGTGACTCTTGTCTAGGTATGGAGTGTAGAAGGTATTGCCTGTTCTCCCCTCAGAAGCATCAAGAAGGCTTCCCTTGCAACCTTGTAGAAGCTTCTGGGCCTGGCTCAGTCACACCAAGGACTTACTACATCACACCTACTCGGGCCACCTCTTTCATTATCAAGACTTTACTCTGGGGGGAGGAAGGATTTGGGGTGAGACAAAAACAAAATTTGAATCCATTGCATCCCGACTCTAATGTCCAGGGTACCACTTGACCTCTCTGACCTCTCCTCTAAGAGACAGAAATAGGAATAGGTACCCAGGACTGTTGTGGGGGGAATGACCAGAAAGATGAGCAATTTGGGAGCAGGAGAAGGATGGGGGGATGTTTCCTGTCACCTTGAACTGGCATTCTCTACTTACTCACTCTGTTCCAGTACTCACTTTCTGTCTTGCCTCTGTCTCAGGAGCCTCGTCCGTGAAGTATGCCATTCTGTCCCCTAGCTTCCAGGACAGGATACCATGTGCTGTGCCTGCAGGAGAGGGACAGAGGAAAGGAAAGAGACACTGAGGGTACACGTCCTGCTTCCTCTCCAAGCTGTGACATTCTGGCCCCAGCCATGATGTTCCTCTCCCCTAGTTCTGTCCCCACTCCTAGGCTCTTCTGGACCCAAAAGTAATGACAGATTTCCTCCCATTGATACTAACACTGCACTTTGTAAATTAAGGAAGTCATCTTGATACAACCCTGTCTCGTTTTCCCAAAAGTCCCTGGATGAGTTTCCTCCAGCTGATCTCAGTGTAGCCCCTATCTGGACTGGTCAGGACCATTTGTGTCCCTACTTAAAGATTCCCTGAGATCCCGGCTCGAACAAGACTGGCCTGCTAAGTCTGTGGATATGGGCCATTGACAGGATGAGGGTATGGAAGACTGACATGATTCTAGGATGGCTCTGCATTTCAGGTCACCCCGCAATAGGAGGAGTACCATCCATTGCCCACCCAAAGCCATTGCTGCTACAGGCAAAGTGGCAACCTGACCAGGTGAAGACCCCAGGGCAGCCACTAGGAGACTGAGGCCAGGGGTGTCTCTGTTCCCCACACCTGGAGCACAGAGCCTGCTTTGCCTGGGAGGTAGAGGCTCTGGTTTAATTAAGGATCATAGCAAAGAATTCTCTCTTGTTATTTTCTGAATAAATTAAGGAAGTAACTTTGATGCCATATCATTTTCATCTAATCAGGAACATTCTGAAATTAACATATTGTTTTCCTATTAGAAACCCCATCAGCCCCCAAATCAGATAACCAGGCTGGAGGCTGCCAAGGCCCCTCTGTCCTGGGGCGGGTGCATGCTGTGGGGACAAAAAACGACTTGCTGAGACTGCTGCAATCCTTGGTTGAGTTCATGGGGTGGCTTCCGGCTGCTAGCGAAGGTCTTAGGCATGGCCAGGGTTTCAGGTGGAGTTGCCTGCCACCCAGGCAAAAGGAAGGGCCCAGGGATATCTGCAGAGTGGATTGAGTTGGATCAAAACTGTCCCAGGTGCTCACTGATAGTCAAGCTGAGCAAAAGGAAGCGTCAGGCTCCTTCCTAAGAGACCTCACTCCTACCTGACCCAGGCAACCTCTCAGGTCCCAGCTATCACAGGTAGAAAAAAGAAGGGAGGCCTTGGACCCAGTACCTGAGAAAACCCTGGAGGCCACCCACTCAAGGTGGGGCCAGAGGCTGCCAGGAATTTATAGAATTTCCCAGAATGCTGTTTCTTACCCCTTACAAAATTCTCTCAGGGCTTGAACTGAGGGGTACCAAGCCCACAGCATGCTTGGGGGCGGGGGGTGGGGGGGTCCATGCAGGGGAAGACGGGAGAATCCCAGAATTAGTCCAACCTCAAAAGAGGCTTGCCACTTTCCAAGCCCTGCTTCTCGAGGAGCCTCTCCAGTCCTCGTGGGCAGGAGTGAGACACTGAGGCCAGCGAGAGTCTGGAGAGCAGACGCCTATGTGGTGTCAGCATGTGTATTGAGATAGACTCAAACATATTTCAGCAAAGATTTTTTTTTGTTGTTTGTTTGTTTGTTTTTTAAGCGGTGCTTGGTGATTAGAATTCTGTTTGTCATGCCTCCAGGGGTACCCCTTTATCCACAGAGGACACATTCTAAGACACCCCTCCCTCCCCAGGAGCTACTTAAAGCCACAGCTATTACCTTGTCCCATATATGCCTAGTGCCTATGGATAGGTAGCATATACAGTGTCCATACACTGAACAAGGACTCATTTACTACCCGGGTGAAGCAGAGCAGGTCAGGAGGCTGTTTCATCATATACTACTTGAAGTGATAGGCAACTTAAAACTCACACACTGTGTACTTCTAGAATTTTCCACTTAGTGTTTTGAGTCACTAAAGCTGAAGAAACTGAATCCCAGGATAAGGAGGAATGCTATATTCTCGTCTCCCTCAGACGCCTAACTCTGGCCTCTACCTTTCAGCCTCTCTTCCTGCCTCCCTTCTCTCCCTCTGCCTTTTGTTTTTTGTTTGTTTGTTTGTTTTTCCTTTCATATGTCAGCTCTCCACCGTGCTCCAGGCCTTCAAGAAGCCAAGACCCTCACCCAGAACTCAAGATGAACTTCTATTCAACCTGCTCTGCCTCCCTCAATGCCAAGCAAGAAACAGCGATTGCCAGCTCCCAGAGAAGGCTCAGAGACTCCCACTCCTCTGCAGACACCGCCCCAGCCCCACAAGGACATGACCAGGCATTACTACCATCCAACGACAGTGTGAAGAAGGGCAGTGAGGGAAGCCGAAGAGAATGACAAGGAGAGTGACTGTCACTCATGTGCGATGGGGAACAAGAGGCGAGGTGAACGCAGACAGATGGGGAAAGGTGAGGGAACAGAGCAGCCAGCCTGGTGGCCTTATTCAAACCTTGCTGCTCTGTGAAAGGATGTCTCTTTTCCTCTTTGGGCTCCAAGAGTTCAGCAGAGGGTCAAATGTGGAAATCCCAGAGAACGTAGAACTGAATAAAAGACAAAGAACCGGCACGGTGAACCGCACACAGCAATCTAGCAAGAGTCCCTGGGAAACAGAACAGGAGAGTTCCAGAAGCCACTCGAACCCTCAAGGCCAGGAAAGCAGCAACAAGGAGCCCTGTCTGCCCCATTCCCTGCTCAGTTTAGGACTCTGTGAGAAGCCAAGGAGTGTAGAAAGGATTAGCATCTCTCAGGTGGATGCCTTCAGAGCCTAGGACCGTCGTTGTCTGCCTGCCTGTGAGTGTGGATGCAGGGCATGTATGGGGGCGGTGGGTGCAGGCAGGGAAGGAGAGGAGGTTAAGTAAGACTGTGTGGGAGCCTGAGTGTGCTTGCAGGTGCAAATGGGAACAGCCAAATAAGGATGGGACACAGCAGGGACAGCAGGAGCCCCTAACCAGAAGCTAAGGGCAGGTTCTCACTGTGACTTGCTCACCTGCTTCTTTTCCACTCCTAGGGACCACCATCCATCTCCATACCAGTCCAGAGTCTACCACTTGACTTTGACAGTCCATCTTACCACAATGGGAATCTTGGGATGTATGGAAAAACACAGTTACCAGGAGATGCTTTATATATATGGCTTGGTAAATTCTTTCTACAATCTCTTCCGGCTTTTCTGGGTGTGATTTCCAAATTGGTACTAGCTAGCATGATGCCAGACACACAGTAGGCGTCCTTCTGCTGGTCCATGCTGCTGGGCCTGTTTCTTCCTCATTTTTTGTCTCCTGTCCCAAACTGAGATGGGCCTCCAAGTCCCCTCTGTCATTTGAGAGTATCAACATCCCTTCTTTTCGGCCCATGGGTTCAGCCGTAAGTCGGTCAGTCTCCCTGGCCCCAGCTCTACCTCCTAAGTGTCCCAGCACCCAGAGCCAGAGCCCAAAAGAGAGTCTAGAACCACTGTGAAGCCCCCATGGTTTGCTAGAAGTTGGTTCCAAAGAGGTGTCTAGTCCCCTGCCTGAGTTTGGCCAGGGACCCAGCCAGTGAGTTGGGACGCCCCTGCTGTGGCTGGCTGAAGTTTGTTGTCTAACCTGGTTGGGGGAGGGGGGAGGGGCTGGGAGAGAGCAGGGAGGGTGGCCTGGCAGGGCTCAGGGAGCAGGCACACCCTGGGTGAGGTCATGCCTGCCTCACACCTCTGGTATTCTGGCTGATCGCTATCTGCTCTGCCAATGCAGGCGGCAGAGATGCAGGCAAAGGAGGTTCTGATTCTACCTTCTACCTCCAGGCGGGACAGAAGCTGCAGCTGAGCCCTGGCCTGCCTGCCTGCTCTTCCCGCTGCCACCTCCACCCGCTTCTTACCTCCCCTCCAGATGGACAAACAGACAAAGAAGGCTGACTGCCCTGTGGGAGAGATGCCCGCTCCTAACATATCACCCCTGCTAGATTGAACTCAGATCCAGAATTTGACATCCTGAGAAGGGCCCCCTGGCAAGGTGGAGAGAGCTTAGAGGGGCAGAGCCCCAGAAAGCTTCCTCCTGGACAACCCTCCACCAGCACTCTTGGCTCCTCTCTTCCACTTCCATCAAACTTTCCTCATTCTGGTAAAAGACTACCGCTAGCTGCAGAGAATGGAAATACAGATTCCTAAGACCCAGAATGCACCCGGCAAGCTGGCATATAGCTGCCTGGATTCCTGAGCCTCCAGGGACGGATAAGTCCCATGAAGACGTGGGGGGCACAGGCACACTGGTGAACTTGGGAGAGCCTGGCTCTTAGACTTGGGTTTCAAGGAACTAGGGAAGGGTCCTATCACCAGTCCTTTTCCTTAAGAGAAGGA
This sequence comes from Acomys russatus, assembly GCF_903995435.1. Taxonomy (NCBI): domain Eukaryota; kingdom Metazoa; phylum Chordata; class Mammalia; order Rodentia; family Muridae; genus Acomys; species Acomys russatus. The sequence goes on from NC_067165.1 coordinate 18,772,772, forward strand.
AGTGGGGCAGTGAGCACTGTAGCCACCAGAGAGGCGCCCAAATGCCGGTGCCACTGTTTCCTGTTTTCTTAAATTGTCCCGGCTTTGGTCTGGCCCTAGAGCAGAGAAACCAAGACCCTAAGACACTGGAAAGGTAGGCTTTTGAAGAGAATCTGGTTTCTCCTTCTAGTCTGCCCTCCTTAGGCCATTAAAAAACACACAGACACACACACACACACAGAGAGAGAGAGAGAGAGAGAGAGAGAGAGAGAGAGAGAGAGAGAGAGCGAGCACAACAGAGACATAGGGACAGAAAGATCCATTTCCTTCTCCATCTGCCACAGCTGTGCCAATCATTTTTCCCACGTGGTCTCTGGACAGCAGGCGGCAGGAACAGCAGCGTCTGGGAACTCACTCATTAGAAAAGCAAGTAGACCTGCACCCGTGGAAGGTGAAAGGAGAGAACCAGCTCCACAGAAGTCGTCCTATGACCTCCACACATGCACACATCATGCATGCACACATATCATCATAATCACAATAATAACAATAGTAATAGTAATAATAATAATAATAATAATAATAATAATAATAATAATAATAATAATCTCTTTCTTAAAGAAAAGGAAAGGCAAGTTCTTAGGCCCCTGCCCAGCCCGCTTGGAGCAGGCTGCTGCAGAATCTCCCAGGGGTCAGCAACTAGGCCCCCTCCATGCTCCAGATGAGAGGCTGGAGGGGTCTCAACCTTGAGCCAATGCACAGGTCACCTGGGACCCTGGTCAAATGCAAACTAAAGGGTGCAAATTTGGAGTGTGGTGCGTGGGGTCCAGCCCAGAGGCCTGTTCTGTGGAAGCCCCTACGTGAAGCCAATCCAGGTAACCCTCGGACAAAACTTGGAAATAGCCGAGTTTAGTACGGCCTTGGTTCTCCACCCTGGCTGCCCTTTAGAATCGCCTAGGGAGCCTTTAAAAACCGCAGGGCCTGAGCCCTGGCTCCTGAGAGCCAGATTCCTCGATCTGAGGTGACACTGGAGCATAGGAAGGTTCCACAATTTCCCCAGATGACTCTGGCCCACAATACCATCCTAAGCCAAGGGTGAAGCAGGGGCATGCTTGGCACATACGCCCCACATACCCCCCCCACCCTCTCGGATCTTCTTTATTTCGTCAGGCTTCCTTCGTCCCCCCCCACACACACACACATCTGCTCACTGACATCTGCAATCTGACAGACAAAAACCATGAACATACTGAGAGGTCCCCAGGCAGTAAGGCAGACACGCCCAACACAGGTGAACATGTGTGCATACAAGCACAGACACGAACAGACCCCCTTTGTAGATGTGCCCTGAACACTCCCCAGGGATAGAGACAGAGGAGCGCACGCAAGCAAACACATGACACACAGAAACAGACAGCTGCCTCAGAGGAGTCAAAGACGTCGTCTGGACGTTTCTAAGGGGGCTAATGCTGCATTCCATTGCACTGCACAGGGAAACCTATGGACTCAGTGGTGCCTTTCCCTGTCAACTTCAGTGTCCCTGGAGTCACAGGTCAGCCAGTGCTCCTTCCCTTCAGTACCACTGAATTCTCCTGGCTAGGAACTAGCCTCCCTAGGGAGCATTGGTGCACATGGCGTCAGTATCTTGGGGTGGGGACGGGGGGGGGGGGCAAGGGGGAGGATACAAATCAGGACTCATGCCTGCCTCCTTGAGCCCAGGAGAGCCACAAGGACCTGGCCTTTTCTGAGCCTCTAGGTGTCTTCGATCCCTCAGCCCTTCATGGCGTTGCTGTGTTGAGGCCTCCTTTGAGTTTAAAATCCTGCACCCCCATTTCGCATCCCAGATCCCTCCACAGACAGGCCTGATTGATGACTCAGGGGGACTGCGGCTGCCACAGGCCTATTTTATGATGTCATTAGGCAGCTTCGGCAGCGGGAAGGAATCCCTCCTGACATCATAAAGGACTTGATATTTCGCTAATGTTATCTTGGCGGCGTGTCACTCTGACATTTTCTCTTCGCTGCACTCCCCTCCCCACCCCCCCGCAGGACCAGGAGTTGTCTAACTACAGCCTGGAAAAAAATGCAAAACAGACAAATGCACCCTCGGGGGACAGCGGGAGAAAGCTAATAGACCATGCCCGGCTCCCCATCCACAGAGGTGCTTTAGGTGGCAAGCATGATGCGCTTATCAAAGGAGACCCAGGCTGCCTTCCCTTCCTGCCTCAGTTCCCTGCTGTTCTGGCTCCATACTATGCCCCAGGGACTGGGTGTTCAGTATTGGGACTCTAGAGCTAGTTCCAGCATTCCAGGCTATACCTCTTAGCTTTTGCCCAGGCTGGGCTGGCGTCAGTGACACCAGCCACACTCCCACCTTGGTTTTGGACCAGTCCGTTATGAAGACAGTCCCAGGCAAGGTCGAGGGCCATGAAACTCCAGGAAAAAAGATCTGCAGAAACAGAAGAAGAGCCCATCAAGACCTCACTCTGAAACTCAGAGCAGCCTGCAGCTGAGTGGCGTGGCCTATCATCCACCCAGACTCGGAATGCTGCAACGCTGCCTCTGCCTGGTGGAAAGAGAAAGATCCTGTAACCCTGGGTGCCTCTTAGGTCACCTTCAAAGAAGGCCAGGGAAGTCCTTCCCCACCCAGGCAAAAGCATCTGACCCCAGAAGCCATGGCAGATGAACTTGCAGCTCACCCCCTGCACAGAAGCCAAGCTTTCTCCCTCCTGGGGCACACCCCCACACCCCTCCCTGCAACACACACACACACACACACACACACACACACACACACACACACACACCTGCCCCTAAGACTCCTGGCTGTACCTCCTGAGTGCTGCGCTTACAAGACTATACCACCCACCCATTTTATACAGCGCTGACTCAAGCACTCAAGGCTAGGCAAGCACTCTACCGGCAGGGCTACATCCCCAGCTCCTATAGACCTATGGGAGAGAAAGAATCTTGCTTCTGCGGCCCAGGTTGGCTCCAAACTTGTTGTCCATCCTCCTGCCTAAGTTTCTAAGATTACAGGCGATGTGCCACCACACCTGGCTTCAAACAGTGTTCTCATGATGTATCTCTTTCTATTTTTTATGTATGAGTCTCTCGCCAGTATGTGTGAACGTATACCATGGGTATACGCCTGGTGCCTACAGAGGCTAAGACAGCATGTCAAATCCCCCAGATCTGGAGTTATGGATGGCTGTGAGCCACACCGAGGGTACTGGGAACGCAGCCTAGGTCCTCCGAAAGAGCAGCAAGAGCTCTCAACTGCAGAGCCACCTCCCCAGCCCCCAAACAGCACTTTTAGGTACAATAAAAGAAGACACAGGACTACAAAGGAAACTCATAGTATTGAAAAGTGGTCCTAACCAGGGGCCCTCTGGTTCGCACGGCCAGTTAGACTCCTTGTGTAGGCTAAGCACTCCAGTCTGCAGAGGCAAGGTAGCAACTCCAGTTCTTCCCCTGCATGCTTGGAGACTGGGGTAGGGAAGTTCAGAGTCAGCCTCTGCCGTAGGAAGGGTGTGTCCGGCCTGGGCTGCATGAAACCCTGCCACCACCATCCCACTTTTTTTTTTTTTTTAAATGCCCACACATTAAGATAACAATAATTATAATTAATAGCAATAATTAAGCTTCGTTCTAGAACCTAAAGTTATGCTTAGCCGTGAACAGGTTGCGTTTTAGGTCGGTATTGGTGACTCAGGTTGTAAAGAATCCCGCCTCCCCTTGGAAGAAACCACCTGAAAAGTGGAGGTGGGTGCCCTGAGGCCCCAGCTGCACAGCTTGTCTTTGTCCTGAAATGTCTGGGACCCCACCCTCACTCCAGGTGCTGATGGCACACACATCAGTGTCTCTCTGTGTGGCACTATTCTAAGTAGTGGGGAGACGGGCAAACACGGAGCAGCCTCGGTCCTGCTTCAGGAAGTGTTCGCTAGGTAGAGCACAAACAGCAGCTATGCCTGTTGCTGGGGAGGGGGGAGACCCCCTCCCCAGCAACCCAATGGCTACCCATGCCACTCTCGCCATGCAGCTTTTCAGCCATGCTCTCCGAGAAGCTACCAACCCCCACCTTCCCAGTGCCTGGCTGACTTCCTACCTCAGTCTGAGTTCATTTCAGGTCTGGGCCCCTTCTCCTGAGGGCAGGTCTGGCTGAGTGGAAGCCTCCAGGAAGGACCACCTGGGCCTTAAATGCACCTGCAAGAGTGGGGCAGGGAACTAAGAGAGTATACCAAAAATCCAGTCCTCTGCAAGAGCAGAAAGTGCTCTTAACCAGAACCACCTCTCCAGTCCCTCAGAGGGTATCTATCAATGTGAAATATTTTTATTTTTACTTACTGTACTCTTCAACATTTAATCAATATCTTTTCTTTCACATTCTATTAAAGTTATTAGCAAAGGGCCAGGCATGGTAGCCCATGCCTTATTTCCAGCACTTGGAAGGCAGAGGCAGGAGGACCTCTATGAGTTCAAGGCCAGCCTGGTCTACATAGTGAGTTCCAGGTCAGCCAATACATGGTGAGACCCTGTCTCACAAAAATAAATAAACACAAGGTCATAAACAAAGGGAAAGGATTTTGAGAAGGGAAGACGTGGGGACAACCTGATTAGTGTGGGCTATAAGCTGGGGTATCTCATTTTTTACCAAAACCATCTTTCATCATTTGTACTCTGGGCTCTGTTGGGGGCCAGGTCCTGATCCAGGCAACTATGGGGCAAAAAAGGTGGCTCTGACCCAGGCCGTGCCTCAAAGGCTACCAAAAAACATTGGCTCACCAGTTCAAAGCTCAGGCTGCTCTTCAAACGTCCTAGGTTTGATTCCCAGCACCCACATGGCAGCTCACTACCATCTCTAACTCCAGTTTCTAGGGCATCCGGCACCCTCTTCTGGCCTTCACAGGCCCTGTATGACATGGTACCCAGTCATACATTGAGGCAAAAGCATCCATACACATACATAAAAGTAAAGTTTTCTCTTTTTTTAATATTAAGAAGGATTAAGACATTTACAGCCAGCCCAGAAGAGAAGCCTATGAGAAAAGAGGGCTTTCCAGAGGACCATCAGGTATATGTCTGGAAATCCCACCAGAACAGCTGGCTCTTGGTCCCCACTAGGAAGAACAGAATCCCGGGAAAGGTGTGGAGACGATGGCAGAATGCACCACGGATAAGAGGGCCAACAGCAGAGCTGGGTTAAGAATGCTGTTAAGTCTAAGCCAGCCTATTAGCCACCTTCCACCAGCACCATGGGAAGGACGGCTGGGGCTACACCCCAGAGAAGGAGAGAAACTCAGGGCTTCTCAGCCTCAGTCACTATTTGGGGTGATTCTTAAAATACAGTTGAAAGCAGAGCATGCTGGTACATGCCTGTAGCCCCTCCACGTGTGAGGCTTAGGCAAGGCAACCAAGAGTTCCAGGCCAGTCTGAGCTACAGGGTAAGACAGTGTCTCAAATTAAGAAGGTGGGGGAGGCGAAGAGATGTCTCAGTGGTTAAAAGGACCTGCTGCTCTTTCAGGGGACCCTAGTTCGGCTGTTAGCACCTATGCTGAGCAGCTCACAACTACCTGTAACCCAGGCCTAGGGAATTCGATGCCCTCTAGTGAACTCTGTAGGCACCAGCACACAGGCACACACCACCAGCACACACAAACACACACTCATATACACATACTTTAAAATGAGGGGCAAGGCAGGGAGGGAAATAATAAATACAGTGAGGAAGGTGATGGCTTTAATTTAATGCCTCAGAAGCCTATGTGGCTCTGGAGTGAGTTCTTGGGAGTGTGGCTTCAACAGAGGACTGACTACACAGCAGCCCAAGGGCTAGTCTCTTCAAAAGAGTTGGAAGATGGAGGGAGAAAGTGGGACTGGGATGATGGAAGAAGGAAGGACGGAAAAAGAACATGGGATGAGAGAAGGAAAGAAGGAAGGATGGATAAGGACCAATGTGCCCGCAGGACCTTCTCCAAGAGCCCCAAGCCCTGGGAAACCACAGCGAGGCTTCTTTCTCTGCATAGCATGGGATCACGGGGGCTCAGGAACGAGGATACACATAAGAGCCCGTTCGGCATCCAGGTAGACACATACACCAAGAAATGCACGCACAACGGAGGAGGAATGGATCTGGGGAAGGATAGAGGTAGTGGGGAAGGACCGGGAGGAGAGGAAGGGAAACCGAGGCCAAGACGTAATATATGAGGGAAGGATAAGAAAGTAACATTTAAAAAGAAATGCGCCCACACATGAGCCAGATGCAGACGCTCACTGACACATACACAAGCCCGGGCAGTTTTACAGATGTTTACAGATGTTTACAGCCAGAGGGGCTCGGGCATAGATGTGCAGTAACACATGCACAGATGTGTGCCCACAGAAGGGCATGGCCCACGTCCACAGACACTGGCAGGTGTCCCGTGCTTATGCTACTGACACTTTTGCACAGACAGGAAGAGTGTAGAGCCCACATTCATGGCTACATGCAGAAGCCTAGGCATGCATCCACAGACACAGCAGAGACCCTCACGCTAGTTTAGCTACACATGGGCATGTGAGAATAAGTGTGGAGCTCAGAGGTAGAGTGAGTCCTTAGCTTGCACAAGACGCTGGGCCCCATCCCCCGTTCACCAAAGACAAGATAAAACAGTCATGTAGGCTCACACTCTCACACACACCTCAAAACAGGGAGGTACAAGTGTGTAACATATGTACTCCTGAACTGATATGAATACACACACACACACACAACTGTGGGAGAGCATACCCACACAGACATGTCCTCTGACATAACATGCACACAACACATGCTCCAAAAAGCTGGCACATCCCACCACCGCCTGCAATACACTGCTGCGCCATTTTCTGAAGTGTGGCCTGGCTTTCGCCATCCCTGAAGACACTCTCCTCAAGTCAGGTCATCCATCTCTCAGCTCACTCTTGCCAACTGCTAGCTTTGACAAACGCCCTAGTACTCAGCCGCCCACTAGCCCTGCATCTGCCCGTTGGCCCTGGCCCCGGGCCCCAGGCTGCAGAATGGCAATTGCCCCATTCTCTCCGCTGCCAATTCAACCAAATTTCACACCCAGCAGTGGAGTCCAGCCAGCGGGCTTGTTGTGGCCCGCTTGGTTCAACAACACGGGGGTGGCTCAGAGCAGCCAGTATCTTGTAGCAGGAGATAAAACAACCCCATCCAAGGGCCGGCCTGTCTGAGACGTCTCTGTGGCTGCCTCTCCAAGCCACCCACCATCTCCAGCCTCAGGCAGCCTCACCTCTGAAATGGGACAATGCGGATGCCCCCACTGACATGCTAAATTGACACATCCCATCCCAGATGACAAAGAGACTTTGCCTAACCATGCCATGTTTGCTCATTACAGCAGTTCTCATGGATCAGCTTTATGCCAGGAAGCTGTGCTCAGGGCCAAATAACTCAATCAAGGCAGTCAACAGGCCCTTGCTCCAACTGTAGCTTTCATGGCCAATAAATATGTAGAGCCCGTAACCCGCCAGAGACCAAGGACTTGTCACTGCAGACATCACTAATCCATCCCCAATCTCTTAACCTTAGAATTCTTCTCAGTATAACCCTAGAAGTAGCCATTCATAATTGACCTCAAATGGTGGAGGGGGTGTCGCGATCAGAGAAACTGAAATGCTATCTTCAATCCCATTGCCATCCAAGTCTTCTGCAGCTGCATGACTCAGGAGTGGAGGGTGAGAAGGTGAGAAACATGGCAGTCACTGTCATCACCTCACTCACAGAGAAAGAAACTAAGGGGAGACTGAGAGCCAAGAAGAGAGCAGGGCTTTTTGAAGATAAGGCCCCACCAGGACCACCACCCAGTTAGGGCCATACTGAGTAGCTGGGAGTCCGGTGGTGAAGAGAGCCGACTCCTCCCAACTGCAAGGGACACGGCCTTCTACTAATTGGTTCAAGTGCTTCTTTTGACCCTAATTAGTTATTTGTCGTGTCTCTATTTGCATACCAGAAAAGAGGCAAATTTGCATATTTGTAAATGAGACTGGGCCTAGATGTGGGTTCTGGAAGAGCCTGGCAGTTGCTGGCAGGCTGAGAGGCAGCTGGCTCTTGCCACTAAGGCACGGGCCTCATGGGAAGAAGAGACCCAGAAGACAGTTCTTTGGCTACAGGCTGAAAGGTGCTCTCAAGCAGGGTCAGACAGGACAGCCTGCCCCCATCCCCACCCACCCCTGGGGCTGAGTCGAGTGGTTTTGGTGGGCAGCAGTGAGGATGGGTGAGCCTAATGCTGCTATTTTGATTAGATGAAAGAAGGAGGGGGGAATATAAAGTGATTTCAGGATGCTCTGTGCTGGAAAACCTTCTGTTCGCATCGTTGGATAGAACCTGTATCACTTAAGGGGGGGGGGGAGGTCCTCCTCCTCCTCCTCCTCCTCCTCCTCCTCCTCCTCCTCCTCCTCTTCTTCCTCTCCATCCCCAGAGAAGAAAAGAATCAGGAAAGGTAGAGGTCAGAAAGCATACCCTGCCGGCCTCTCTACAGTTGGTCCACTTACACACACACACACACACACACACACACACACACACACGCACGCACGCACGCACGCACGCACGCACGCACCGCCAGGAGGACTGACACACTCAACTCCTCCAGACCCACGGAGGTACACACGCAACTTAACTGGAGAGGCACATTCGCACATGCAAACATTCCCAGGCTTTCCTCAACACACACATTCACGCCCTTACACATACAGACACACACGCAAACACTTGAACATAGATGTAGGCAGACAGACTCACTTAAGCTGTGCATAAATATTTACACACAAGACATACTCATGAGAGCACGTCCTTGCTAGGACCAAATTTCTTGGAATTTTCTGGAGATTCTGATCCCTCTGCTGGGGTGACTAGTGCCTCTTTGGGGAAGAGACAAAAGAGACTAGGGAACTACCCCTAAAAACTATTGTTTCTTTCTGGTTTTTAGTGTTTTGTTTTGTTTCGTTTTTCAAGACAGAGTCTCAAGATTTCACGTAGCCAGGATGATCCTAAACTCAGTACATAGCTGAGGATGACCTTGAACTCCTGCCTCCACTTCCCACTGCGGGCATTACAGGCATGTACCATTGCATCTAGTAGATGGAAAAGGAATCAGTGTCCCGTCCCCCCACCAGGACCCCAAATCCAGATCAGTTCTTCCTAAGGAAGCCAATGACCAGTAAAAACCCCATGTCCTCAGTGCTTTGACCTCAAGCCTGGAGCAGAAAAGGGGGCAGGCAGGAATGGGTGTGAGCGAAGCTGTGACGGACTGATGGTGCCTGACCCAAGCATCATGGATGTGTGATTTCCAAGTCAACCTCAGAGGCCAATGTGACCTAAAGTGATGTGAGCTGTTGACTCTTCAAGCACAGGGACACAGAGAGCCTCAGCTGAAAGGACTCCCACAAAGCAACTTCCTGGGCCCTGAGATCTATAGACTCCCGGGTCCTGGAGAAGATACAGGGTCAGGACCCAGAGCCTCCGTCCTCGCTCTCCAGCACCTCCTCTCCAAAGCCTGTATCTCAAAGGCAAGCTAAATAGCTCTGTATTTGTAAATTAAATATAGCCGCACTTCGGCTTTCCAAAGAGCTGGGAAGGAGAGAAGGAGAAAGAAAGAGAGAGAGGAAGGGAAGAAGAGCTGCCGCCCTCAGCAAAGTCTGGCTGGTACAGATTGCCTGAGTCATGAATATTCATCTGGCGAATGGGGGAACGGGAGTTTGCATAACAGCTCCACCCACCCAACTGAAAGAAATGTCACCGCCTTTGCCAATAAAGTGCCAAAGGAAGCTGGTAGAGGCTGCCAGCCAGACGGTGCCAAACTGCTGACTTCCACTCCCAGTCGTGGAGAACGCACATTGTTTCCGGCCCGAGGAGCGCCACTCGGGGCTGAGAAATGGAGCTGGCTCCTGGGAAAGAACCAGGAAGCAAAGTTGAAAGTGGCACAAGCCACCCACAGGAAGCCTGATGGGAAGAGAGACCCCAGGACACCGATCCTGGCCACCACCAAGGACCCTGGTGGCCCAACACCTCAGCCTCTGCTGACAGCACCTGACTACGGAGTGCCTTAGAGAAAGTTCAAAAGGGGTCTCTTGAGTCTTTAAAGGCCAAAAGGCAAAGAGATAGGCCAGGTGTCATTTGGGGACCTGGAAATCCACAGGGAGCTTACCCACTTTCTGCAAAGGGTTATATTCCAACTGTCAGGAACTTGTCTTTCTCCGGGTTCATAGTCGTTTCCAGGGAACAGTGACTCTGTCTCTTATTTTGAGATGTCTTTCCTCACCCCCTGTCCTCTACACATTCTGGTCCTGAAAGGTACTTGGTCCCTAGGCTCTGTGCTTCCATGGCCAGCTGTGGGATTACAGTCCGGGAGAAGACTCATATAACCATCCGGAAGCCACCTGAATGCAGTTGCTACTTCCATCCATCCTACGCTTACTCCTGCACCAGACCAGAATCTTTACAGATTCTCTGAAGGATGCTGGTCAAGTCCCCTGGGGCAAGAGCCTCCATTTCAGCCTGGCAGTTCAGTGTGGACCCCCTGGGATCAAAGCCAGCCTCCTGCCTCCCCTTCCGAGACTCCTACTCTAGAAGACCAGCAGAGAAAACACCCTTGTGCAGGGCAGCCATCTGAGTGACACCTGTGGGGTGACACTGCAAACACGCTGCCCACTTGCTTGCCTGGCACAGCTGGCTCGAGTCAGTTATTACCTGAATGAACAGGAAAACGGGAGCTGGAGAGGGGACCGTCTCTTGTTCATGAGTACAGAAAACCAATTAGGACTGTGGGCGTCGCCAGCTGCTGCTCCTGCGATGTGGAGTTTGGGGCCGGATGAGAAAATACACATGTCCACACCTTCACAAACTGCTCACTTTGCAGCATCTAAGGACTCTTGGAGTGGAACACGAAACAACACAAGCCAAGATGGGAGGCTGCAGAATCTGAGGGAAGAATTTGGTTTCTGAGAAACCAGAAAGACCCCCTACTAGGGCTCACAGGACCCCTGAGGCCTGTGCTAACATGCGCCCAGAGCTCGGCTCCCTTAGCTTCAGTTGAAATTGGCCTCCGTTGGAGCTGGGATCCCTTGCTCCTTCTGCCACAGTAGGGTGCAGAGTCCTTCTAGAAACTGACCTAGAATCTGCCTCTTTGTCATGTCCCCCACACACTGACCCCAAAACAGCCCCAGATCATGTCACCTTCTTTAGCCCATTAATCCTACTAGAGACACACCCAAAGTTTCCTGCAAATAAATTTGGGGAGAATTCTAAGATCCATGCTGAAGAAAGGCTCTTTCTTCCCTGCAGGACTCCTCAGAGCCTTCACCGTTCACGTGTGCCAGCCCGTGAGCGTGACAGTTCACGGACACAGAATCCTTTCCCGTGGAACACCCCCAAGCAACTAATATTCACAGGGGTGATTTTTAGGGAAGCGTTTCTGCAGATTAAAAGACATCTGAGGCCGGGCGTGGTGGCGCACGCCTTTAATCCCAGCACTCGGGAGGCAGAGGCAGGCGGATCGCTGTGAGTTCGAGGCCAGCCTGGTCTACAAAGTGAGTCCAGGATGGTCAAGGCTACACAGAGAAACCCTGTCTCGAAAAACCAAAAAATAAAAAAAATAAAAAAAATAAAAAATAAAAATAAAAGACATCTAATCCCTCAGCCTACGCTCCTCCAAGTGTTTTTCTTTTCCTAAATGGGCCTCTCTCCAGCCTGCCCCTTCCCTGGAGGTGACTTCTGCCTGTGTGCATGCATTCCTCTAGCTCTGGTTACTGAGGGTCCAGAGCAACCTCCACCACGTCCCCCCAAGGTGCCCTATGTTCCCATGGACGCAATCGGCATGCTGTCTTTGACACCATCACAGAGCTTTCTCCTTGAAAGTCTTTCCAGCCAAACATGAGTGAGCGAGCCTCGGTGTCTTCTTCTGCTCTCAAGCCCTGCAGCTAGGACCCACAAACAGACCCCTTATGTTCAGTGTTGCAAACAATAAAGTCCCTAATTGCCTTCCCTGGATACTCAGGTGGGGGACACTGTGGGCACTTTAATGTCTGTGCACTGACTGCTATGTTAGCTACAAGTCAGGATTTTTCATGATGTGACCCAGTGTGTCAGAGGCTTCTATTATCCCATCAGCTCAGACTCCTGAGCTCATCCTAGAAGCTCCAATTATCCTGAGATTCTGGCTAGGCATTTCTTAAGACTGAGCTTGTGGTCCATGGCCATAGGGATGGAGAGCTGACTCCACCACCATCTCTCCTTGCTCATGCATCACTTCTTCCATGCCTTCCTTTGTAGCATCCTGCAAGCTCTGTACCCCAGCCCAGGCGCAGCTTCACTTTCCCACCAGCTCCCATCCACTGGTATTATCTCCCTGGACTGGCTCGTGAAAGAAAGACAAGGCTTCTCCCAGGCCGGGCAGAATGACTCGTGATGTCTGCCAAAGTTGACAAAGGGACAAGTGCCTGTTACTGACATCCTAAATCAGAGCTTCATCCTTCTCCCTCCAGTCTGCCACCCTGTAACTGGAATCCTCCCTCCTGCATGTGACAGTAGCCAGACAGCCCACTCCTCCATCAAAACCACCCCTCCCAGGTCACTTACGATCTCCTGTTTGTCAAGTCCTGTGCTCTTTCCTCACCTCCATGCCTTCGCATGATTACATATGGCCGACTTTAAGAAATGTAGTCTGTGATTTCAGGGCCTCGCATCCCCTTGCTTCTACCATCTTGTCACCATGGCCCTCACCTGTTCCCACCCATACGTTCCTTCCCCAGCTCCAGAGCACACTTTGTCCTTGGAGCGAGCCCCCGTGGGAGGCAGCCACTGACTACCAGCCACTACCACCATCCCGTATACTGGTGCTTCCTCTTTCTGCCACCATGAACTCTCTTGGGCTCACCACCCACACACAGTCCTTCAGGCTTTGCGTGTCGTGCCTTTATCCACACTTACTGAACCGCCAAGTGCTCGGTCCTCCTGGTTAATACTTATGTTCCTTCCCAAGTGCAAAGAGTTTCTCGTTTGTCCCGGTTGAAAACCATGATTCATCTTTGTTATAAAGCTCAAATCAAACCAATGCTCAAAAGTATGAAAAAGAAAGTAAAAAAATCCCATCACCCAGATATAACTCCTAGCATTCTGGTGAACAGGCTTGCAGACATATCTCTATGCATATATACACACATGGAGCGCCATGTATATAATTTTATAGCTAAGGAGTTGTATTATACATACTGTTCTCGCTGACACCTGCTTTTCCCGCTCAACAATATGTCATAGACATCTTTCTATGTCAATAAATAGAGCTTTACAAAATTATTCTAATTACTCCATAGTACTCCATTGTACGTGTGCATCGTCTTTATGTCCCTGGGTCTCTGCGGAGGATCACGTAGGATGTTGTCAAGGTTTTCCTCTCGTCAACAACGTCGGGATAAACATCCTCACACATATCTCTTTGCTCATTTTAGTACGTTTTAGCTCCTTAGACTAAATACTGGTGAATGAGACTGCTGCAGTGGAGGAGACAGGGGTTCTAATTCCACTACGCTGCCCTTCACAAAGGCTTCATGGTTGTCTAGTCTGTAGCCATGGGCCACATGCAGACCCGGATGGCTCTAAAAGAGGCCCAAACCAAAAGCATAACCTTTCTTTGAACATTATGAGTTTTGTTTTGGTTTGTGTGGGGGTTGTGTTGTTGTTGTTTTAAACTGGATTGCACAGTTCTTGAGCATGAACTTTGTAAATGACAACGTCGTGTTGCAATGTCAAAAAGCCAGCCTCCCCTGACCCCACAGCACTGCCTGTGGCAGACACAGCTAGCACCTATCTGCCCACTTTCTTGCCAGCCAGGGTCTTATCGGCCTTCAGAAATGCACACAAGGCACTGCTGAGGTAATGAGTGAACATAAAAAGCTTGGCGTCCTTTCCTTTATCTTTGGTTATTTTCTTCTTCTTCTTCTTTTTTTTTTTTTAAGCTTAATTCTTAAAAGAATTTATTATGTATACAGTGTTCTGCCTGCATGTACACCTGAATGCCAGAAGAGAATATTAGATCACATTATAGATGGTTGTGAGCCACCATATGGTTGCTGGGAACTGAACTCGGGGCCTCTGAAGAGCAGTCAGTGCTCTTAACCTCTGAGCCATCTCTCCAGCCTGGTTATTTTCTTTCTAAATTACCTATTGATGTCCTTTGCCCATGTTGCTGATGAAATATTTGTCTTTTTCTTAATAGTCTGTAAGTGCTCTTTGAACACTAAAGACAAAATTACATCTTCTATTGTTTATCCTTTCTGCTTTTTCCTCTTTATTAAGAGTGGGGGCAGGGAGGCTGGAGAGATGGCTCAGAGGTTAGGAACACTGCAGGTCCTGAGTTCAATTCCCAGCAACCACATGGTGGCTCACAACCATCTATACTGAGATCTGGTGCCCTCTTCTGTCATGCAGACAGAATGTTGCATACATAATAAATAAATCTTTTTTTTAAAACAAAGTGTATGCATGTGGTGTGTGTGTGTGTGTGTGTGTGTGTGTGTGTGTGTGTGTGTGTGTGTGTATCTACCTCATTATGTTTGGGCACCCACAGAAGTCAGAAGAGGTATTGGATCCCCGAGGCACAGTTACAGGTGGTCATAGGAAGTGAACTCATATTCTCTGGGGGTTGGGGGGGGGGGACCAAAAAACCAAAACCGGTACTCTTAACCACTGAGTCATTCACTCCAACCTCCACCCCACCCACCCCACCCACCCCACCCCCACCTTCTTTGGAGGCTGGCCTCCAACTCATTGTGTAGCTGACAATGACCTTGTAATTCTGCTGCTGTTGTTGTTACTGCTGCTGCTGCTGCAGCAGCCGCTGCTGTTGCTGTTTTAACAATATCTTACTATACAGCCCAGACTGGCCTGAAACTAACAGACATTCTCCTGCCTCTGCTTCCCAAGTGCTAGGATTAGAGGTGTGCATCACCATACATAATCCTTAATAGTATTTTCTTGCTGCTGCGGTTGTTTATGTACTTATAGCCTTAATTCTCACAGTCAAGTTTGTTTAATTTTTCTTACATTTATTTATGTGCCTGCACATACATATAGAGGTCAGAGGACAACTTGTGGGAATCCATTCCCTCCTTCTACCATGGTGGTCCCAGGAACTGAACTTGGGACATCAGGCTTGGCACCAGGTGTCTTTACCCACTGAATCATATTTACTAGCACAAAATTTTTATGACATCTGGGTATGCCCCACCTTAGGATGAACAAAATATTCATTCACTTATTACCATGGTCTCTACAGCCTGACTTTACTACACTAAGCTGAAAACCCTGTTTATGTTGTAATAGCTGGCCCATTTTTCATGCTCAATGAAATCTATAAAATCATCCATATACCTCCAATTCAACTGAAATGCCACTTTATCACATCAGAAAAATCCCCTTAAATATTTGGATCCATTTCTGGACTTTTCATTCTGTCCCAATGATAGAATGAAGCTATTCTTAACATGAGAGTTTTAATGAGTGTCCTTTATAAAGCATACTAATATCTGATAAATATTAATTTTTTTTTCCTCTTTGGAATTTTCTGACTTCTCTCATTTTTTACTCTCTTCCTCTTAGCTTTAATATTATTTTGGCAAATCCAAAACATTTTTTTTTTCTAGAGCTCTTGGTTATCTTAATTTTATACATTCATATAGGAAGATCTGGAACCACTGTGGCAGTCTCAAAGGTTCCCAAGGCAGCAGAGAGCCTGCCATAGCCACTCATCTCTGTCCTCCTTAAGTTTCTAGTTTTCTTCATGTGATGCCCCAGTTCTGATGAAGCTCATCTCTAAGTATTCTGTGGTTTGGGTTCCTTCATACTGTGGAAGAGGCCTTTTCATCTAGACAGTCACTTTATAAATGGTGACACACTGCCAGCACTCAGGAGGCAGAGGCAGGTGGATCTCTTCATGTTGGAGGACACATAGCAGGTTTCAGGTCAGGCCAGCCATGATTACCCAGTGAGACCCTGTGTTTTTGTTTTGATGAAAAAGGAGGAGGTGAAAGAGGAGAGGGAGAAAGAAAGGAAGGGAGGGAGGGATGGAGGGAGGGAGGAAAGGAGGAAGGAAGGAAAAATGGCCTATTAAGCTTTGGGGTTTTTGTTAAAGAGTCTCTCTACATAGCCCTGGCTGTACTGGAACTCAATAAGTAGGCGAGGCTGACCTTGAACCCACAGAGATGCTCTTGCCTTTGCCTCCTGAGGACATTTTACTAAACTCTTTTCTTTTCGTTCCAGTTGTTTTTCTCTGGAAATTATCTTGGACTTTCCAGACAATCATCTCACCTCATCTCTGAGATCATTGGTGACCTGCCCAGTGTCTACAGGTTCTATTCAATATTCGTGTCTGCTTGCAATGTCTGCCACTCCAGGAAAAATGTATTGTAAGATATTGATAGGAGTGAGGTGTTCCTCAGTGGCAGGCCATGCACTTAGCAGGCATGAGGTTATGAGTCAGTTCTCAGCACCAAAAAGAGATTAAATATATAGATGATACATAAATACATACATACATACGTACATACGTACATACATGATAGATAGGTAGGTAGATGAATAGATGACAGATAATAGATTAGATGACAGATGATAGATGGATAGATTGATGGATGGATGGATAGATAGATTGATAAATGGATAGATAGATGATGGATGGATAGATTGATGGATAAATAGATAGATTGATGGATGAATAGATAGATGATAGTTGGATGGATGGATGGATGGATGGATGGATAGATAGATAGATGACAGGTGATAGACAAAAGCTACCCTGGTATGGTTTCTGACTGATAAGCACATATCTAGGGTTCGGCCCAATGTCCTTTGTCAACTCTACCTTCGTCTAACCTACATTAAAGTATCACGTGTGCTATCAGAAACATGATAAATAAGGCAGAGACTGAAATCGTGCGGCCTGAGTTCAAGACCTGATTCTGTCATTTCTTTATCCTACAACACAAGATCTTTGAAACTCAAACTAAAACGGGGGTGGAGCAGGCCCAGGCTCTTTTAAGGAACAAATGAGACAGCACACATAGATTTACTGCCGATGAACTCTGCACAGTCTTAGCAAATGATAAAATTCAAGCCTCCCCTCCTCACCCTGCTCTCCAAGCCAGCCTAATGACACCCACTTTAAGCTCACCTTCCCCAAGCCTGTGTCTGTTCTCACACTCTGCTACCCTGCTGGCCCTTGTACTCAGCTACAGAGCATCCCCCCCCCCCGCCCCACCCCTGCCCCACCCCCGCCCAATGCTTTAATTACCCTAGGTGCCTTGTTTTTGTTGTTGTTGTTGTTTGTTTTTTGTTTTTCGAGACAAGGTTTCTCTGTGTTATCTTGGCTGTGCTAGACTCACTTTGTAGACCAGGCTGGCCTCGAACCCACAGCGATCCCGATTGCTAAGACTAAAGGCGTGCACCACCACGCCCGCCCCTAGGTTACTTCTTAACCCTGCTCCTGGGACCCCTCTTTAATCAGCCCCAGCTGTCCTTCCAGTCTTGTCTCGAAGCATCTGCCACCTCTATCCTAGCACAAACTCCTACCACCCTTTAACTCTAACGCTAGTGCTCTCACTAATTGCTACTTTATACCGCACAGGCTCTCGCCTCCCCCACTCAGACCCCTCCGTTAGCCTGTGTCTGATTTATGTGGCAAATGATAAGAAAGAAAGAAAGAAAGAAAGAAAGAAAGAAAGAAAGAAACGAAAAGAAAACCTAAATCAGAATCAATAAAACAGATTTACTAGCTCAGTTGCCAAGTGCTCTGGATAGAAGGGCTCTCAGGCACAGTTCGATCAGGGAGGAGACTATTTCTCTGTGATTTTTTTTCCTTCCAGATTCTTCCTCCATGTGACCCTCAGGACACTATTTCTGTTAACAGTTGTCTGCCAGGAATGAGTGCCTCTCTTTCAAACGCAGACAGAGGGAGAATGGCTGTTCTTCAGCCTTTAGAGAACACTTTGGCTTTCTGTCTTAGGAGGCCGCCATCGCGTCTGAACAAGGCACTGCCCCTGCCTGAGGTGGGAAACAATAGAGGATTTCCCTTGATTGGCTAAACTGGGAGAGGGAGGGCATTCCCGCACCCCCCACAGGCTGTCCCTCCGGATGGCTCAAACCTCCCTCCCTCACCTCGCTGGGAGTTAGGTTTCCTTTAGCCTAACCTCTGACATCTCCGTGTCCTTCTCTTCAGCTCCCAAGACTCTTGCTCTCTAGACTCACCACCTCCGTGGATAATTTATTGAAATAATCATTTGTCCCATCTCCCCAGTCACAGAACTGACGGAGGTCTGCACAGTAATTCACACAAGCTGGCCCTTTTGGCCCTTCCCCACAATCCTGTGCCACTCAAGTTACCCCGCGTCACACGAGAAGTGCCCTTCCCGGCCCTTCCCCCTGGCGCCTCCTCCCTTTTCCTAGTTCACCTCAATTTCTAGAGCGTCTAGTCTTCCTGAAAAAAAAAAAAAAAAATACAGAGAAAGTTTTCTTGCCAGACAGCAGTTTTGAAGATTTGTGTGACAGGGCCGGGTAAAATTCAAATGACTCTGGCTGATTTAATCTGCTCGGGGCTGGAGTGGTAAATCAGGGCAACCCAGGCTGCCGAAGCCGCCCCAGAAACGCACCGGGAGCTTATCAGGCAATCTGCAGGTGAGGCTCTACAAGTAGGCTCTTCAGCCCGGGGAGTTCCCCTCCACTGCATGTCAATACATTTGGAGGGTCCCACGGCCCTCGGCGCTATGACCTACTTGTTCTGCCAAAAGCCTTCCCTCCCAGGCTGAAGCCCTCCCTCCCAAGGCCAGAGTTGGGTCTCCAGTCAGAGGGACAAAGGGCAGCCTGGCTTGAGCTTTCCACTGAAACTGTAGCTCAGTGTCAGGCACTCACACCCCCATGACCTCATTTCCATCTTCATAATAACTTAATGAAGGAGGCTGGCCAGCCATCCCCGGCGTGCAGGTGGCTTTAACTGAGGAGCAGAGCTATTAAATACCTTCTGGTGGGGGGGGAGTCATTACACATCTAGGAAGAGGAGGCAGAGCTACCAACTTAGACTCTCAAGACTCCTCCTAAACCCTCCTCTCTTTGGCCCCACCCACCTCACCAGGGAGGAAGGGCTCGGGGTCTGAGAGCTGAGATGGCTCAGCAGGAGGCTGAGGGAAGGTTGTTACTCTGAATAAATGAAGTAGTAGGTTTCCCTAACAAAAGAGGTGTCAAAGGAGAAGGCATTTGCACTTATTAAATACCAACTATATGCAGTGCATTCTGTGTCCGTGGTACCCAGCACCCATCCTACCACATTCTGTAGACCGGTAAACATTTATCACAGGCTTCTACAAATTTATCAATCAACTCTTGGGGAGGAAGGGAAAAAAAAAAAAAAAAAAAGCTCTGATTTGGAGCAGCTACCACTTGCTGGGGTGTAAATACTCCAGTGATGGTCAGTTCAAGCCACCACACAGGATGTTCTAGGACAGAGTTAGGAAGGAAGCCCCTCACTCAGTTCAACAAGCCACGGCACCCGTCACCAGCAAACTGCAGCCTGCAATCGAGGACACAAAATGTCACTGCAGTCAAATCCGTCTCCACAGTCTCCTCACAGGCAACTCCCCTACTCAGCAGGTGCCCTGAGACACAGATGAGACCTTAGTCAGAGCTCCTGATGTCATCTCTAGAGGGTGAGCTCCTTAAAAATTCAAACTGTTCCAGGGCGGAAGGCAGAAGAACTCACTTGACTGCCCCCGACCCAGGTGGAAAAACTCAGAGAGGAGCACCCAGCCATATCTAACCACAGTGAGAGCCCCTGTGGAGCAGCAGGAGGACAAGTCGTGAGACATTACCAAGTCAAACTCTCTCTCCCCACCCCACCGCCCAGCCCCCCGCCCCTCCACACCTTGTCTGTAGTCAACGTGAGTGTCCCATTTATTTCACAGCCTCCTCCTTGCAAGCAGGTACTGTCATCCCATGTCCCCCCACGCTCAAATCTTCTGACACTGGTGCCACTAGCCTTTACAACCCTTCCCCTGGCCTGCCAACCCATCGCCACAGTGAGTATGCCACTGCCACGCTTCAGTGGGAGGCCATGAGCCAGAGTAGGGGGCCGGCCTCTTCTCCACGTCATGTTGCCCTTTATTACTCAGCAATCCTGGTCTCTTCAAATGCCTGTGTCTCACCTCCATCCATGCCACTGGACACACTCAGGCCTGCCCAGGTAGCTCTCTCTCCTGAGTCCCTTCCCTTTGCCTCGGTGGCTCTATTCAGTAAGATAACACAGAGTTCCGGCAGGCAGTACCGGAAGAGATGCTGATTCCTGATCCTGATGCCAATGCATGGTAGTCAGTCCCTCTGACTCTCTTTATGAGACTCTGCAAGGGTTCTTTGGGCTTCAAAACCCAACTGTAGCTCCCCCCTCCACCCCCCCCCCCCCCCCCCCCCCCGTCCCCAGAACAAGGTTTCTCTTTGTAGCACTGGCTGTCCTGGACTCACTTTGTAGACCAGGCTGGCCTCAAACTCACAGGGATCTCCCTGCTTCTGCCTCCCGAGTGCTGGGATTAAAGGCGTGCTCCACCATCACCTGGCTCCAACTCTAGCATTTTGAAGGTAGAAAATTTTAAGGCCCAAAAAGGGAAAAGGAATTTTCCCAAAATCACACAATAGGCCAAAATGGTAGAGCTCGGATGAGAATCGCACGTCTGCCTCCCAGTGCAGGGCGTCTCTCCTACCCCAATTTACTTGTTTATTATTTAGTCTTACAGTCTCCAAGCTGAGCCTCCCACAGCAACACACATACACGCACCCACAACCATCCCCACCTGTTCCGACTTAGCTCCTCCTACCAGAGCCAGACCCACCCCTTCCTACCGCCATTCTTCCGTGGCGACACTCTGCCCTGGACTCCACTCATTTTCCACAGCCCTCCCCTCCCAGGAAGCCTACTTCGGCTATCAAGCCACACCCATGCACCCACACCCACAGACATGCCACCCTTCCCCAGGATAACCCTGTCTGTCCGAGTGCCGCAGGCAGGACTTGGCACACTCATCACACAACAGCAGTGCTGCCTTCAGTCTTTTGTTTGTTGTTGTTTTGAGACAGGGTTTCCCTGTGAAGCCTTGGCTGTCCTGGACTCACTTTGTAGACCAGGCTGGCCTCAAACTCACAGGGATCCACCTGCCTCTACCTCCTGAGTGCTGGGATTAAAGGCGTGTGCCACCACTGCCTGGCTGCTTCCTTCAGTCTTACAGGCATGATGCTCACTCCTCAGGGACAGCAGGTGTCTCTTCACCTGCCCTCTTCCCTTCCT
This sequence comes from Acomys russatus, assembly GCF_903995435.1. Taxonomy (NCBI): domain Eukaryota; kingdom Metazoa; phylum Chordata; class Mammalia; order Rodentia; family Muridae; genus Acomys; species Acomys russatus. The sequence continues at coordinate 18,794,107 of NC_067165.1, forward strand.
CCTCGAGTTTCTATTCTCCATCTGGAAACACAACCTTCTGGGTCACAACATACAGCCGAAACAGCTCAGCAGAGGAGGTCAGAGAGGTTCATATTCCAGTCCTGCGTATCCTCTGTTCATCTGCTGGGCCTGACTCTGCGGCAGGACCTCGACTGTCCCAGTCTGTGTAATGGGTCCTTCCCACCTGCATTCTTACACTGCAAGCCTGGCACTCAGTTGGCTCCTAACAAAGGCTACCGTTCTTCCCAAAGCTTTCACAGCGACCCCACCCCCACCCGCCTCCAAGACCCTTGAGGAAGTGAGCGGTGGGGGGAAGGGCAGCCATGGGTTCTCTTTCACTGCCCTTCCTCAACCCCGCAAGAGACCTGTGTGTATTTCCAAGCCACTTCCCCGCCCCTAGCAATCTGCTTTAACCTTCTTATCACAAATGCCTTGTTTATTTCAATATCATCCGTTTTACTTTTCCGTTCTTTAAAAAAAAAAAAAAAAAAAAAAAGGAGGGGGGAGAGAGAAAGAAAAAGAAAAAAAAATCAAAAAAAACAGATTTAAGAGGAAAAAGAAGGCTTTAATGAGTAAAACTGTCTGCAGCCCTGTTTCTTTCTCAGGAAAAAGTGGCTGTGATCCTGGCAGAGACAGGGAGGCTCAACAGCTTCCCTACAGGGCAGCTGCCAGGAGAAGTGCATTTTGGAGTGGAGCAGAGCCTCCAAATTCAACAGCACGTCTCCCCGCCAGGCGCTTCCTGTGCCCAATTCAGCTTGGCAGGTGACAGCAGCTCTAGCAGAGCTGCAGCCCCAGCAGGAGCAAGGCTTAGCTCCCGGCTGCCACCCGGCTCCAGCAGAGCAAAGAGCAGAGGCGGGCCAGGCCAACACTGACCACACAACGCCAAGGCTCTGGAAAAGAAGGGGACAGGTGGCTGGGAAAGAAGACGGGCACCCCTGGACAACAACACCTCAGGGAACAGTCCCCTCTCCAGGCATTTTCCTTCCTCTTGAGGAAAGCTAGCTGAGTGACTGTAAAAATCAGTCCCAAGACTCACTGCTCACACCAATACTCTGAATATTTCTTATCCTTCCCCCCCCCCGGAGTGGGGGTGGGGGGCACGGCAGAAGACTCAGGGGCAAAGGCATTTTGCTGCTGTTGCAAAAAACCAGGGTTTAATTCCCAGCACCCAAATAAGGAGGCTCATGACCACCTATATCTCCAGTTCCAGGGAATCCTAGGCCCTCTTCTGGCTTCTATGGTACTACACACACACACACACACACACACACACACACACACACACACACACACACAAATAAAAATTTTTTAAATCTTTTTTTTTTTCCCCCGAGACAGGGTTTCTCTGTATAGCTTTGGCTGTCCTGGACTCACTCTGTAGACCAGGCTGGCCTCGAACTCACAGCGATCCACCCGCCTCTGCCTCTTTAGTGCTGGCCTTAAAGGCGTGCACCACCACCGCCCAGCTTCTAAATTTCTTAAATCTTGAAAATGTTTTATAAGAAATGTCATTTGGGGCCGGGCGTGATGGCTGGTGTATCGCTGTGAGTTCAAGGCCAGCCTGGTATACAAAGCATGTCCAGGACAGCGAAGGCTGCATAGAGAGACCCTGTCTCGAAAAACCAAAAGAAAAAGAAGGAGGAGGAGGAGGAGGAGGAGGAGGAGGAGGAGGAGGAGAAGAAGAAGAAGAAGAAGAAGAAGAAGAAGAAGAAGAAGAAGAAGAGAGAGAAGAGAAGGAAGAAGAAGAAGAAGAAGAAGAAGAAGAAGAAGAAGAAGAAGAAGAAGAAGAAGAAATGTCATTTGGGACCTGCTCTGAATAGAATGTCAAAGTCAGACTCAAAGAGAAAAATAAAGGTTGGGCCTGTTGCCTACCACGCATGAAAAGACAGGTTCGATCCCCAGCACTGCATAACCAGGCATGGTGGTACATACCTCTGATCCCAGCACTCAGATGGATAGAGAGTTCAAAGTCATCTTTAGCTGTGTAACAAGATGAAGCCAGCCTGGGATGTGTGACACCTATCTCGAAAGAAGAAAAAAGAAAGAAGGGAGGGAGGGAGAGAGAGAGATAAGGAAGGAAAGAACGAAGGAAGTGGGGTAGTGGTGGCGCACGCCTTTAATCCCAGCACTCAGGAGACAGAGGTAGGCAGATCCTTGTGAGTTCAAGGCCAGACTGGTCTACAGAGCGAGTTCCAGGACAGCCAGACCTGTTACAAACACACACACACACACACACACACACACACACACACACACACACACACACACACACACAGCCCTATCAAATAAATAAATAGGAAGAAAGAAAGAAGAGAGAGAGAAAAGAGAAGAGGGAGATGAAAAAACAGAAAATGGTACCTGACCTACAAATATGTACACTAGAGACTACATCAAAACACAGATGAGACCAAGGCTTGATGGCAGTCCCCTCCTTTGATACAGACATCCCCCCTCTACTTAAGGTGGCCCAGCAGCGAGATACAGGAAACTCCTGTAGATAAGTCCCTTGGCCATGTGAACATCCTGCATGCTGTGGTTAACCCGTAAGCCATCTCTGTGCCCTCACAGGGTCCTCAGTGTCCCCATGGGTCATAAGAGGCCTTATCCAAAATCTTCAGAGGCTGCAGGACAAAGTACAAAGGTCAAACAAGGCTAGGTTCAAATCCCAAGTCATTAAGTTTCCCAGGCACTTCATTTCCCATGGTGTCCCATGGTGTAGACTGCCACATCTAGGACACAAGCTTCTGGGGATTAGGGAAGACCATGTGTGACCCATTAGCACACTCCTCTGTGGCCCTTGCTGGCTCATGGGCTTCACCTACTAGTCACTTAGCTAACAGCCTGAAGCATGTGCCCAGTCTTGGTAAAGCCATACTGGCTCCAGGGACCACTGCCTTCTCTCTCAAGTATCACAGATTTCCCCATCATGCAGGGCCCTGACACCAACTCAACATCGGCTCAAAGCCTGGCTCTTTGTGGTTTGAGGTTTGTTTTGTTGTTGTTGTTGTTGTTTTTAACTCAATTTAAAAACATTTACTTCTTCGTTGCCAGAGGACAATTAGTGGGGGGTCAGTTCTCTCTGTCCACCATATGGGTTCTGAGGATCGAACAAGTCAATAAGCTTAGCAGCAAACAAATGTCTTTATCACCTCAGCATCCCCTTCAAGCCCTTCCTATTTGGATTCCTTCTAGAACACGCCCCCCTGCCCCACCCACCACCCAACCCCTACCCCCCCATCCCTAGCCCTCAGCAGCCTTTTTAATTTGGTTTTGATTGTTTCTGCTGTTTTGTTTTGCGGGAAAGGGACGGGGTCTCATTATGAAACCCTGATTGGCCTGGAGTACAGGCTGGACTTGAACTTAGAGCAATCCTCCTGTTTCCGCACCCTGCATGCAGGGATTCCAGATATGTACCACCATCCCTATGCAGTTTTGTTGTTACTTTGTTTTTGCTTTAAAAATATATACATATACATAGTGATGAGAGCTTAATCCCGCCACAAGAATATAAGAAAATTAAATGCTCCTACTTCTGAGGAACCCGAGGTACAGAGAAGTGACAAAACCCCACCAAGGTCACACAGTATGTCAGTATACTAGGCAAAGCCTAGCTCGGTCAGACCCTGGACACCACATACTCAACACTGATTGGTCAAAAGTGGTAGCTGACCTCTCATCCTGCGGCATTTGGCTTGAGGTCCAACCTCCCTGCTGCTGAGCATCATCTACATTCCGGTACTACTGTAATTCCCAGGAGGGCCACTCCTCACCCCCTCCTCCAACCGCTCTGTGCCCACCACCCTCAACTAGCAAGAGGCCAGACTCTGGCACCAATCTCAGCTCTCCACAGACATGGGGTAGCGATCCCTTTATCCTAACCCTGCAGACAGCCTTTGCATTGGCATCCCGGGCCTGTGACTCATCTTGGTTCTCAGTTTGATCCTCTAGAATCAACTATAGCCCAAGCAGCTGAGCATGCCCGTGAAGGATACACTTGGTTGGAACCTTCGAGATGGGAAGACCCACCCCCAAATCTGGACCACATCTTCTGGGACAACCCACATAAAAGGACATGGAAGATGAAAGTGTTCCCCCTTTTGCTTTCTCTCTCTCTCTCTCTCTCTCTCTCTCTCTCTCTCTCTCTCTCTCTCTCTCTTGCTCTCTCTCACTTGCTCTCCCTCCCTCGCCCCCACCTCAACTGTTGCTGACGCATTCCTGGTCTGAACCTACCTCTTCTGGATTCAAATGTAAACTGAATATTTGCCACTCTCTGGGGCTTTTTGGGGGAACTCCAGCACCAGAGCAGAACAGCTGAGACATCCAGGCTCGAGGAATGAACAACTATCATATCCTTAGCCTTTCCCTCGAGAGAGAGTCATTGATGGAACATGGCCTGTATGCTACTCTAATAAATTCCATCCATATATATATATATATATATATATATATATATATAGAGAGAGAGAGAGAGAGAGAGAGAGAGAGAGAGAGAGAGAGAGAGAGAGAGAGCGCTCTGGCTTATTCAGTTCCTAATGCCAGGCCACCGACTCCTCCACTAACCAGGCACAAGGCCAGCTGGACCCTCTTCCCCAGTCATTTGTTAAGCTCAGGCACCTGCTGTCCCCATGGCTACACTCCAGCACTGACAGCCAGCTTTCGCCCTCTTGATGATGTGTCCATCCTGAGAGGTCAAAGCAAGCTACAGGTTGTAGAGCTTCTGGAAGCTTGAGGAACAGACCTGCCAGTGGTAAGAGGAGGAATACTTCTGGGACTAGCCCTAGAAGCCAGGCCTATGGCCTCATGGGGACAATCAGTGGAGGAAATGCTTCTTTAAGATTCAGGAGAAAGCCGCCGGTGACCTGTGCATAAAACCTGACCACAGCCAGGCAGAAGGCCCATAACGTAAAGCCTCCATCAGAAACCTGCCCCCACGGGACCACAGGACCACGAGACCATGGGAACAGGGTACTGGAGCAAGCCCAGTCACCCACAGAATCAAAACTGCGGCCATTGACAACCACGCCCACAAGCACGCTTACACTAAACAACTATGAGTCCATTCAGCCCCCTGAAGCTCACAGAAGCCCACCTGTGTATCTGGTAAATATGGGTGAAGCACCTGCTGCCTCCTAACACCATGCTAAGTGTTGGGAGACATCAGTGGACACATCAGTTCCACCAACCAGGAACAATGACATACACTTGAATGCCAGCACTTGGAAGGCTATGAATTCAGGGCTGGCCTGAGCCACCTAGCAAGATCCTGCACGCACACACACACACACACACACACACACACACACACACACACACACACACACACACACCACCCCTTGTGAGGAATGCCAGGAACAAAATATAACAACTCCAAAATTAAATATATATGCATATATATATATATATGTACGCGTATGTCTTAAATGACTGAGTTGTGTTGGCATGTTGGAAACCGCGATGCTTAGCTTTAATAGTCGGATTTGTCGAAATCTGGAATCACCTAGGAAGAAAGTCTCAGGGAGGGACTGTCCTCATTAGGTTGGTCTGCAGGCATAATGGGGCCTGGGGTAGAACTGGGCCAGGATGCAGAGGATCATGACTAAGTTAACTGATGTGGGAAGACCCAGTCCTCTGTGGGTGGCACCATTCCCTAGGCAGGGGTCTCAAGCTGTCGGGAAACGGAGTTGAGCACAAGGAAGCAAGCAAAAAGAGTTTCTCTCTGCTCTCGACTGTGGGTGTGATGTGACTGGCTGTTCGAAGTCCCTGCCTCGACTTCTCCACAAGGATAGACGGGTAACCTGGAACTGTAAGCTGAGACACACACTTTCTCCCCTAGAGTTTTGGTGTTTGTTTTTCGTTTCGTTGTTTCGGTTTGGTTTGGTTTGGTTTGGTTTGGTTTGGTCAGGTCAGAGTGTTTTTATCATAGCAACAGAAATAAAACTAGAACAGAAGGTAGTTTGAGCAAAGGAGAAATCTTACTATAACTATGAGAATTGGAAAAGGGGGTGGGACAGAGAGGTACATGACAACTTTAAGTGATATGGTCAAGCCATCATGAAGAGTGCCATTTGAGGGACTATTTGGAGAGGGGGTGATGATGTCATTCAATCACTTACCTATAATACTAAGCATCCACAATGCCACTCTCTGCCAGAGACAGTTTTAATTAATAATGGGGACACACTCCTGAACAAACACACTACAACTCCTACCCTCATGGCGTTTCCACCCTGGCATCCATCTGGGAGAGAAACCAGAAGCAGTGCGGAGCCGTGAGCTAGCCATGAGCACTCACTGTGCCCAGAAGCAGCACAGACATGGAGAACCTAAAACTAGCAGTAAGAAGGAAACCGAATCTGCTTTCTCTTTCTCTGACACCGCAAGCAAGGCAACTTATAAAGGAAAGTTGGCTTAACTCACCATCTTGGGATCTGACAGCTGTCAAGTGTTGTACTGACTGCACGCCTTTAATCCCCATCACAGAAGCAGGAATACTTCTGTGAGTTCAAGGCCAGCCTGGTCTACATAGCAAGTCCCAGGACAGCCAGGATTACATAGAGAGGCCCTGTCTGAAAACAACAGAAAGATCTGGCAGCCACATTTGGCAATAGTCTTGCTGTTGGGGCTCAGAGCATTGCTGGAAAGGGGGACTGAGTACCCTACAGTCTCTCTCCCTCTTCCTATGAGGTTCCCAACCCCATGGGTGCAGGGACCAGCTCTATGGCCTCATTAAAACTCCACTGCCTCCTAGAGATCACACTCCTAATGCCAGTTAAATTTAGCTTCTACCTCTTTTCAGTGTCACAGTAAGGGGATATATTTTTAAATGAGGCCAGGTGTGTACGGTGACACATGTAATGCCAGCACTTGGGAAGCTGAAACAGGAAGATGGTTAGTCCATATTAGCCTGCACTATGCACCATAAACCTCCTTTCAAAAAGCTGGGGGACAGGGGAAAACACTATTCAACATAAATTTTTTGTGGGGATAATCAAGCTACAGCAGGGGTTAAGGGGCTATGCAAGCAACCCTAAGCAAGGATGGTCCCAGGGCCTCACCTCATAGATCCTTCCATAGAGCAGACATCCACAGACCACCCACCAGAATCATGGCTGCACACACAGGCACATGAGGCATCCTCTTCTGTGAAAGGTATACACACACACACACACACACACACACACACACACACACACACACACATAGATAATGCAGGACCAACAAGATCGCTCAGTGGACGAAGGTGCTTGCCGCCAAGCCTGACAAACTGAGTTCAGTTCCTAGGACTCACACAGTGAAAGGTGAGAAGCAGCATTCCCAAATCCTCTTCTGACTCCCACTCAAATGCTGTGACACAGGTACATCCCTACACATAAACACACAGAAAGAAGTCAATACTAGAATGAAGCTCATATAACCCACTGACAGAAACACATATTCAAACAGGAGACCAACCTCCGAGCCTTTGTGCCACAAGGCAGGTTAAACTTGGAGGGTCTCTAAGAAGAACTGCAGGTATTCCTTGTCCCTTGTCTCCTCCCATCCCACTCATCTGCTCTCCTTCCTTAGCCTGTAGCCAAGAGCTACATCTGCATATATATATATGTGTGTATATACACACACACACACACATACATACATACATACACGTCACATGTAAAACTGGCGTGGGTGTGGATTGGAAACGAGTGGGTGCATTTGTACATAAGCATTCACACACAAGCCAGCATCAATGGGGAATTTGGAACATGTGAGCACCTGCCTTTGTGTGCGTGTGTGTGTGAGTATGTGCGTTCATGTGTGTGTGTGCGTGTGTGTGTATATACTGTGTTTGTGTGTATATATATATAAATGTGTGGTGTGGTGTGGCGTATGTGTACAATATGTTTATGTATAAATGTGTGTGTGTGTGTGTGTGTGTGTGTGTGTGTGTGCAGGCTCCCAGCAAGTCAGAGAAATGTATCATATAAATCTTGCTTCCCAGGGGATGAGAAGAAGTGAAGCCGAGTTCAGGTTTAAATCACACCCCCACAGGCAAGCAGGGAGAGTTCCTCTGGCCTTGCATGATTACCTGCCTGTGCATAGCTGAACGGCAGCATGGGCTGGCAGGCAGGAGGAGGCAGTGAGCCCATCAGCAGGGAGTCATTTGTTGTCTCCAGGCCCCTGGGACGCACTGTGGCTGCTCTAGGAGCGGGAGACCCAAGTGTAGTGCCGGCTACAACAAGCATAAGCCCAACCCAGGTGCTAGGGAGTTGGGGGCAGGGCTCGGTCCTCCAGCTCTGAAAAGCAAAAAGACAAGGCCAGAGGGACTGGATGAAGAAGAGAGTAGAGCCAGGCTGTAGGTGGCAAAAGTGCCAGGGCAGGCTGGCTCAATTTCTCTGTCCATGGAGGTGTGGCTCCAGAGCCTCAGGCAGCTGAACCCTAGGCACCTTGAGTCTCCTTCCTCCCAAGGACAGACCCTTCCCCTCCCCTCCCCTCTGTCTCAGTCTTTGATTGTCTGCCATTGGCTCCTTGTCTTACCCTTAGCTCTGGGTTCCTAGGATTCTGCTGCCTCTTGTGGGACTGTCTGACATCATCTCTCCATCTATCCACCTTACTCACTTTTCAGGTGCCCCTGCCCTCCCTCTGTAGAGCGCATTGTCTCCTGGGACCTAGCTTACACCACACCCCAAGTCTCCCAGTTCATTTCACCCCACTGGAGCTGTTCACCTACCTTCCTTTGGGGAAGGCTGGTACCAGGAGAGCTGAGGTTCCCCACCACTCCAAAAGCAGATCTTTGTGTGCTGGAGCTGCATAGCAAGTTCCAAGGCAGTTGGGACTATCTAGTGAGACCTTGTCTCAGTAATAATTAATAATAATAATAATAATAATAATAATAATAATAATAATAACAACAACAACAACAACAACTAATTTAAATTTCAGTTCACAGATGAGGAAACTGAGTTCCCAAAACTTCTCCATGGCTGTGCAGATGACATGGGACTAAAGACCTAGGTCTTGCCCTGCATGGTGGCACACACCTTTTTTAATAATTAAAAAATAAGAAATAAAATAATAAGATGCCAGGCAACAGATATTATATGATATGAAGTTATTAAGTGAGCATGAGGAGAGAAGGAAAGGGAGGAGGAGGGACAGAGAGACAGAGATAGAGAGACAGGGAGTGAGACAATGAGAGGAGAGAAAGGGAGTAAGAGAGGGAGGGAGGCACGAGGGAGGTCTGGGCCACACCCCCATGGCAGATAGGCAATGACATCACAGGTAGGCAGACTGAAGCAGAATCCTAACACCTTTAATCCCAACACTCCAGAGGTAGAGGCTAGCCTGGCCTACATAGTGAGTTCCAGGCCAGCCACGGGCTACATAGTGAGACCCTATCTCAAAAAATGAAACAAAACCAACCAACCAACGAACAAATGCTCAGGTCTTTTCCTCCATAGCCAGGGCTTTGTACCTGCACAGTTGGCGAAAACACAAGCCTGTCATAGTACTGCAAACCCAAGGTAAAGAGAACATGAGGACCCAGGTCCAGACAGTCCACCTCACCTCAGGAAAAGCCATAAACGGGCTTCTAACTAACTCAAGAACCTAGAGAGTAGGAGGGCAAAGACGGCGAGACACCTACTTCTCCCTACAAACCTGAGCTGTCCCACGTAGCATGGCTGCGATTTGTTTGTCTTGAGGCACACTGACCTTGCGTGGCTCAGGCTGAACTCACACCCCTGCAACCCTCAGCCTGCTAGGGTTCCCAAGACGTCCCCACTTCCGACTCTTGTGTAAGTGCCCTCCAGGCTGCCATCATCCTATCTGCGCAGTGGCGGGAGAGGTCTTACACTGCTGATACAGACCCATCTCCAACAAACGGAGTGCTTTCCCTCTTCCCCAGGACCTGTGATCCTTAAAGACTTTAGACTCCAGCCACAAGGAGCCCTCGGTCACCTCAAGAGAATCCCTGTCCTTCCAAGAACACTAGCAAGGCCCCAGCGTCCCGGCAGCTCAGCAGTGACCAGTAAGACACTAGGCTCAGAGGCAGAACCCCATCTGCATCGGGGGTCTCACAGCTTCCTACGGCCTCCACCAGTGCCTCCAGCCCCCACCTGAGAGGCATCGGCACCAACGACCCGCCAGGGCCTGCCCATTTTCCTTTCTTTTCATTGCCAGCTCCGCGCACAGTTATAGACCCAGGGTCTCCACAGAGTAATTTACTGGCAGAATCTCTCCCAGAATCCAGCTTGAAACCAAGCTGTAAAAACAGCTTCGAGTGTAAATAATTCATGCAGACAATATGACTTTTTTATGTAAATTCGGTGCATTAACCCTCTATTATAATGATGGACGACAGATAGGGGCGACGTTGCCTTGGTAAGAGCTAATGGATGGCCGCCATAAATTCACTGCACATTTTATTGTGTTGCTGGAAATTGTGCCTTCAGGCAATGCTGTTTACTTTTATGTAAAACTCTAGGTTCCCTAAATATTACAAATATTTTACACCCAGCTCCTCAGCATTCGGGCTTTGCCCACAAATCAAGCTTTCTCCATGTGAGTTGTAATTAAAGGTTTGTTTTTTTTGTTTTTTTGCTTTTTTTCCCTGGGACAATTATCTCCAACTATAAAGAGAAATATTTTTCCCCTTTAGATGTTCCGTCACTGACTTATTAACAGATCCTTTGAAGGAGGGAGAGATTGTAAGTGACTCGCTGTGGTACTTGGCAGGAGGTGGGGTCTGCAGGGCAAAGGGTGCTGCGGGTGCGAGACTCAGGCAGCTGGCTTTCATGTCTGGCCGACACTAGACTTTATTTACACATATGATATTGTGGGCCTTTCTCCCCCTTTTCCTTTCTATAATTCATGGCCACTTTAACATGGCGATTCCTCTAACCACCTTCCAAGGGATTGGTCCCTGGCACACCCCCTGACCACACTCATCGGAGGACTTGGGACTAGACCTTCAGGCCTTGCTCCTGAGAGGGCCTAAAACAGAGTCACTGCAGCCTGCAGCCGACCGCCCACACAGAAACCTTCCTGGTACCCTGCCTGCCCTCACATACTGCCCAGAACTCCTTGGAAGGAAACTTGGGGTTTCCTAAATCAATTCTCTTTCAACCCCAAGTGTTGGAAGTGTCTGTTGGGCTCAGCTCTTCCCGCGGCGGAGGTCGAGAGCGAGCCACGGCGTCTGTTAGAGGTCTGAGAAGAGAAAGGCCGGGACCTCAGAGGCTTCCTAATGAAGGGAGGCAACAGCTGGAGTAGCAGTCCTCTTTAAAAATAATCCTCACACTTGTTTATTGTTGTCATTAATATTAATGGACATGCTATTAATATTCATATAGCTGCATTACTCTCATCCAGGAGCACCTGGGATCTCTAAGCACTCCTAATGGCATGTGGATTCAGCCTCCTGAGTCCCCCAACCCCCTGCCTAGCCACCCCACAGGGACAATGCCTGCTGGCCTACACAGGTTCCAATCTTCCCACCCCCACCCTCCCCACCCCACCCCTCCAGCCCACCCCCACCCCTTGCTTTCCACCCACCTCCAGAAGCTCTGATTGGCACCCGCCCGCCCTCGGTTACCCACAGCTACTTGGGACTCAGACTCATCTCTAGGGCCCAGGAGCTGTACTCTGAGGATGGGACGCTGTGCAGGCTGGGCACTCCTGGCATTTCCTCCCTCCTCCCTCTGACAAAGGTAGTTCAAAAAGGATGGTTCGGTTTCCACCACACCTCCCCCTCCCGAGAGCTCAATTTCCTGCAGAGTCCAAAAGGAAGAGAAAAAAAGAGAGACACATTGGCTAAAAACAAAGATGAAATATCATTTCTTCACTGATTAGATTGGCAAAGATAATTAGAACAGTGATGACTTGGGCCGAGCGGCTCACTTCCTGCAAGTGATTGTGGTGCTTAGCCTGGTCTGTGCTAGCAAGCCGAACACACTTTCCTGGGTAGCCTGGAAGAGCACCCTTTATGGGACTGTAAATTTCTCGGCACCTTCCCCAAGTGCAATTTACAACACGTCACAAAATTCCAGCCCTGCTTAGCCTCTGACCCAACTGTTCCAGTTTTAGGAAATCCCTGTATGTTTGTCACGGGAACACGGAACTCGGCTTCATGTCCACTTGTCTGCCTTCTTTCTCCTTTTTCAATGCTAGGGGTCAAACCTAGGAGCTCACACATGCTGGAGGAACCCCCTACCGCTGAGCTACACCCTAAGCCTCCTTATTATCCATCACCTGCTCTGAGAAGCCTTCCCTGACTCCAGGACAAGTGACCTTTCTAGTTTGAGTCTCTCCTTGCTTCTCAACTATGGGCTTTTCCTTGTACGGTGGATTGAGTGCTAACTGGATAAATATTCATATGGCTGCGTAATACATATGCTTTCTAAAACAAAACAAAATGAAAACACTGTATTCTCTGTCCTGTCTTGCCATTACATTCCTCCTACCCACCACCCCAGACAAGGTTTCTCTGTGTAGTTTTGGATATCCCAGAACTCACTCTGTAGACCAGACTGGCCTCGAACTCACAGAGATCTCTCTGCCTCTGCCTCCCCTCTGAATGCTGGAGTTAAAGGCATGCGCCACCATCTCCCAGCTTCGCCACTATGTCTTAAACTATATAAGAGCAAAGACTGACCAAGTCTGTTCTTCCTGTGCATTGTTTGTATGTGTCTCCAGCCCTCGGTATTGGGCTAGTATATGGATCACGCTTCAACAACATCCGCAGTATAAATGAAATATGCAAAGACAAGTCCATAGATGTTCACTGTGGGGATGCTTACAAGCAAAACAATTGGAAATACTTCTATCTCCATCATCTGGGGACCTGGGGACAGGGGGAAGGAAAGCGAAGCAGATACATGGGCCAGGCGATCCAGGCATACCATGCAGGCATGAAATCTGTGAGATGGATCCACAGGAACTGACATGAAGGATGTCCAGGACATATTGCTGAGTTTGGGGGGAGCGGGTAACAGGTGACAGAACAGCATGTGTCATCTGATGTCGCTCGGGGTAGAACTGCATACGTAGAATCTATTTGTGTATATTTATGCACAGAGAGAAGTCTGGAGGGACGTTCACCAAAATGTTATGTGGTTATCTCTGGATGATGGAATCTGAGGTGGTTTTTACATTTTTTTCCTTTGAACTTTTCCATATTGTCTGATTTTTTTTTTCTTTTTGCAATGAGCATATGTATCCTTTTTTTTTTTTAACAAAATGATAAAGCTGCTTTCAAAAGAATTATAGGTGCATTGGGGAAAGATAGGAAGTGCTTTGTGAGGGGCCCAAAGGCAAGGACATCAGACCAATCAGGCTGTAGGGGGCTGGGGAGACCCAGGGGCTACTGGAATAGCTGTGTACTCTCCCAGGCTACAGCAGAAGGGCGCTTAGGGCCAGACTGTCTGCCCCTGCCTCTCCTCCAGGAGCCAAGCCTGTCCGGAGTGGAGTATCTAGATAGGGTTTTCCACATTTGAGTCTTCTGACATGCTTTATCGCCTTGGAGCTGTTTTTGCAAAATTCATAGCGATTTTCGAAGGCTCCAAGCTTCCTGGGACCAATTCCATTTTGAACAATAGCAGAACGGTCTGCTTGCTAGAAGGGTTGGCCCACCCCAGAGCGGCCTCCGGGCCCCTGTGAGCCAGGGACTGTGGCAGAGTGTCGAGGCTGCCACATGAAAAAACATGAGCTCCTCCTCGTCCTTGTCCTCACCCTCCTCCCACTCGCCCGCCTGCCCGCCCACCCCGTGCAGGAGGGGGGACAGAAGGAAAGCAGCCTTCCTTTTGCAGCAGTCCTTCAGTGCCCTGAGGGGAACCTGCGTTGCCACAGGTGAAACAAAGAGCCCCACCCCCCACCGCCAGGTTCCTCCTCCTGCAAACTCTGGCTTCTAACCTAAGAGCAACTTCAAGTCCTGCAAGGCCACATGACTTGACCAGGATGAGATAAAGGCAGGGAGCAGAGCAGAGGTCAGATTGCAGCTACCCTCTCAGTGCCCACTTACAAGTCCATACTTCAGAAAACAGTAAGCAGCCAGGTCTGGTGGTACCAGCAGGTAGAGGCAGAAGGACCAGGAGTTCAAGGCCAGCTCCAGCTACACAGGAAGTTCAAGGCCAGCCTGGGCTACAGACTAAGCCACAGTGAGTCTACGGCCGCCTTTACGTCAGCCCTTCCTCTCTCTGGGTCTAGGATGCAGAGCTCTATAAAATGCAAATCCAGTCTTCTGGGACTCCATATTCCCAAGGGACAAGGAGACGCTCGGGTTCTTTGTGATTGGATCTGCCAGTCCCCTAAACCTTTCCACACCTCACTCTCCACACCACTACAGCAACTCTGATGACACCAGTGTTACCACCTCCGCCCTCAATGCTATCATACCCTCACGCCTTAGTCCATTCCCTTGTCATCCTCTAGGGTCCAGCTTTGAGTCCCCCTAATCCCCTACCACAGGTGAGTGGGACTCTCCTCCAGCCACAGTAGAAGGTGGTCTCCATTCAATCAATAATTCACTCAACCAATATTTCCTGAGAACCCGCCACAGGCAGGCCTCTGTTGTGGCATTCCCTGCACTGTAGGGTCCGGTTCTGCGCCTGCCTGCTTCCTCACAACTCAGCGCTCCCTGAGGACTAGGGCATAGCTTCAGGGCGCAGCATTCACACTCATCCACATGTATGTGGCCAAATCCTCATTAGCAGCAGCCCCTATTTCTCAGGTCAGAAGAACAGGGAACTCTCAACTGGGGATGAACAAGAAGAGGTTTCCTATAAGCAAACCCACCCAGCCATGCCCTCCTGCTCGTCCTACCTGCCCTTCCAGCATGTTTCTTCCCTCGCCTGCTATAGGCCTTGCATGTTGGAGCCTTGACTCCCTCCCTTCTCCTGCAAGCTCCCACCTTCCAGAGCCTTTCATAATTTTCCCCAGGGTCCAACATGCCTTGCCTCTGGGCTTCACAGCCAATTTTACCTGTGCCCGTGGGAATCTTCTATCTTGTTCCTCTTGGTTTTCTCAATGTCTGATGGGCGGAGGATGGACGGACAGATGAATGAGTGGACTGCATGGCTTGGTTATCTCAAGGTGAATATGTCTAATCTACGTCATCCTCCTGTCAGAGACCCCTTCTGCATCCACGGTCTCAGTGAACATCCTCACCCGGGTCCCATCGATGGAGCCACCGACTGAGTGCCACTGTCCGCTTTCCATCCTCACTGCCTCCACTGACACCTGAATGCACACCTCACACTCTCCCCCTGCTTTGGCAGTGGCCTTGCTATCTTCCAGCACACCCAGCAGCAGCCATCACTGTAGCCACTGTGCCCCTCTCCATCCCTAATCATAAACAAGTGAGGACGGAGCTCAGGAGCTCCCCTTTGCCCTCAGGATGCACAGCCTTGGGTGGTCCTTTCCAGCCACCCCTGCCCATCATCTTTCTTTGCAGCCACTCTGAATGGGGTAGGTGGTGGTGGTGGTGGTCCAACTCTGAACTCCCAAGGGATGGTTTGCTCTTCTCTTCCCAGAGTCTTTGTTGTTGTTTTTTGTTTTTTGAGACAGGGTTTCTCCGTAGCCTTGGCTGTCCTGGACTCACTTTGTAGACCAGGCTGCCCTCGAATTCACAGTGATCTGCCTGCCTTTGTCTCCCAACTGCTGGGATTAAAGGCGTGCGCCACCACACCCAGCTTTCCCAGAGTCTTTATCTGCTGAACCCAGCGCTCTCCAAGATGCCACTTGATAGAGGACCAACCTCTAGCCCCGCCCTCTCACACCTTCTATTCTATAGCACAGCATGTGCTGGCCTGGACCATCTCTGTGACAACCAGGTTGCCACTGCCTGTCTCTTGGTGCATTTCTCCCAGTTATGTGACTTTCCATTGCCGTAGCCCAGTGGCTTGTGTGCACGTGTTGCCATTGTTACAGTAGTGATGCCTCAGGTGTCTGTCACACAGGCTGAGGGAGGTGGACTGACTCTCTCAAGGTCACACACTAGCAAGATCTGGGCCGGGGCTTGAAATCAGATGTTACCATTTCCAGGATGTCCCATTTCCTCTTCATGATGACTCTAGAGAGTTACACACACACACACACACACACACACTTTAGACATACAAAGGAAAACACATAAAGGCACACACACACACAGACACAATTCTCAGTCCTCATAGACATGCTCAGTGACCCACAGAGGTGTTTGCACATGAGATGTCATGATATACACATGAACAAGAAGATGTGTGTGTGTGTGTGTGTGTGTGTGTGTGTGTGTGTGTGTAGTATTGCATATAGACACATGTACACATAGGCAACATTAAAGCATAGATTTAGATATACGTGCATATATACATATCTGGCAACAAATACACAAACTCACAGATATGTATATGAGCATACTGAAATATAAACCACACACACAGACAAATACACACACAAACACACCCAGATACACAATAAGAGACATATATTAAATAAAACCAGAGTCCTATGCACACATGCCCAGACCACAACACAAGCACAGGCAGACACGGAAAGACACCTCACATGCTACATGCATGCAACTCATATAAACACAAGCACATGTGTATTCACACAAGGACACCCGCATGCCCCAGAGCCACACAGAAGCAGCACGCACACTTGTCGGTATGCACAGATGCATTGCATGCACCCAGACTCCCAAGACATGTTCGTGAATGACGTGGGTCAAATGAATCTGTCTGCTGAGGGCGGGGGCCCTGTCTGAGGTACCTCGGGGCGCTCACATTTTTGCAGCTCAGGAAGGCAGCTGACATACCAGCCTGGCTGTGATGGTATTTTGCATAAATGCTAATGTATTAATTACCATGTACAGTACACAGAGCTGCCATTTAAAAGAAAAAGTTAAGACTTTTTAATTCAAAAGCCCCATGTGGGTGGGGGTAGGGCTCTGGACTGCGCAGGCAGGGAGTGGAAACAGGCAGGGCAGCCATACCCATGCCTGCTGGTACTGCTCTACCAGTCCCTGCCTGTGGCTTCCAGCCAACCCTCTGCTCCTAGAACCATAGATACACTCTGGGTCCCTGGAACAGCTAGGACCCCTGGCCTGGAAGAGTCAGGGAAAAGGTCTCAGCAGATAGAGGAGTGATCTCTCTGTCGGGGCTGGGGCATGCCTGGAGCCAAAGGTGGCCACATGTTGGAACCTTCCCTCCTTTTGATTCCTTCCAGCACAGCAGTGAATCAGACTGAATCTGCCCAGGCTCGAACCTCTCAAAGGCTTCCCACGGATCTTGCAATATAGTTCACACTGGCGGGGCCAGGTGTCACACACCTGCCAGCCCAGCGGGACAGGATGATCACTTGGGCTCGGGAGTTTGAAACCTGCTCAGCATACTGAAACCATCTCAAATGAATGAAATAAAAGTGAAAAAGAACGTTTGCATGCCCTAAAGATGCCCGCAAAGGCCCATACGACCTGGTTTCTCTCCTACTCCGCAGGCCTCTCCTGCCACACCCCGGTCACCAGCGCTGGCCAGCTCTTTCAGAAGCATCTCAAGATGGCAACTCATCACCCAAGCCTAGGCTCATCTGATACCCTATCAGGAGACCTGACTTCCCCTGCCCACCTGAAGAATCCCTACTCCGGTGTCTCTTTGACACTAGGAATTGATTTTGGCTTGTTTATTTATTTATGTCCCTCTAAAACACTCTGTTCTTTGTACGTTCTGTTGGTGGGGAGGGTTTTTTTGGTTTTTGGTTTTGTCACGGTCTGTCACAGTGTGCTTTAGGAAGCTAGGACTTTGCCAACCCTGAGTCACCACCCCATGTGACAGGCCAAAGGCCAGGGTCTTCCTGGCACTCAGTGCTGTTCTGTGTCGTGGTCCAGGGTTGTGGGATAAAACATACTGGGAAAGCATTCTACCACTGAGTTAAGTTGCCAGCACCCTTGTCTGGCACTCTGTAAGCACGGTTGAAAGAATGGATGAGCTTGGCGTGGATCAGATGCTTTTGGGGACCAGCCTGAACCCTGGAACTAAGTGTGCATTACTGTCCTCTACACTACCTGGCAGGACCACCCTAAGTATCCAACCACGGGGGCAAGGGAGAGGGGGCCAGCTCAGGTAACCAAGGCCCAAAATAAAGAAGGCGGGCCAAACTTTATACCACATCCTGGAGCCCAGTGTCCAGACCTCCTGAGGCAACTCAAGTAGCCTAGAGACCCCTAGCCCCCTACTTCTGAGGTTCTCTGTCCTACCCATCATCTTTTAGAGCCCCCCCAGGAGGTAGGAAGTTGCTTCCTAAAGCATTATGTCAGAATAAATTAAGGCCTAGAGTCTTTTTTTGTTGTTGTTTTGTTTCTTTCTTTTTCTTTTCTTTCTTTTTGTTTTGTTTTTTGTTTGTTTTTTGTTTTTGACACAGGGTTTCTCTGTGTAGCCTTGGCTGTCCTGGACTCGCTTTGTAGACCAGGCTGGCCTCACAGTGATCTACCTACCTTTGTCTCCCGAGTGCTGGCATTAAAGGCATGTGCCACCACCACCCGGCTAAGGCATAGAGTCTTGAGTGAGCTACACCCGAGTCTCCAGATTATCCAAGAAATCTGGATTCAAGCCCTTGGCCCAGCTCTAGGCTCCCGCTGAGCACACGCACCTTCTCTCAACCAGCCCCGCGAGGATGTTCCCAGCGGCAAGAGTGCAGCAATGTCAGTGGCCCCAAACAACATGTCCCACAGACCACGCATCTTCCCAAAGAAGCAGAAAAGCCAAGGAGGACCTGAGAAGCAGGCAAAGACAGCAGCTGATGAAGCTGGCTGGCTCATCCCCCACACTCAGGGTGGAGCCCTCCACTCCACCCTCACTCCCACACCTGCCCAGCCACCAGCTCCTGTCATTCCTCCCCTGGAGCAGCTCGCCCTCCTCCTCATGCCCTCTGCCTGTGCCCTGCTTCAAGCCGGATGGCTGCCGGTTCCCACCCAAACCATCAAGACAGCCTCCACCTGGCAGCTCAGACCCTATGCTTCCCCCAGCAGTTCCCCGCCCCACCCCCAGCTCATCCTGGAACTGCCCCCTGTGGTGGTTTGTAAAGGTGAGTCACTGTTAAGAGTGTACACCGCCCATGTTCAAATCCTGGCCCTGCTGACTACTTGCTGTGTGACCTTCAGCAAGTCACCTCACTTCTCTGTGTTTTGCGTGCCACGTCTATAAAACAGAAGCACCCTGGTAGGGTTTGCAGGAAGATGAAATGTGTGGTGCAACCAAGCCTGCCCCGGAAGTTGAAGAACACCCTGTAAGAGGCAGCTCCTGTTTGCTAATGTTTTGTGTCTTTCTATTCCACAAAATTACAAACCCCAGGAGGACTGGGCCCAGAACAGGATGGCTGCTCGGCTCTTCTTTGTCCTTACTTGGCTCCAATCTGCCTGCAGCCTTTGTTCTGTCTTCGCCAGTCCTGATGGGTGCCAACCCTCCAGGGGGGAAGGGCATGCCCCCAGCAGGAAGCGTTGTCAGAGCAGAGTTCTAGGCGGCAGCAGGAGAAAGCTGTTCCCTGCTGTACCCTCCAGAGCCCCCAAGTTCCTGGGAGCCCCCACATGGCCAAAGCCTCCCTTTGTCCTGAAGGTCAGGAACAGAGGGCCAGCTGTGGGGGAGTTCCGCTGCCCTGCTCCCGACAGCAGCCCAGATGTGCGTGTTTGTACAGCCTAGCCCAGGCTCTGAAGGGGCCTTGTTGAGCGCTCTGAAAGGGGGGCTTGTGAGGCTCCCTTCAGCCTCCAGGACAGCGAGCAGGAATGCAGCCCTCAGGAAGCCCTTCCCAGTAAGCCTGCCAAGTGCCCTCCTCGCTGGGGCGTCAGGGACGCTGCTGGCACAAACAGGTTGAGCTTGCCAAATGTGAATTGCAAGCCTGGTTTCTGACCTGTGTCCAGGTTTTCCCTTCTGCAAAAAGCAGAGAGGCCCAAGTCTCAACAACATAATCACACCGTCATCTTGATTAAAACCCTGGAGTCAGGAGCAGGGTGTGGCAGCTCACGCCTGTAACCCCAGTACTCTGGAGACTGAGGCAGGATCACAAATCCTAGACCAACCTGGGCCACACACAAAACAAAACAAACACAGGAGGTGGGGTAGGGGATGGGGGGAGGGGGTTAGGCATATGTGCAAGCATAAAGACCGGAGTTCAATCCCCAGCACACACATATAAGACTATAAGAAGCCACCCATGATAGCACACATTTGTAATTCCAGCCCTGGGAAGGCCAGGAAGAGGCAGGAGGGTCCTTGGGGCTCTCTAGCCAGCCTAATCAGTTAGCCCCAGATCCCAATGAAAGACTTTGCCTTTAAAAAATAAGGTGGACAAAGCCTAAGGAATGAAACCCGAAGTCACCTCTGGTCTCCATATCCATGCACACATGTGTACACACACACACACACACACACACACACACACACACACACACACCAACACACACCATACATACATACATACATGGTGAATAAATAAATACAGGGTCATATCCATGCACACACATATATACACACAAAAACTAAATGGTGAATAGACAAATACAGGGTCCTAGATTCAGGGGAAAAAAAAATTTTATCAGTTTTTCACTTATCAATGGGGGGGTCACAACTCCTGTCTCACTGGGTTATCTTAGAGAGGAAATGGCGTGATGGGCAGAAAAGACCAGGAACACACTGGCACACAGTTGGTGCTCAATAGCAGGAACACACTGGCACACAGTTGGTGCTCAATAGCACTTCCCATTCTTTCTCCCTCCAGTTCCCCAGGCTCCAGATGGGCATAGGGCCTGAGACTGTTGGTGGTGAGCACAGATGTCTTCCTCCCACTGTCCCAGAATAAAAACTGCTGCTGAAGGTCCCCCCAGCCCAGGCACAGTGACACATAGCCGGACACCTTTGAATGCTAAACCCATTACTGCATGTCCAGGCAGAAGAGGCTCTCTCCCTACGTCCGCACACCCTAGCCCCTGTATGTAGCTGACCATGTGCCCTACATTTGTACATACAATGTTCCCTCAAGCCCAGCCCTAGGCAGGAGCAGTCCTTGGTCTCAGCTGGTTTGCCAGATCTAGCCGCCCTTGAACATTAACTGATATCTGGGAAAGGCTGGTTCCTGGACACAGGCGGTTCCTATAAATAATCTCTAAGCACAGGTTTCTCCATGCATGTCAAGCTCTGGGCACATCAGGCCTCTAACATAGACACCGTGGGTATCCTTAGGTATAGGGACACTCAGTGCAGCTGGCACTCAGGCTCCAGTAGACAAGTTAGCCAACCGTTCAGATGGGGCCCAACATGGCAAGTCCTCAGAAGGGTTCTTGGAACGGTTGTTCCCAGGCATAGTCACCCCAGGGGCACAAGTAGTCCCTGAATACAGTCGGCTCCTTGAATACGAATTGTGCTTGAGAACAGGTGCAGTCAACCCTGAGCTTCAGCACAAAGTAGACTATGATGCAGACCAAGGAGATGGCCCCTTGTGGATTGGTGTGACCCCGCCCACCTACCCAGGAGCCAGAGCTGGGACCCAAGGAGATGAACGCTGTTCCTGAGAGCCCTGCGCGGTGTGCCTAATGGTGGGCAGGGGCAGCAAGGCAAGAAACTAGGGGAGTGGAGCTTAGACCAGGCCTCCACAGGCTTCCTCTAAAACACTTGGCCAACCACACCAGAGGAAAAGCATAAGATATGATAGGACCTTTGCTCACCTCTCCCACCCTCTTCCTCTATGTGAGGAAGATCCTGTGCCCCCAGCTGCCAAACCTTCCCCAAGATCTGAACAAAGCATTCGACACGCATCTTCCAGCTGTAAGGCTAGAATATCCAGTGAGATGGCCCTATCCTCCCGCCAGTATCTCTACGACTTATGCCTGACACCCACGGGAAGGAGGAGATGACTGGTGCATCATGGAGCTGGATGTCCCTCCGCTTCATGCCAAACCCAGCGCCAACTGGGCACAGAGCGCCACAGCTGGAGTCTGCCCCACATGTCCTGCTTTGGGCCTGTTTGGACTCCATTCCCTCTCCCTTGTTATTGTTGGAAGGAGCCTGGTTCCTGCTGGACAGTAATGCAATGTGGCATCCCATTAGCCAAAGCCTGCCCTTTGTACCCACTCCCCTCCCCCAGCCCCCACACGCATCAACGCTTCGTTGAATCGCCAGGGTAGTAGTGCATGTCACATCTGTTTCAGGGTCTAGGAACAATGTGAGCAACACACACAGGTCACCCATCACAGGCGACACCACCCACCCATCAGCTGGGCCATCCCTGACAAGCACCGCTGCTGTCACGGGGCCGGGGTGGGGGGGGACATCTCTCCCGAGTTTGCTCACTGCAATCCTGATTGTACCTTCAAGGAGAAAGAGAGGAATAGGTTCCAGCTCAAATAGGAACAGCAGGGGAAGAGCATACAGCACAGGGGTGGGGGCGGGGGGACAGGAGGAACGGAAAGTGGGACCAGACCTTACAAGGCCATTTACCTACTTATACTCCCTCCCCCACAAGTGTCCCAACCAGAGCCACACAAGCAGGCAGTCCAAGAGGATTTCAACCCGGAGCCCCAATACTAAGGCTGAAAAGCAAGTCAACCAGAAGAGACTGGTAGTATTTAAAATGGGTCAGTCCAGTTCAGACTGGTGCCAACTGGCAGCAACCAGATCTAATTGATTCAAGCTGGCTTCAGCCAAACCAAATCTGTTGAAGCCAGCTCTAACATACAGGGCTGCCCATGACTGGATCAAGCTGAACCAAACTGGCTGTGATCTATTCAAATTACCTAGGGCCATTAAAAAGCCAGCTAGTCACACACTTTCCCTGATGTTACTCTTGGCCACATGTACCCTTATGTATTCCATCCTCTGAAAATATCCTGAATCCTTTGGCTTCTAGTATATATTTGATATATATATATATATATATATATATTTTTTTTTTTTTAAATGTCAAGCGCTACAAGACATCTCAAGTATGTGTGTGCGCTCACATGTGTACTGAGCACACATGCACACACATCTTCCTGCTGGGGCAATGGTGTACATCTGAGTTCTAATGCATGGCCCGAGGTAGAGCTGGGCTTATGTCTCTCACAGCAGTTTCTGGCCTGTGTGATCTTGAGGACGTAATCTAATCTCTACCAGTTTGACTCCAGAGTCAAAAACTTAGCTACGATCAGGATATCTGCTTCACAGAGAACAGTTTTTGTTTGTGGTGGTAGTGGTGTTTTGTTTTGGGTTTTCGAGACAGGGTTTCTCTGTGTAGCCTTGCCTGTCCTGGACTCACTTTTGTAGACCAGGCTGGCCTCGAACTCACAGCAATCCACCTGCCTCTGCCTCCCGAGTGCTGGGATTAAAGGCATGCACTACCACCACCCAGTACAGAGAACAGTTTTTAAAACACAGACACAGATATAAATACAGGCATATAGATATAGATTGAGATAGGAGAGGGGGAGCTCTAGCTGGCATGTAAAAACCACTCAATGTGTGGAAGCTTTTATTATACCATTCTGATCACTCATGCCTTCTAACCACACACAAAATAACCTCCAGAGTCAGAAAGTCAAAATTCAGACACCCCACTCCCAAGCTGGGGAGATGGCTCAGTAAATAAAGTGATAGCTCTGCAAGCATACAAGCATGAGGACCAGAGTTCAAATCCCCAAAACTTAGGTAAAGAGCAGGCATGCCAGACCACTCAGGAAGGACAGAGATAGGGATCCCTGGAGCAAGCTGGAATCTAGAGTAGCTGGAACTGGTGAGCCTACCTTGATAAATAAGGTGAACAGTGATCAAGGAAGACACAAGACATAAACTTTCAGGCCTCCTCATGAACATGCACACACATGTGCCAACACATAAGAGCACACACATATGTAATAAATAAATGGTTGAATTTTTAAATTAAAAATAAAGCCTCAGACTCCTATACTGCCGTCTCCTCACTGTGTGAACTCAGGTTCTGAAGGTGGTGCCTCCTGAGCCTCAACTTCTCCCAAGTAAAAAGGGGGACTCCCACACTGTTCTCAGCTATTGTCTTGAATATTGATGAGAGGCAGTTCACAAAGCACTGAGCACCGTGCTGGGAGCACATGTGGCCCAGTGTCTGACACACAGTGACAGTGCTGGTTACCAAGGAGCATGTGGTGCCAACTCTGCCAGGTAGTGTGCTGCACACCTTGTGACTGTTGGCTCGGAGCTCACCCCGGTCCTAGGAAGTGGGTGCTTTTATTATTCCCACTTTCAGGAGAGGAAAACCACTGTGCATGGTGAGCACAAAACGCTTTGGTGGGGAACAGAAAGGATACATTTGCCAAGGTGCAGAGGTAAAAGACTGGGCCACAGCATGAGTCCTGGGGCAGGAGTTGTGTGTTAGGAAGAGGAAAGTTCTGCATCTGGGCATACCTGGCCTCAGGTCCCCAGCTCATATGCTATCTAAGCCTCGGTTTCCTCATCTCTCAAAGGGAAACAAGAGGTTTCCCTTGTGGAGGTCTGGGGACTCTATTACATGTGAGTTCAATGCTCAAAAATCCAAACTGGGGCTGGAGAGATGGCTCAGTGCTTTAGAGCACTGGCTGCTCTCGCAGAGGACCCAGGTTCAATTCCCAGCACCCACAAGGTAACTCAGAACTCCAGTTCCAGCGGATCTGATTTCCTATACTGGCCTCTGCAGCTGCCAGCCATACACAGTGTGCATATACACACACATGCAAGCAAAAGACTCACACATACTAAATAAAACAAATAAGTCCTTAAAGATAATTTTTGAAAAAGCGAGCTGCCTCTCTTCTTCCACAAAGGCGTTAGAATCCAAAACTATGTGTGTTTATTACAGTGACATTTGTCAGGGTAGGGGGACTTCACAGAGCACACAGAGGTTCTTTCACTCTTCAGATGACATCTGTCCATGTATGTCGTCCATTTCTAATGAAACACCTATCCAGCATCTCCCGCTTTCTACACACTCAACGCCAGGCCACAGGGACATGGCTCCTAACTGTGCTGTTACCTTGCCTGAGTTCTAAGTAAAGCCAGTCAAAGGCTAGAGAGATGGCTCAGCCGTTAAAGGCTAGGCTCACAACCAAAAATATAAGTAAAGCCAGTCAGAGTCACAAGCTGGAGAAACCAGCCAGATGTGATGACACACTGCACACCCAGCCAGACATTTGCTTTGTGAAATCCAGTGAGGCAGAAGAAAAGTCCAAGTTCAGCTCTTGAGGGACAGTCTCTCAAGGACAGGCCCCGGATGTGAGCCTTGAACTAGAAAAAGATCTACTCGGCCTGTGCCTGCAGAGTGCCCACCTGTGCCTGCCTTAAGTGGGGACCTTTCCCAGAGGGCTCTCTTCTCTGCTCCTACTCAGATGTTTGGGGCACCAAGGCTCCCTGAAGCCAGTGACAGTGATGGTGGTGATGGCAAAGATTGCTCCTGGCATTTACCTATAACACAACACGCTTGACACTTTCTAATGTGTTTAATAATATGCTATGGAACATGTTATTATATTCTCAGCTCCTGAGACACTATTTGACAGAAATCCAGAGTTTACGTAACTATCCAAACGACATCTATTAGGTCAGTGACGGAACTGTGTGTGTGTGTGTGTGTGTGTGTGTGTGTGTGTGTGTGTGTGTGTGTGTGTAAAACACCCATACATGCACATACCAAGGCCAAAGCAGGACATTAATGTCTTCTATCATTTTCCACTTAGTGCCTTGAGTCGAGGTCTCTTACTGAACTAGCAACTAACAACTAGTTGGCCAGTGAGCTCTTGGGGTCTGCCTGTTTCTACCCAGCCAATGTGAGGATTACAAATATACAAAGCCATTCTCAGCTTTTCATGTGGGTTCTAGGTATCTGAACTCAGGTCCTCAAGCTTGCAAAGCAAGCGCTCTCGCCCAGAACTCGAGATTCAAACCCACGCTGCCTCATTCCAAAGAAATCCCCGAGGGGGATGCTGCCCACCTCCACCTGCGTGCCCCTCCCTTTCCTGCTCTTCATTCTGCCAAGGTTAATGTCCTCTATGGAAGATAGTGGGGGAAGGGCTCCCCCCGCCCCCGGGTTCTGGGAGACATATAAGGAACACTGCACAGCCGCTAACCTCAGGGTTGGTAACTAAGTGCCGCAGAGCGTGGTGGGGACTGGACAGGGACCAGTGCTGTGTGGGTGATGAAACAGATGGCAACCCCGATATGAAGAAGAGTAAGTAGCAGGCTAACCTGTTAGTCAGGTCTGGTGAGGCTGAGCTACCCAAGCAGGACCCAGTACACCAACAGCTCCTTTGGGTTCACTTGAGTTTTGCTCAGAACTACTGTGGGTCTAGCAACTCTTCAGGCCGGCTATTTCCAGGGGTGACTCAGGGACCCAGGCTGCTTGGGTCAGGCACTGAAGCCAACTGGGACATATGGCTTCTAGGCCACCAGGGCAAGGAAACTGAGTTGGAATGCCATTCCTAACATCTCATTCCAGAGGGTCATCTATCCCTGCAGGCCACAAGCCACTGGCCGGATGAAGCACGTGGCCCTGGCTGGCTACGAGAAAGGAAATTATGAAACGCTAGGGCTCAACAGGCAGCAGCTGCCAGGAAAATGAAGCTGTTTAACAAGCAAGTCCTGATTGATTTTTGCTGTTGTTTTTGCCTATTTTTGAGACAGGGTCTCATTGTCTAGCCTTGGCTAGCCACCAACTCACAGTGTATACTAGGCTGGCCTCAAACTCATAGAATTCCACCTGTCTCTCTGCCTCCTAAGTGCCAGACTAAAGGCATGAGTAACCACATCCTGCCCTAATATTTACATTTTTTATTATTGTGTGCTTTTCTTTATTTCTTTATTGTTGTTTCTTCTCCTTCCTCTTCCTCTTCCTCCTCCTCCTCCTCCTTCTCCTCCTCCTCCTTCTCCTCCTCCTCCTTCTCCTCCTCCTCCTCCTCCTCTTCTTCTTCTTCTTCTTCTTCTTCTTCTTCTTCTTCTTCTTCTTGAGACTGGGTTTCATATATATATCTCAGGCTGGCCTCAAACTTTTGCTATGAGTCAAAGATGACCTTGAATCAGGCTCTAATATTCAATTTGTTTTTCTTTTTCTGTCTTTTTCTCTATTTTGTCTTTTGTTTGGTTGGTTTTCTTCTGTTTTGCTGAGACAGGGTTTCTCTGGGTAGCCTTGGATGTCCTGGAACTAGTTCTGTAGAACAGGCTAGTCTAGAACTCACCGAGACCATTTTAATCCCAAATGCTGGGATTCAAGGCATGTGCCACCACTGCCCAGCTCCATTTGTTTTTAGATTACATCACATATGTTTTGTGAGTGTGCACTCACACTTCACACATGCTCGTGCGTGTGCATGCTGTGGTATGTGTGTGGAGAGCATGTGACAACTTATGGGAGTCAGTTTTCTCCTTCTACCACATGGATCCCAAGGGCCGAACTCATGCCATCAGTCTCGATGGCAAGCACCTTCACTGCCGAGCTATCTCAACAGCCCCTCTAATGTTCACTTTAAAAGCCGGACGTGGTGGCGCACATGTTTAATCCCAGCACTCGGGAGGCAGAGGCAGGCAGATCTCTGAATTCGAGGCCAGCCTGGTCTACAAAGCGAGTCCAGGACATCCAGGGATGTTACACAGAGAAACCCTGTCTCAAAAAAAAAAAATTTGTTTTTTCACTTTAAAAAGGAGATGGTCCTATTGCCAGGTCATTCTCAGGTTGTACCTGAGGTGACATGCCCCGTTCAAGGTGTTGTGTTTTCAGAAGTGCCCAAACACACTGGATTCTCATGATAAGAGATCAAGCTTAGTGAAAGACTTATGAGGAAAAACTGAAAAGATTTTGTCTGGGAGACAAGAGACTTCAGATCTTTAAAGGCTGTCAATGGGCAGAAGATATAAATACACTGTTTCGGGCTCTAAGGGGCTAAGCCAGACCAGCAGTAATGACGTGGACAATTCCAATTCTGAAGACAATACTCCCTGCCCCAAAAGTATGCAAACAGAGTCCAGAACACCATATGGGTTGGATGTTGTCGAAGAATTCAAGTATCAGACAGAGTGGAAATAGACGTGGGTTAGGAGTCCTTACAGGTGGGGCCTGAATGGCAGGTGTAGGGAGCACACCCCCATTCAGACTCTAAGCCTGGTATTAGGACTGATCAGGCCCTCAGGGCCCATCCTATTCAGAGTGTGCTAGACTTCTACCAGAGCAGCAGCAATAACAAAACCCCACAACTCTACAGTTTACAGATACAGGCTTATTTATCGGAGGGGGGCAGGATGGAGTGTCCGGATCTGTCCCTCCCCCCCACCCCGGCCCCCTGCTGGACTCAGCCTTGTCCCCATTGCTCTGAGGTAACAAGCTTTGTGTCTGATGCCTCCCTCTCTCCGGGACACTTATGAAGGACACCCAACGTGAAAACAAATAAAAGGAAATCACCCCATCAGAGCTATAAGTAATAATCAATAATTCAAAGCCTTGATAAAGTCTTACCGGAGAGCGCTTCAGAGAGAAGGCGCGGGCTGAGTTTCATGGTTAATTCAATGTCAATTAGCTGATTGCTAACTTCCCTCCAGCTAAATCGCATGCAGCGCGGGGGAGAGAAATCAAACGTGCTCTCGCTTTAACAAGCCTGGTGTTTCAATCATTCATCTCTGGCCGCAGGCTCCGAATCACTGTCAACAGACATTCCCTCACAGTTTTATCAGCCTTTTCTGCATGCCACTGTTTTCTCTGCTGCCCTTAATTGTCCGGAGACCGTACCTGGAACCCAAACTCAAGGGAAGCCTTCAGCTTCCTCGAAGGTATTGGACGCACAGCTCCTGAACTCAGTTTCCCCTGACACCCTCCTCCAAGACATGCTGTGGTCACTGCATGTAAGCAGGAACAGATATGGTGCACAGCAAAGGTAACTTCCCTGTGCCCCAAGTCCAATGCCTGGCTCACTTTCCTGCCTCTGAGCCCCTATGGAGACCGGGGAATGTCTTCAGCACCATGGCCAGCACCTATGCCTGGAGGCTGATGATGGGGTGGCAGGAGGGGCTCCCAGCTGAAGAGACAAGAAAAATAAAAAATGTTTTAAAACCACGTGAGGAGATCTCAAAGACCCACGAGGTCCCACCCACCTTTGCACAGAAACAAACAGGCAATGACATTCTCAAAATTACAAGAAACATCTCAGATCTCACGCCGACCCATAAAAGGAATCACAACAAATTTTAGTTTCTTCTTGAGATTCTTTAGGATGTGGGAAACAAGAGAAAAGTTACTGATATACAGGGAGGACCCAGGGAAGTGTTGGCTGGTGGAAGGTTTATCAACTAAAGCCCCAAAGGCTCATCCTTGCCCAAATTTCCTGCAAAGACCCCTTTGCTGCCCGACCAGCACAGGCTGGCCTTGAACTCAGCATGTAGCAAAAGGTCTTGAACGTCTGACCCTCCTGCCTCTAATAACCCAGTTTATGCGGCACCAGGGCTCAAGCTTAGGGCTGCATGCATGCTGGCCTAGCACACTACCAAATGAACCACATCCCTGGCCCCGGGATTGGGATTTGAATGGGTCCTCCACATGCCTTGCCCTATGCACAGCACAGAACTGCTAAAGGTGACTCCTGACATCTCCAGCACCTTTCCAGGCAGGCACACACCCTCTCCACCAATGTGCAGCATACCCAATAGCGCCTGAACTACACCCATGTGTATACTGAGGGCAAAGGGAATGTCCTGTGCAGCCCACGGGCCCTGCCATCTCCTGTGCTTCCCTTCGGTGACAGCAAAGAAAGCATGTCCTCCCTCCAGCCTCCCTCATCACAGGCTGCCCCCCTGAGCTGTGCACTCTAAGCCTAGATGCGCCAACTTTCACTGAAGGATCCATAGGCTGTTAGTTTGAAGAGAAGAGACGCACTACTATTTCTGATCCTGTTTCTTGCGTGGGGCATTAAGGGTGAAAACCTACAGACCCAGGTTTGAGTTCTAGCTCTACCATGTACCAGCTGGGAAACACTAACCTTCCCAAGTCTTATTTCCTTCGTCTATAAAATAAGGAGCATGTGTAGTGCCTAACTTTAAGGGATTGGGGGATTAAAGGATGTAATTCGTACTAGGAACTCAGCATGATACCCAGCACAGAGTACTTTCTAAGTATTATGATTTGTGGTGTGTGTGTGTGTGTGTGTGTGTGTGTGTGTGTGTGTGTGTGTGTGTGTGTGTGTAAGTTTCCCAGCCACCGATACATTCCAGAAGAGAGGCCTGGATTGAGACTCAGTGTGAGGTCAGAATTCAGGCTCCGCCTGGGGCCAAGTTCAAAGCTCTACAACCAACTCATGACCCAGCCTTGGAAAAGCTCCTTCCCAACGAACCTGTTTCCTTCTCTATTAAATGGGAATTAGACCCTTTGGTAGCTTCCCTCCAGGAGGTGCTGCCAGGGCGTCAGCAAACCACGCATGTTCGAGTGGTGTCAACCTGGTTTGCTGAGCTTCACTCCTCCGTGTTTTGATGTTACATGAGATGTGGGACCCGCTGCTTCTGCCCGGGAACACAAACACAAGCCGCAAGATTCACTGTATATGCATCGCATCTCTGTCCTCCGCCAGCTAAAGGCAATCACTTTCCAGTCTATCTGAGGAGATGCAGAGGAGCCATCTTGGAGTTCCAAGAGCAGCTGAGCCCTTTTCCACACTTCACCTCCACTCTTATCAGCTCCCCTGCACCCCATGGATGCCTCTCTTTTCTCTGTGATGCGTGCCCCTCACTTCCTCTTTCTTCTTCAGCCATTTATCTTCTATGGAATTCTCTGATGCAGACACGTCCCTGCCGTTCATAGTCCATCTCTGTGCCCAGGAGTCTGACCTCGGAGGCTGAGCCTGGGCACCCTTGGTTGGAAACACAGAGACTGGAGGGAGAAGAGATCAAGATTTTTCTCCCCTCCCCCTCCAGGGTTTCACCATGTCAATAACTGCACCGGCCTCACCCAACACCTATTCCCCCTGGCTCCACATCACACACGCCCACTTCCACCCACCAGCCCGAGGTAAGGTCTTCTGCATTGCTGGTCTCAGAGTTCGCCGTCTCTGGTTGTTTCCTGAACTCCATTGCACCCTTGCCTCTGTATGTACCCTGTCCACCCCAGCAACCACCCTGCCAGGTCCCTGACCAGACAGCCCCGCTCTGTTTTTCCCTGCCATGGGTCCTCCTGAATGCAGGATGGGAAACTGTGACTATGCCTTAGATATCTCCAAGCTGATGGCGAGGACATGAGCTGTGTGCTGCGCCATGACCCAAGGCCCAGCAGCGCTCCAAGATGAAAAAGGGCTGGTCAGGAGGACAGCCATCTGTGAGTGAGACCTTCTACTTCCCTCACAGTCTGATGACACAGCTGAGGCTGGAGACACAGCAGCGATGAAACCAGGAAGGAAGTCATGGTTGAAGTTAGTTTGGAGATGAGGGCTGGAATGGGGATGGGGCTGAGACAGGGCCCTGGACCACAGATCAGGTGGAGGCTGAGCTAAGGCTGGGGGAGTGGCTATAAAGCGAGGTGTGTGGGCTTCTCTGGAGGGTGAGGTAAGATCTAATTGGTTGACTCTGGCCAAAACTCAAGCTGTTTGGGGATCTGGAATACGATCAGCCTAAAAGTAAAGTCCAAGACCATGACGGCTGAGCCAAGGATAGGCCAGGACTGAGTTTAAGGCTGGGATGAACTGGGGGTTGGGGAAGCGGTTAGCACCTGAAGCTGAAGTTGGGGTGTGATCTTCTGGGTCCAGGGTTAAGACAAAATAAAAGCAGAAGTTGGGCTGCAGGGTGGGCTACAGTTGTATTGGGGGCTACCAAAGAAACAGACCGCGGCTTTAGGGTCGAACTAAAGTTGGGAGTTTGAGTTGCGTCTGAGGTTGAAGTTGCTATTGGGGAGAACGATGAGAGGGACACTGCTGAGTAGGGGCCAGAGCATGAGACTCAGGACACTCTCTGTCCCCTCAGTCACCTGGAGAAGGCGTCTGACCTTCCAGGGGCGACACTGCACACCTGCAGCTCATCCCTCCCCTCTCTAGTGACCACGGCCATCCCTTCATTTCTCACCTCCTCTGTGCTCGGCCAGCTAACAGCTACACGCACCCTGGAATGGCTGCAAGCCCAACACACAGGAGTTTTCCTCATGGAGCCCAGGAGTTTTCTCTCTGCATTCATTGTTCTTCCTTTCTTCTTAGAGAATATCCTTTATTTATTCTTTGACAATTTCATACATGTGAACAATGTATCTTGATCATATCCACCCCTTTTGTCTGTGTCTGTATGTGTAATGTGCATGCACATGTAGGTGTGTTCAAATGTGTGGGTGCATGCATGTGAGTGTGTGGGTGCATGTGTACACGTGTGGGGGTGCACACCCATGTGTGGAGGCCTAAAGTTGACAACAGAAGTCTTTCTGGATGTCACACCCCACCTTACGTATTGGAGCTCACTATTTTGGGTAGTCTGACTAGCTTGCTTGCTCTGGGGAGTTCTTGCCTCTGCCTCCCGCACTGTGGGATACATGCGGCCATCAAACCTACCTGGCTTTATATGTGGGCTCTGGGAACCCAAACTCTCGCCCTCATATTTGCATGGCGAGTGCTTCACCCGCTGAGCCATCACTACCCGCCCTGTACTCATTTTTCTTTCCCACTGCTGCAACAAAATACACAACAAAAACAACAGAAGGGAGAGTTTATTGTGGTTTACAGTCCGTAGGGACATATAACCCATTGTGTTGGAGAAGGCAGAGGCAGGAGCATGACGCAGCCGATCACATCCTGTCTGCAGTCAGGAAGCAGAGGAAGATGAAAACCGGCGCTCAACCCTCATCATCCCCCCCGCCCCTGCCGCCCTTTACTCACTGCAAGATCCCAGCACACGAATGCTGTGCTCATGTGCAGGGTGGGTCCTCCCTCCTTGGTTAAACCTCTCCAGAAACACCCTCACAGGTCTCTTGAGTGACTCCGAATCCAGGTGAGTTGACAAAAATGGACTGCGATGAGTCCATCCCTTTTCAAGTCGACACCCAAACACATCACTTCAATCCATAATGGTCTCCTTGTGGTTTTTTTTTTTTGTTTTGTTTTGTTTTGTTTGTTTAATTGGCTGTAGTTACTTTGAGGTGAAGTCCCTGTGTGTAGCCCAGGCTAACCTCAAACTTGCATCAGTTCTCTTGTCTCAACCTCCCAACTGCTGGGACTACATGTGTTTGCTATTATGCCTGGTGGAGCTTGGGTGTCGTATGGAAAGAAGACAGCAGTGCAAGGACCACGGAGCTGGATGCACAGCTACGAGCTACAAGCTGCGAATGAAGCCCAGGGAGATATGTCAGAAAGCACAGGAGGCCAGAACAGCATCTCAAGCCTATTAGCCCAGTACTTGGAAAGTAGGAGAACGGTAAGTTCAAAGACAGCCTCGGCCACTTAGTAAGTTCGAATCTAGCCTGAACTACATGAGATTCTTCTGAAGGGAGGAGAGGGAGGGAGGGAGGAGGGGGGAGAGGGAGGAAAAGGAACAAGAGAGTGTGGCTAACAGGTCATGGAAGGTCACCAGGCCTGATGAGAGGCTCCTAGGAGATCCAAAGTTAGGGTGGCACAAACATGACAAAGTGACAGACTCGAGATAGAAACCAAGGAAGGTTCTGTGGAAGGGGTGGCAATCAGCTAAGCTGTGTGACACTGAACATGTGGCTTCCCTTCTGAGCCTCAGGACCTTTTTGTTTGTGTTTGTTGGTTCATTTGTTTGTTTTGAGGTAGACAGGCGGGACAAGTACTATTTTGCCCAGGCTGGTCCCTGTCTACGGCAATCCTCCTGCCTCAGCCTCCTGTGTACTGAGATTGCAGGTAGAAGGCACCACTGCTAGCTCTTAGCCTCTCCTTTCAGGTGGTGATGGCCATTCCTATGTTGGCGGGCTCGATGTTCCCAAATAAGTCGGGTGCCAGTTAGCGAAAGGGCAGGAGCTCCAAGAAGGCAGTTTGAGCTGTCACCTCCCCAAGCCCCAGCCAGATTACCTCCTGGAGTTCCCACCCCTCAGGGTGCCAGGCGTGATCTTCACAGCTCTCAAGACTGCTCCAAGCTGGATTAAAACTTAATGACAAGAAACCTGAAGGGTCATGAAGTTCCACACAGTAAAATTTACAGGTGAGAATTATTGGGGATGGGTGTGATACTGAGCACTCAGGGCTCTGGGATAGACTATAGCATCAGACCAGTAAATCTGGTCCACACATTTCCAGCCCAGATACCACGGCCTGCACCACCTCCTCCCAGGAGCAGTCAGAGACCCTGCTTGGTAGGAGGCAGCATCAGACTGGACCTGCCTGCCCTGCTGCTCCATCCCAGGCTACCTTATCTGCCTCTCCAGGCCCTGGGGTCCTCTCGCATCATCTCTGCCAGTCTGTGGTGGACCCTAGGATGGAGAGGGAAGGAACTGGGAAGCAGGGGCTTCGGGAGAGGACATTCCACTGCAGGCACTCAAGGAGCAGGGCTCCAGGTCAGTAGTGTGTCCTCAGGGTGGGACCTTCTTGTAGCCAGGACAGGGCAACAATTCACAGTTGCCTAAAGGAGAAACTGAGGCAATTCTATGCTGTACCAGAATCTCCAAAAGGCCAATGTGCGTATGGGTATAGTGTGTGTGTGTGTGTGTGTGTGTGCGCGCGCGTGCGTGCACATGCATGCAAGTGTATATGAGTTTGGCATGCACTTACACATGTGCGCACATACAGGTGCATTTGGAAGACAACGTCGAGTGTCGTTCCCAAGTGTCAGCCAGCCAGCCACCCACCCACCTTTTTTCCTCCTCCTCTTCCTCCTCTTCCTCCTCCTCCTCCTCCTCTTCTTGAAACAATGCCTCTCGCTGGCCTGCATCTCCAGCTGGACTAGAGTGGCCAGCCATTGAGCCTAAGGATCTGTCTAACCCTGGGGTTACAAGCACATGCCAGCTTTCTTTAATGTGGGTTCTGGGGATCTCCCCAGGCTGACAAAGACTATTTGAATTACTAAAGACAGAGCCCCTCCCTGCTTCCCCTTCCTCATCTGTCCCTGCCTAGGGCAGAGGGGGAAAGCTGCAGTCTTTTAGAACCCTCACCATGCCTTTTCCTTAATCATTCCTGCGGCCGGGTCTGTGCTCCTCTTGACTCCAATACCTCCGATCTATTCCCTCTGCCAGTGACTCCACTCACGTCCAGTGAGTGGCTTCCCTTGTGTCCACACCTACCCAGAAGATGCTACCCCAGGACCTTTGCACTGGCCACGGTTTGCCTGCTCATTCACTTAACTGTCACCTCCCTGCACACATCTGAACCTCCCTTCTCATTTATTTATTTTTCCCTCTGTAGCAAATGTCACTAAACGCTTTATTTTCAAAGCTCAAGAGATGGCTTAATAGTTATGAGCACACGGCTCTAGCAGAGGGGACCCCAACTTGGTCCCAGCACCCATGCCAGGCAGCTCACAACACAATCATTTGTAACTCCAGTTCTGGGGGATCCAATCTCCTTTTCTGGGGCACTGCATGCACACGGTCCACAGGTAGGTGTACATGCAGGCAAGACACCCATATACATAAAGTAAAAATACAACTTTTTTAAAGGACGAAGGAAAGAAAATGAACAAGCCAAGGTGAAAAGAACAAATCCAAGCAAGCAGTCTAGGCAAAGGCCAAGAGCAGGAATTGTGGGACTCGGCAGGACCTTCCTGCAGGTTCCGGGGCTGTGCTAAGAGATATCCCTGCTCCAAGCCTGGGAGCCTGTTTGTGCGTCTTCAGTTCATACTGCTGCCTTTTTGTTTGTTTGTTTGTTTGTTTTTTGAGACAGGGTTTCTCTATGCAGCCTTTGCTGTCCTGGACTCACTTTGTAGACCAGACTGGCCTCGAACTCACAGCGATCCTCCTGCCTCTGCCTCTCGAGTGCTGGAATTAAAGGCGTTCACCACCATGCCTGGCTTTTTTTTTTTTTAACTGAACCTTTCTCTGTAGCTGGCCTCAAACTCACAGTCTTCCTTCCTGGGCTCCCAAGTGCTGGAATTACAGGTGCATTTGCCAATATAGTTTTTACAAATTTTATTACGTGCGCGCTTGTGTGCTCGCCATGGCACACCTGTGGTGATCACAGGACAACTCTGAGGAGTTAGTTTTCTCCTTCTATCTTTATGTGGGTTCCAGAGCTTGAACCAAAGACTTGGGGCTTACGCCATGAGCACCTGTACTTGCTGAGCCATCTCACAGACCCTCAGTTTGCTTATTTTTGAGGTACCAATACTCCCATTTGGCCACGCTCAAAGAACCAACACGACATCATTGTACTTGAAACCTGCAGGCCTGTATGCGTGGCTCCCAGCCTATAGGCTGGCTTGCGTGGTGTGGCCTTTATCCACCCCACTCTGTGGAGGATTAGCTTCCATCTGTCTCTTTCCTTTAGCCCTCCCCAGAAGAGGACGGCTCAGGTATGGTCCTCATGTGACAAGATGTCAGCCATCTCCTACCCAGAGAATCCTGGGAACCAATGGCAGCATATATGCTTTTTTGAGACACAATCTCATTAATTACCCAGGCTTGCCTTAAATTCACAATGTAGCCCAGGTTGGCTTCAAACTCTAAACAGTCTTCTGTATCGACATTTCATGTGTATGCTACCATGTCTGGCTATGGGATTCAGATTCCTTGCCCGCACCCCTGCCCCCGCCCCCTGCCAGTCCCTCTCAGCCCTGAACCCACTGAATCCATAGCCACTTGGATATGCACATATCTGCCTCTAAGAAGGACCAAAACCATAAGCACTTTTAGTGTCCGAAATGGCGTGGGGGATGGGGCTTCCTAGGTTCCACGCTTCCATCTCCTACACGAGTTTCCTTTTGAGGACCTGTCCCCTCCAAGGGGCTCTGCGAGACCAAGTGGAAAGACTCTAGGAGTCAACTTCAGAGGCTTGGGGCTATGCCAGTCCCACAGAGGGGGAGGCCTCAAGCTCCAGAGTTGGCCACCTTGCTCCCTGCCTCCTCCCACCTCCTCCCCAGCAGGTTATCAGCATGAAAACAGGAAGGCTGGCAGTGCTATTAATAAAACATGAAGCAGAGCTCTGCCCCATCAGGCTGCAGAGGCGCTCAGCTCGGCAGCCCCCAGGGGAGGGAGAGAGCCACTTCTGGGCCGGATCAGGGGTATCCTCTCCTCACTGATGCTAGACGCTGGGGGACAAGGCTCCATTTTGCTGACTGCTGTTTTCCTCTTCCACCCCCACCTCTACCCCTTTCATCCCCACCCCTTTCACCCCCACCCTGACCCCCCACCTCTCACTCCCCACCAACGGAAGACTCAATCCATATAGAAAGTCCTCTGGCCTGGGACACCGGACTCCTCTGGGAATTTGAAAAGGTAAACGATTTCTGCCCTATGGAGAGAAATCAAAGTACAAGGAATTAAGAAGTCTGCAAAAGAACAGCGCAAGCCTTGGTAGCAGACCTGAATTCCAGTCCAGACCCACCTACTGGGTGACTTCAAACAAGTCGCTTTCCCTCTCTGAGGCTCAGAAGAAATGATGAGAAAAAGCCAACAAGATGCTGAGACCTTCCTGCAGATGCTCAGGAAAGGGCAACTCAGGTGGCTTTTACCTCGACGACAGTGCACTTGGGCAAGCTCCTGACTCCCCTGGGCCAACAGGAAGATTACTGTTCTCCCTGAGGCATGAGAGAGAAGTTGGTGGCACATTCGTTTGCCACAGTGGGCAGAGAAAGTCCTTCGAAGAGGGACAGTTAAAGGGGAATCTGAATCAAGTGGACAGACAAACTGGTCCTAGAAAGTGAACTGGGGCCGGGCGGTGGCGCACACCTTTAATCCCAGCACTTGGGAGGCAGAGGCAGGCGGATCACTGTGAGTTCAAGGCCAGCCTGGTCTACAAAGCAAGTCCAGGAATTGTCAAGGCTACACAGAGAAACCCTGTCTCGGGGGGAAAAAAAAGAAAAGAAAAGAAAGATAACTGGGGAGTTCAAAGGCTCTGGGGTAGAAACAAACTCAGTAAGTTTAAACATGGAAGAGGGGAGAACAGAGTGCTGGCCAGGAAAATCTACAGGAAGCAAAGGGGTGGGTCACCTTCAAAGGGAGACAGAAGCCAAGGTAAAGACCTGGGTTTGCCCTGTGTTATGGTTTGGGTATTAAGAAACTCTTCACCCAAAAGATGAGTATGTTAACGGCATAGCACCTAACAGAAGGCACGTGTGGGGCTTGGGGTCTGGGGGCAATGGCTGGGTCACGAGGACCCTGCCTTCACTGACAAAAGATAGGATCTACTTGTGGGAAGTGGGTTACAGAGGCATGCCTTCAAAGGATGTCTCTTACCCAGGCCCTTCCTGACTGCTCTCCACTTTCTGGCTGCCATGAAGTGAGAAGCTTTCCTCCCCAGGCCCTCCCGCTACAGTGCTCCTCCACACAAGCCTAAGAGTACTGCAGCCAACAGGCCCTGAGCTGAAACCTCAGACAGAGTGAGCAAAATGGAACCCAGCCCACTAAAGGGTTCCTCCCTGGTGTCTGCCTCCCCGGCCTGCATCCAGAGGAAGCACTTCAGAGGCCATGAGCTGTGCACAGGCATATTCACCAAGGTTTAAAAGCCGCCCGCCCGTGGTAAACAATGGGCTCTGAGGCA
This sequence comes from Acomys russatus, assembly GCF_903995435.1. Classification (NCBI taxonomy): domain Eukaryota; kingdom Metazoa; phylum Chordata; class Mammalia; order Rodentia; family Muridae; genus Acomys; species Acomys russatus. Next base: position 18,832,676 of record NC_067165.1, read on the forward strand.
GCACTGGCCACAGGAACGCCATTCAAGATTCATGTGTGAGTTGAATTTTTCCAGTGACACATCCAGAAAGGTAAAGACAGCTGGGCCTGGTGACTGATGCCTGTATCATAGTTCTTGGAAGGTATGTTCCTCCCAAGACAAGAGTTTAAGGATATCCTCCGTGTCCAGTCTGAGACTGGGGCCAGCCTAGTCTACATAAGAATCTACTGTCTCAGGAAAATAAAATACTAAAACAAGTGAACTTAACTGTAGGGATATATTTAATTTTGTCCATCTCATTAAATCACACACACGCACACACGTACGCGCACACGCACACGCACACACACATATAATACATATAGTCCCCCCCCCTCAGGCCAAGTCTTCGGATTCAGTGCACAGTCTTTCAAGTTGGCCTAGTCCTGTTTTAAGCCCTATAAGTTACATGCGGCTGCTGTTTGGGATGGGGGCAGGGTGGGGGCTTGGGGAAGGTGTAGAAAGAAAGCAGAGAGACTCAGGCAGAGACAGGGAGGAGCAGAGACAGACCTGGGGGGGGGGGGTGGTCGGTGCTGAAGCAACAGAAGGAATGAGTTCTGGGAAGGTGATGTGGGAGGTGAACGGAGAGGTTGGGGTGAGCTCCTGGGAATAAGAGCTTCTCTGCCACATGGTGACCCGATGCTGTGCTGCAGGTACAATGCAGCGCTTACTTAATCTTTCAAAGCTAGCTCAGTAGCCTTGCATCTGGCCCCTTAGGGAGCTGATAAGGCTAATACCTAGCCTGCAACCTGGGGTGGGGGAATATGAGCTTGGAGCAGGCATCACTTCTGGGACAATCCATTCCTAAGCAGGCACAGCCCCCTGCCTGGGACTGACCTGTACCTCAAAAAAGGCTTGCCTTAGGGACCAAGGGTAGTGCCTGATGCAGGCTCAGGAATAGGACCCCAGAACCTGGGTCTGCTCAGGCCAGAAGCCCTGGGGAGTCAGGCCACCTCTCTGCCTTGACTACAAAAGGAGGGGTTGGCACTGTGTAAGGCTAAGGGACACAAGAGCCACCCAGAGGACTCCTTATTCACATGAGAAAGTAATCCCTGCCCGGTTATCTCTTAGACTTGGGCTCCACAGTCACACCCACAGGAGAATTGGGCATTACTTCAGGATCCTGTGGTCTGGATGGATGGTCTCCTCAAAAACTCATGCTGAGATCTGATTCCCAGCACCACAGTACTTACAAGGGACTAGGTTGTTCAGAAGGCATAAGGCAGCTCTTGTGGGCATGGAACCCCTTGCTAAGAAAGCAAACCCAGGGCTGGAGAGATGGCTCAGTGGATAAGAGCACTATTTGTTCCTCCAGAAGTCCTGAGTGCAATTCCCAGCCACCACATGATGGCTCACAACCATGCATACTGGAGCCTGATGCCTTCTTCTGGCCTGCAGGCATACATGCAGAGAGACCCACTCATACATAATAAATAAATAAATAAATAATAAAAATTCTTTTAAAAAAGAAAGAAAGAAAGCAAACCGAAGCCCTCACATCCACCAGACTCTTCCACACATGCATCTTTCTTTCTTTCTTTTTTAACATTTTTATTTATTATTTTAAATTTATGTGCATTGGTGTGAGGGTGTCAGATCTTGGAGTTACAGACAGTTGTGAGCTGCCATGTGGGTGCTGGGAATTGAACTCGGGACCTTTGGAAGAGCAGACGGTGCTCTTAACCATTGAGCCAACTCTCTAGTCCCATGCATCTCTTTCTTCTTTTCTGATGCTGCAGATGGCCTTAGCCAGAAGCACCCAGCAAACATCATTCCAAAGGCTTGGTGTTAGCAAGAGGTCAGCAGTCCAAGGGCCTAGCTCGATCTACTTGGTGACCAAGCTAACATCCTGAACTTAGAGGTCTGACGGTCACAGGTCACAAGCCTGGTCTAGAATGGGCAGAAGCATCGTGCAAGATTCCCCACCAGGGTACACAAGTTGGACGGCCACTACCAACCCACAGCCAAGTCAGACCTCGTCCTTGGTTCTACAGAGGGGGGCAGGCAGTCCCACTGCATAAAGAGTGTCCCCACAAACCAGACGGGGAGAAGACAGAACAGAGGACTCACGGAAATAGAAAACACTCTGGCCAGCTCCCCAGAATGCTAAGTCGATAAGCAGAACTGAGCTGCAGGCTGCATCAGGCATCATCAGTCAGCAAGGCAGACGGATGGATGGATGAAAAGATAGATGGATTCATAGGTTGGTCGACAGGTGGGAGGAGGGACGCCTGAATCCACGGATGAACATATGTAGACGGATGGACACAGCCACGAATGCATAAATAGGTAGTCAGGTGGGTGGGTGGACGCAGACAAACGCATGCATGAGGAGGTAGGTAGGTGAGCAGGGCGGTGAATGGAGGGTTGATGGGTAGGCAAGTGAACAGACGTAAAAGGAGACGGTGCCGCAGTTTCCAGATCAACACAGCAGCACGGGCCTCCATGCAAGACTTGCTTTCACTTCATCTCACCAGCAGCAAAACTCCCTTTGCCAGGTTCCTCACTCACCGAAGGCAAACTGAAGAAGTACCAGGCTTCTCCCTTGGCCTCTGAATCTTGAGGAAACTTCCCTCCCTACACCTCTCTTGCACCACACATCAGTGAGGAAGGAGCTCAGACCATGGGTGTCAGCTAAGTACATGACCACGAGAAGCCGACCCTTGTGGGTTCTAAAGCACCATGAGGAACGGAGTGAGCTGAGCAGGCCACACAGCAGCCTTGCTGCCTCCAGCAGAGTGAATCTGATCGGAAAACCGGGAAAGCGGTTAAGGACCCTTCTTTTGTTCCTCCCGGGAGCCTCATGCCTGAGCTGGGGTGTGGCTTCCCAAGAAGAGCTGATAGACAAGACTTGAGCTGGGCAGAAGAGCTGGGACCAGACGGGTGAGTCTGGGTGGAGCAGGGCAGAGCAGGCGAAGAAGAGGGATGGCAGTGCTGAGATGGTAAGAGGGGACAGGAAAACTGGGTCCAGCTGGGTGCCTCCGCCCCACCCACCCTGGTGTTCTTGGGGGGGTTGGGGGAGCAAATACTGGATGCCCAATGTGACTGGCACCTAAGAAGAGGCTGCAGGAGTCAGAGGAAGACCAACTATCTCTCCAGATGACTTTCGTGACTCACTGCAAAGCTGTGAGTAAAGGCAGTAATGCATGTGAAATGCTTGGCTACAGCAAGCATCAAGGGTTACCTACTACCTGGGATAGTGCCTGGCACCAAATGGGCTCTAAATATTTGTTGGATGAATGACTGTGGCTCGGGCCTGGAGGGTTGGCTCAGAGGTTAAGAGCACTGTCAGTTCTTTCAAAGGCCCTGAGTTCAATTCCCAACAACCACATGGTGGCTCACAACCATCTACAGTGAGATCTGGTGCCCTTGTCTGGTGTGTAGGCACATATTCAAGAAGTGAAAAAAAAAAAAAGAATGACTGTGGCTCTCACTGAACATGGGAGGACAGGAGGACATATTGTCTCTGCAGCGACTGTGGGAAATGTACACGTTCAGTCCATTCATGCCCCACGCTTCCACAGCTGATTTAGAACTCTCCAGCTGGAAACCCAGAAGGGTCAAAGCACTGCCTGCCAGCAGAGCTCCCTCTCTCCACGGTGGCCCCTCCTCTTCCACAAGAGAGCCTCAATGGTCCTTCTCCAACCCACGGCTAGGGTTCTTGCCTGGCAGGGGGAGACCACCTACATAGAGATGGCCTCCAATTTCCACACCTGACGACAACCAGGAGTGAAGACTCTTGGCTTTACCATGCGTGTGTGTGTGTGTGTGTGTGTGTGTGTGTGTGTGTCTTTTATTGAGCGTGTACTGTGTGCCAGCTACCGTTCAAAGCTCTCCACACACTTGAACTCATTTCACCCTCACACCAACCCAAGAGGCTGATAAAGCTATTTGGCACCAGAGCGGGGCAGAGCGAACTAAGCGCCTTGGCTCCCGAAGGAGGCAGAGCTGGGTTCTGAACCAGAACCTTTCCGCGCCCTTGCTGTGTGACCTTGGACAAGTTGCTGCAGCAGTCTGAACCTGCTTCCTCCTCCACAGAGAGATAAGAGAGGCTCAGCCCCTCTGGGCCCTTGTGAGGATTAAGAAGATAATGGGTGTGTAAATACCACAGGGAGCCAGGCTCACAGGCCTCAGAGGTGAGGTCAGGGCCTGCCCTTCCCTCCTTATCTTACCAGTTCCCCCTGCCACGGCTTGCAGGCTGAGACAGACTTTCTCCTCAGTTCCAGGCACAGGGCTGGGCGCTGTCTGCATGCGCGCGCGCGCGCGCGCGCGCGCACACACACACACACACACACACACACACACACACACACACACACATTACTGCTGATCAGCAGCTTTTCTCTCCTTGGGCATCCGGAGCCAGGGATTTCCTTGGCAGCACCAGAGGAGAGCATTCTAAAGCCAGGCCCCCTTCTACCTCTCAGTTTCTGGGTGCCTTGGAAGGCCCTCTGAAGCTTCCACTTTCCCCCACTTCTGTGGCCCTCACTAGCACTCCAAATTCTGTCCTGGTTCTGCACTCCTTAGACAGCCCGCCTGTCATTATGATAACTATCTGTCCCCTCACTCTGGCACCTAGAGTTTTGAACCTGTCATCTGGTGATATCTCTGTGTCTCTCTCTGTCTGTCTATCTGTCTGTCTGTCTGTTTCTCTCTCTCTCTCCTCAGTGTTCAACCCACCCACTCCTGAATCCCAGGCTCTGGTTTGCCCATTCTGTGCCCCTGAACCTGCCAACCACCTACCCACAGCTTTCACCTGCACCCCACCCAACAACCCCGAACACATACACAGTCAGAGCTTCACCCGCATTCACCCTAGCCACGGCCTCTGCAGGGCCCTGAAGCCTGACAGAAAAATCACAGACACACTTTGACATTAATCAAAGACTCTCATAAATAAATATGTGTAAATCATATGCAAACCAGGTAGGAATTTACATCTCTCTCTCTCACTCTCTCTCTCTCTCTCTCTGATGAGTCAGCATCTCCAGGCACCAGGGAAGCTATCTACTGCTGCTCGGGAGGTTTGGGACAAGAGCCCTCGGCATCCAGGGGAGCCCATTGAATTCACTATCTCAGATTCTAGAATTTTCAAGTTGGAGGCATAAATCATTTAATTGCCACCGTGCTTTCCCCTACACACTGGCTTCTGAAAGCATTTAATGAGATAACATGCGACGTGCTCAGAGGGGTCGTTGGTGGTATGCGCCCAGTTTATCTACACTTCTCCTCATGTTGCCTCATCTAGCTTTCCCAATAATAGCGATAATAATCATTATGACAACAATAAAAGTAATAGGTGTTCTTCTTTCTTGGTGGCTTCCAACACCACAACAGCCCCCCCCACCCCCGCACGCGGGCGGGCAGCAGAGGCCTAGTGTTCCACCCCCCCATCCCTCCAGGCCCTACCATTTCAGTACACTCTAGCCTGGCTTCCTACTGCCAGTAACTGCAGCTTTGCCTGAGGGCTTCTGCTGGTCTCCAGGAGGCTGCTCTCCCCTCCTAGGGCAGGCCACATGTGTTGGAGAGTCAGCCCCCACGGCAAAAAGAGTGTTACACGGCCAGCGAAGCGACCCGGCTGGTGGCAGAACTCCCAGGTGTGTTCAACACGGATGCCCAACCGGCCTCTCTGGGACAGGTGTCCCCTCCACACTAACTTGCTACTCGCTGAATAAAGCTCCCACTGTTGGGTAAGGGCCGCTTCCCTGTCTTCCTCCCATGCTCTTCGAGCTGTTTCCTGGATCGCTTCCCTGGGGTCTGCTTTGGGGAAAGCTAAACCGAAACATGAGGCATCTCGAGCTCTCCTATCGACCACCCTAGGAAGAGAGGATATGCCAGGATCTGGGAGTCGGCATGCTGCTCACCTTGCCACGGGGTCCTGCTCTACCTGGCTCAGCTTCAGCTCCTCCTGCTCCCCCTCCCCCTTCCTGTTCTGCTAGGATAAGTCAGAACTCCTGGACACCCAGTCCATCTTCTACCCTGGAACCTCTCTATGCTAGGTGTGCAATGTGCTGATCTCATCCTGCAAGGTGCAGAGCTTACACTACATAGTCCCCAAAAGGCCTTTCTCAACCTAGAATCCACACCCTTGCAGCAGCTCCACTGTCTCCACTGATGCCTCCTTACTTGATACAGTCTGTACTGAGACTCTTTTCTTCTCTTCCAGAAAGTACTATGCTCCCTGTAGGCAGAAGCCTTGTCCTTTTCGTTATCTCTTCGGTGCCTGGTCCAAAACAGGAAATCAAAATCATCAGTGAAAGGCTAGCTAGGTGAGTCATGGGGTAAAGGGGCTGGCCACCAAGCCTAATAACAAAAGTTCGGTTCCCCTGAACCTACGTGACAGAAGGAGAGAACTGACCTCATCAGGTACACATGTTCCTGCATACACAGGGAGGCAGGTGGACAGACAAACACACAAACATACATACATGCATGTATACATACATGCATATAAATAAATAAATAAATAAATGTTTGTATATTTGTTTTTAAATAGCAGGGCCCAGCCAGCTGATAACATGCTAGTAAACCAATAGCATTTAATCCCAGCAATTGGGAGGCAGAGACAATTGGACCTTTGAATGCCAGAGTCCACCCTTGGCTACAGATAGACACTAGATATAGATAGATAGGTAATAGATAGATAGATAGATTGATAGATAGATACCTCATATACTATGGTTACAATTTCCATTAAAAAAAAAAAGTTCATGTCCTGAGGCCAGCAAGATGGCTCAGCAGGTAAAGGCCCCTGTAAACAAGCCCCAGAACCTGAGTTCAATCCCCAGGACTTCCTCCATGGAAGGAGAAAACTGATTTCTCTAAGTTGTCCTCTGACTTCCACACATGCCATAGCATGCACAGGTACAAATAAATACTTGTAATTTTAAATTTTTAATAAAAAGAACTCATGTCCTATGAAGCTGGACAAAGTGGTAACTGCTTCACATACCAACACAGACAAAGCTGAGATAAGACCAAGGTCAAGATTAGCCTGGGCTATATACCAAAGCCTTTCTTTCTATCTTTTTTTTTTTTTTAAATACAGAGAAACCCTGTCTTGAAAAAATCAAAAAAAGAAAAAGAAAAAAGAAAAGACAGTTATATCTATGTCTACAACTATATGTTTACATGAGAATACATCCATAGGTATATGTAACAAGCTGTCACTTTGGCAGATTAATTCAATTCTCCAAGCCTCAATGTCTTAATTGGTAAAACAGGGTAATTAATAGTTGCAAACATTTTTGTAAAGATGCGGCGCTGGGGAGGCCAGGTATGAGCAGTGAGCCCAGCACCTGCACAGAGTAAGCACTCAATAAACCCTGGCTCTTATTAAATATCATATATATGTGCAGAAGGTTCTGGAAAGCACCAAAACATGAGTCGTTAGGAGAGGTGAGGCAAGAAAGGCAGACCGAGGGCTTTCGCTTCCTAGTTCAGATACTTTCAGCGTAAAGAATCTTTACAAATGAGACAGCTTTTATCAGCAGCAGAAACCGTTACAGATACTTTTGGCTACAGTAAAAGCTACAATGTCTAAATCATGTCTCCGGAGCCCTCACTTCCTAGCCATCTCCTCCAGAAGGCTCCAAAGCCCAGAGGAGTCCCGGGTGCTCTCCTAGGAACCGGCAGCTCTCTGATGCTGGCCAGATGCCAGGCAGGCCCCACCTGAGAGCTCACTTTGCTCTACACAAACCTGTGTTGCTAATACCTTCCTTACTTCCTCTCTGCCCAGATAAAGCCCAGAACCCTGCAGCTTCTCCGTTGGAGTTCAGCCATGATCTGTGCTCCCCAGGCTCTCAGGGAAAGGTCCTGACATGTACGGGGACACTGTCCTCTTCCCTAGATTGAGTCCTGTCGCCCACCCCACACACAGGCTGGCATGCCCGGATTCATGGCTGTCCCTGCCCTTCCCTGTTTCTCCCCGCCGGCAGCAATGAACTCCCTATTTATCTTCATTTTGGTCGTGGATCAAGAATGTTAGGCACGACCCAGCCCTAACAGGCCCCTGTCCCGGTGCTCTGGGTCCACTAAGCAGACCACTGTGGCTACAGGCAATGGCCCAGTGTGAACAAGAAGGGCCCACTCTCTGAGGCTGAGAGCCAGTAGCTGCAGTCTCCTCTTGTCATCCCCCCCTTTAAAAAAAAAAAAGAGAGAGAGAGAGCACTAAGCCAGGCGTGGTAGCGAACAGAACACCTGCAATCCCAGAACCCAGGAAGCTGAGGCAGAAGGGACCAGAAGGACCATTGTTTCCAAGCCAACCTGATTTACATAGCAAGAGCCGGTCTCCAAATCCCAAGAAAATGGGGGGGGGGGGGGGAACCTAAAAGAAGGAAGTAAGATAGGCACAGCTTTAATCCCAGCACTGGAGACAGGAGGATCTCTGTGAATTCAAGGCCAGCCTGGTCTACATATCTAGTTCCAATCCAGCCAACCCTACATAGTAAGTGCAAGGCTAGCCTAACACTTGTTTGTTTGTTTGTTTGTTTTTTAATTATAGGTGCTCACTATAAACTAGAAGCTGAGCTGGGTCCTGGGGGACCCCAGAAAAAATGGAGCCAGCAGAGAAATAGACAACAAAGAGCCCCGGGAACATGGGCCCATAAATGCTATCACAGAGATGACAGAGACCACATCTCCTTCTGGAGGGAGAGGCGTTCTCCAGTGCCTTTGACCCTTGAGCCCTAACTTGAAGGGCAGGAAGCAGAGAGAAAAGCATTCTGGGAAGAGAAATTCTGGTGTACACAGGCAGGAGGCAGGGGAGGGCCTGGCTGCTTTGGGGACAGAACAGGTCTTTGTTTCTATGTTCAAAGAGACCCAGGACAGGGCCACTAGGGGCTAGGACTTGATGACAGGCACGGAAGCCTGGACACACTGCTCAGAGCCAAAGCCATTGCTGAGCTGGGTCTTAGAGGGAGCACTCTGATTTGAGTCATCCACTCGAGAAGGAAGCAGAAGCCTCCCAGACCAGAAACTAAACTGCGAACCTGTCACTGTCTTTAACCATGGCTTCTGGGAGTCACTGAGGTGCAGGTCTGGGCCACCCTTTAAGACACACAAGCAACCAGCCCATGGGACCAGCCCTGGTACAACTGCAGATAACCTGAGGCACGCCGTGTAAGAGCTCTTCCCTTAAAGGGAAGGAAAGTGAGGGTGTGAGTCCTCCACACACGGTTCTCAGCCAGAGACCAACGTTAAGACCCCAGGGTGATTTTATCTGGCATGACAAGCCCATTCCCAGGCTCAGACAGGTGTTGTTCTGGACCCAGCAGATGTCCCCAAGTCAGACACATGTCCAGAGCTCAAAGAGACATTGCCCCCAGGCCGGGAAGATGTTTCATGAGGCCCAGACAGATGTTGTACTGGGTTCAGACACATGTCCTGAGCCCAGACAGAAGCTTTCCCGGGGCCAGATAATGTTCTGGGCTCAGCCAGGTGTCCTGGCTTCAAACAGATGTTGTCTTCATCCCAGGCAGATGCTAGCTTAAATTAAGACAGATGTTTGCCACCAGAGATACATAATGATGCTGGGAGGTCTCTAGGAACACACAGTCCCTGAATCTCCCTTTGCCTCTTCACCCTCCACCTGCTGCCCCAAGAGAGTTGAAGAAGACCAGCTAACACTCCAGAAAGCCACTAAACTACCTCCTTGTGCTCCTTCAGCCCCCCAGCTCCAGGCAGCCACTGCAGGAGGAGGCAGAGCCGAACGGAGTGGTGGTGGTCAGTGAGCCACATGCGCCAAAGCCATCTGTGCAGAGGTACACAATGATGTCCAGGGCACCTGAGCTGAATGTGAGAAAGATGGGGACACTCGAGGAAGCATGTAAGGACCTGAGCCTGTCACTGTGGGACTCTAGGGGAAGTCCTGAGACCTCATCCCCACAGACACATCCCCAGCACCCAAGCAGCCGTGTTTAAAAAAAAAAGGACCCAGAGTAGGGAGAGGGTCCCATCCATCAGCTTATCCTTAGGTGGAAGATGATCTTTCTTCTCCAAAAGCATCTTGCTCTGGGTAGAAAAAAGAATGTCCCCCTTGTGGCCACAAAATTGCCATCAGGAAGCCAGAACTTTGTGGATCTCGAGATCTGAGGGACAGCCTGAGGCCAAGGGTGGAAAAAGGTCTCTTTACCTGTGGGGGAAGCCTGGCCATTCCATCTGCCCAGAGAGGTCTCTGCAGGCAGATGGCTCATGAATATGTAAATAAATCATGAACCACGCCTCTCAGCACGTGCTGTTTGGGACCATCTTCCAGACAGAACCCTCTCTGGCCCTCAAGAGCTACACCTAGGCTGAAGAAGGTGAGGAAGACAAGGTATGCGCTCACACACTCAATAAGGCATCTCCAAAACAGACGCTAGTGTATGCCCATTAGTACAAATCAAGCCCAAACGCAGTAAAACAAACATATACACTTAAAGGAAGTTTTAAAACATAAGCACAAGCTCAGCACACTTAGATACATGCAAAGCATTCATATACATGAAATAAGAATAAATAAGTTGTGCATGCCCGCATATGTGTGTGTGTACACAGGGCCAGTGAGATGGCTCAGCTGATAAAGACACTTGTGCTAAGTCTGATTATAAAACTTCAACATGCCAGCCAGGTGTGGTGGCGCACGCCTTTAATCCCAGCACTCGGGAGGCAGAGGCAGGTGGATCGCTGTGAGGTCGAGGCCAGCCTAGTCTACAGAGGGAGTCCAGCACAGCCAGGGCTATACAGAGAGACCCTGTCTCAAAAAACCAAAAAAAAAAAAAAAAAAAAAAAGACTTCAACATGCCATACCTGCTGAGTGGGAGGAGTAGACCATCTCCCACAAGTTGTCATCTTACCTCTACATGTGCACCGTGACATGCACACACCACACCACACACACACACACACACACACACACACACACACACACACACACGCACCACTATATAAAAAAATGTAAACTATAGACATATTAATTCGTGGAAGCCAACATAGATACAGTCACCATACACAAAAGCACCACCAGCCACCAGCTACCACTGAAAATACTGAAACACAAGGCAAGTCCAGTACCCTTACTAAGTATCTACACCAGCCTTCCAGCCTCCAGCTGAGCCACAGAGTCAACCCCAGCCACTTACACTAGCACTCTCTGCATTCGTTCAAGTAAAAGTGAGAAAGGAAGGAGGGAAGAAGGAGGGAGAAAGGGAGAGGGGGAAGAGAAGGAGGGTAAAGGGATGGGGAAGGGAGGGAGGAAGGGAGGGAGGGAGAAGGAAACCAAGCCCAGCCCAGCCTTTCCCAGTAACTAATCCCCTCAAATAATTTACCAATTTGTGCATGCTCCACATAGGACTATGGGCATTGGCACCAGCTCAGGGGCTCCATTCTACTAGAAGTACATTACAATAGCAACTACCGCTCCTGACGCAAACACTACACACTTGAAGGACCAGCACTCCCACCCACAGCCAGCTGAGGTGGCAAGGAAGAGGAAATACATCCCTCCTTCCCTTCACCAAGGAGAGGCAGGAACCCCAAGATTCGTGTGAGACTGTGTCTCCTCTGCCAAAAGGTGAAACAGCCCTACCTTTGCCTCCTCGCCTGCCCTTGAGCTCTAGACAGAGGGATCAGGAAGGACAGAAGACTAGAGTTCACAAAGAAGGGGGATTGCGGCTGTGAGTGGCGAGCACCTCGCTGGTACCCACCCATATGGACAGAATGACCCCCCCAAACCCACGCCCACCTCCAGAGACTAGGGACCAGTGACAGACGGTACCTGACAAGTGCTTCCAACCGAAGCCACGCCCTAGTCTGGAAGAGCAGCTCAGTGGGTACAAGTGCTTGCCTAGCACACAGGAGGTCCTGGGCTTGATCCCCAACACTGCATAATTAGTGCGGTGGCACACATAGAGCCTCCGCTCTCAGCTGAGATGGAGATGGCAAGTTAAGAGTCAGCCTTGTGGGGCTGGAGAGATGGCTCAGAGGTTAAGAGCACTGACCGCCCTTCCAGAGGTCCTGAGTTCGATTCCCAGCAACCACATGGTGGCTCACACCCATCTGTAATGTGATCTAATGTCCTCTTCTGGCCTGCAGGCGTACATGCAGACAGAGCACTGTATTCATAATAGTAAATAAATAAAAAAAAAATATTAAGAGCCGGGCGTGGTGGCGCACGCCTTTAATCCCAGCACTTGGGAGGCAGAGGCAGGCGGATCACTGTGAGTTCGAGGCCACAAAGTGAGTCCAGGATGGCCAAGGCTACACAGAGAAACCCTGTCTCGAAAAACCAAAAAAAAAAAAATAAAATAAAATAAATAAATAAAAAATAAAAAAGAGTCAGCCTTGCCTTCACAGGTCATTCGAAGCCAGCTACAACCTCCCAACCCAGGGCAAGCAGGCAGCAGGCCCCAATGGACATGGTCCTTTCTCATACCCTTCAGCAAGACCTACTGAGGGAAGGCAGCTCGTCAAGGAAAAACCTTTGCTCCTGAAAGTTGTTCTGTGACCTTCACACACGCCCTGTGGCATGTATGTACCCACACACATGCTCACACCGTACACATGGACAATAATTTAAAAATTAAATAACTAATCTGAGGAACAAGCAGTTTCTGCTGCCACCAACAAACCCAAACAGCTAATATAGAGCAAAATCAAGTCATCCGTACCCTTTGCAAGCTTCCATTGGGTGGTAACCTCGTCCTACCTTCTTTTTCTTCCTTCCTTCCTTTTCTTTCTTTCTCTTTTGGAGTCAAAACACTTTATTCAGAGGCTGGGGGAAAGGTTAGAGAGGGCCCAATATCTGCTGTCCTCCATGGGGCAGATCTTAGAGGTCTCCCATGGCTAAGAGTTCTACTACCCACCCCCATTTTTCAAAACAGAGTTTCTCTGTGTAGCCTTAGCTGTCCTGGACTCGCTTTGTAGACCAGGCTGGCCTCGAACTCACAGAGCTCCTACTGCCTCTGCCTCCCAAGTGCTAGGATCATAGGCTTGTGCCACCGCGCGCCCTGCTGAGTCCTACCTTCTTAATCACCATTGCAAGCCATTCTGTCCCATTTATAAAGGAAGCTATGAAGAGGTCAAAGGTCACAGAGATCAGGCTACTGAGACTTGCTCAGCCTCCACAAGCCCCGAGCCAAGGCCCAGATGAAACACAGGACCCTGACTCCCAGGCCCCGCTTTCCATGTGCAGCAGATCTAGGGCATGAGAAGGTTGGCAGGAGGGGCCGTGAATGCTACCCAAACCCAGCCAGCCCCCAAACAAAGACCCTAAGCCCTTGGGTGGGAGGACATCCTAAGACAAGGCACTTCCAGCAGCCCAGCCGGTAGACTCTATCACACCCTTCTTCCTTTACCTCTTCCCAGTATCCCTGATTTGCAAGGGCTCCAAGTGGTACATCTGGAGTCTGCCTCCCCCCACCACCCCCACACAACCGCCACCACCACAAAGGCTATGTCTGCAGCTAAGCCTGCCCTCTGCCCTTCCAAGCTTCCTGACTAATGGTTAGGAGAAAGCTCCCGGGGCTCAGGGACCTAAGGGGAAAGCAGCCAGACCCAGCTGCCACCAAGAGACACTAAACAGGACTGCACTTCTTTCTCCCTGAACCTGTGCTTATGAGCCACTGTACAAGTTGCCCTACCAGGGAGATGGAACTGAACAGTAACAGTGAGTGCAGCACTTCCAGGGTGCTGATGGTGACAGCCTCAAGAGTGTAGCTGCGTTCACAAGGCAGCCTCTGGGGTGGGGGTGGGGGGGGTCTATGTCTATGACCTCAGGCTCCGCAGACTGGAGCTTGCATAGCTCTGACTCCTCCCTACGAGAGAGCCCTCCCCACACCCACACCCACCCACCCCCAACCGCCGCCCTGCAGCTCAAAGGCCCCCCACAGCGAGGGCCCCATCTGCTGGAGGCTCGGTGACCTGTGTCAAATGAGCAGGCGCTCGGTCACACTCCAGAGCCTGGAGGGGGCTGTGCACTCTGGGAAAGCTGAGGAGCTCCTGCCTGGGGGTCGGCTGGGCAGGGGCCCCACAGGGGAGCCTGAGACTGGCAGCAGTCTAGCTGAGAGCTACCCTGCACAGGCAAGAAGCAGGGAGGGGAGGGAAAAACAAATAAAAGGGAAGAGCTTTCCCATCTCCTTGAGGCTAACACTGAAGACAGACCAAGTGGACCAGACTCAGGACTGAGCACAGCCCCTTCCGCTTTCTCTCCTCCCTTGTGCAGACCTGGTGGTTCTTCAGAGAGTGGATAAGGGTGTCTGTGTGTCTATGGGATGGGAGAACTCTTTGTCTCTGTTCGCCTGGGTAAGAGAGCGTGCATGGCCAGTTCCATGTGCTAACAGAGACGGAAGTATACCTATTTGTGTGAATCATGCTGTGTGCCAGCCAAGAGTCTTTGTGTGTGTGACCCCAGGGGCACATAGGTCTCCGTTATCTTAGATACGTCAGAGAAGAAAGACACATTTCAGTCTATATGAACATGCCGTGTTTGACCCTGTTTAGACACATGGCTTATTTGTCGTTAGGCATTGCTTTGTGTAACTGCGTGCTCGGCCTACTGATGCAAGACTGGAAGTTCTTGTGGTAAATTAGTATGTGCATCCCGGTGTTGGCTTGCACATTTGTATCTCTATGTTCAGTGTGGGTGCGAATACACGTCTCCCGGCATGTCCTCACCATTCCCTCTGGACCAGCCACAGGGGTGCCTTCCTTCCATGTGTATACCATGGCTGTGGGATATGGTTATGAAGAAGAGTTCTCCCCAGAACTGTGGCTACAGTGATGCCAGACCAGTAGTTCTGCAGCCCGTCAAGACTGCAGCTCTTCATGGTCGCTGACCTCCAACCGTAAAATTACTTCTGTTGCTACTTCGTAACTGTAATGCTGCTTCCGTTATGACCTGTGATGTGAACATCTGTGTTTTCCCATGGTCTTCGGCAACCCCTGTGAAAGGGCCATTTGACCCCCCAAAGGGGTTGTGACCCACAAGGTGAGAACCACTGTCCTAGAGAGAGAAGCCATTCTGGTACAGGTATCCGGCCAGGGGGCCTATGACAATCTTCAACACCCCACACGAGAAGGGAAAAGGTGCCAAGATTCCCTACGGGAAACTGAACTCCTAGGAAAAGCGGAGCTCAAACCCCATAACCCCGAGGAGTCTACAGTGTAAAGGGTCTAAAGTACCCGATGCAAAGTTAAGAATTTGGCCTTTCCTAGTTCATGCTGCTGCTTACCCCGGGGGCAGCACCCACTATGTGCCGGAAGGACGCTTAAATTACACTCTCTGTTACATCCTCGGAGCCTCGAAGCAATCATCCCAAGATGCGAACATCACTGTCTCCCCTTTAAGAAGGAGAAGCCGGAGAAGCCGCAGCCCCAAGAAGCAAGAGATTCACACAGGCTGCGTGCTTACGGGGATGTTAGCCTGGGGAGTGAGACAGGCTGGGCAACAAGCTGGTAACCTGGGAGCCTGGGTACCGCTTTTCTGACGCCAACCCCTCCATTCAGCACAGACCTAGGAACACAGCTTCCAGGCAGCCCTGACGTGCCTGCCTACAAGCATGGCCAGCAATAAGGCTATTGGCCATCTTTGCCCGAAGGCCAAAACTACCACTTCTTGCAACCTATAACAATGAGGAGAAGGATGAGTAAGGCTCAGCTCTGCTCGGTACACTAAGGATGATGTCACTAGCTCCCCTAAGGATTAAGGTGCAGGCCAAAGAATGGACAGAACAGCACCATACCCACAGGTCACTGTTTTTGAGCCATGGTGGTGACCCCCCACATTCGCACAGCATCCCATCTGTCTGCTGTCTAGACATTTCCCATATTCCAGCAGGATCAGCGTAGATGCACAGAATCTCAGACTGCCAAAGATGGAAGAGCAAAGAAGGTAAATTGGTCCCAAGCCCACAGCCCACTGTACAAATGAGGGAACAGACTTAGCTGCCCACCTAACAGACACCAAGAACAGGAAAGAGCAGAGTAAAAGCCCTTTGTGTGTTGGGGGGAGGGGTTACTCTCTGCTCACCTTGGGGAGACAGGAGGACTGTAAGACACTGTCAGTCCCAAGTTACAAAAAAAAGGAAACCCAAATTCAGAAAGAACAGACCAGAGTACTCTAACAGGAAGAAGACAGAGGAAGCTCCGGTTTGAGTCCAATCTTCAGAGTACCTCAGGCTTGGTTAGGACTGGCGTGAGAGCCTTCACCTGTAGGAATCCAAGCCTGAGTCCTACACTTAGGTCTGGAAGAAAGCTTAAGCCAGGTAAGTAGACCAAGAGAACTTGAGCTGCCTCAAGGTGATGACTTCCTGGACCAAGATCCAGGAAAACCCAGCATCCCTATGTGGGTTCAAACACATGTATTCATCATAGCCCCTCCAGTTAGACCCGAACTTAAAGGTGCCTGTTCAGGACTGTGGCCAATAGTCAGACAACCCTAGCCTCTTCCATTCCTTCCTTTGAAGGCCAGCCAGGTGCTGAACTTGGGCCACTGAGGGCTCAGAGGACACCATTTCTATACCCAGGGTAACTTTTATCACTGTCAACTCTGTCTCAGCCATTCTGAGATCGTCCCCACAGCAGCTGCCTTCAGAGCCCTTGTCTCCTTTCTTCAAACAGGCTCCATTCCACAGTCTTGAGCCGGCCTGTCGGGCAAGCTCCAAGCTAGGCCCCCCAGCTCGGCACCCTGGAACCTCTGAATCACTTTGAAACAAGACTAGAAGGTAGGTGAGGGTCTAGCAGTGGACAGAAGCCCAGCACAGGAACGGGCAGAAGTACAGAGCCTTGTAAAGGAAGGAAACAGACGAGCTGCAACTGAGGCCCTACTCACGGGCAGTGATGAAGAGATTGGCAGCATCCCACTGTCCACTTCTCCAACAAGGACACCTCAAACTCAATTCCCTACCAGACAAGCCCGAGTTGGCTCCACGGGAGACTGGACAGCTGCCAGCCTGCACATTGGATTTCTAACGTGTCAAACTGTCCTTCCCTGAATCAGTCCACCCACCCTCTCCTGCAAGTTTCCCGCCGGCATGACCCCACCGCAACAAGCACCAACGACCGAACACCGGTTCAAGCAGTGAGGAAATAGCAAGAAACGGCTATAGCAGCGCAGGACAGGGCCCGGTGTCCATCCCCCACCCACTGGTGGCGCTTTCTCTGGAACCAATCTCCACCTCAAGGTTCTCTCATTCCAGAACCCGGGAGCCCAGCTGGTTACAGGAGCTTGCATCTCCGCGCAGAGCCGCTGCTGCCCGCTGTCCTGGCGCAGCGCTGCCCACGCGGTACTCACCTGGCCTCCGGTGCCCAGGAAAAAGAAGGTCAGCCGGCTAGAGGCATGAAGCCCAAGCTGATCCGCCTCTGTCCGTGCCTGCTGCACTTTCGGGCCGGAGAGGTCCTGGTAGTTGTGACGCTAAGTCTAGAGGGAGAAGAGGGAAAACCGAGACCGTGGGAGCGGCGCGAAGGGGAGCGCATGGTGCGACTTGGCAGCCGCAGGAGGCGAGGGCGCGGAGGTGAGCAGCCGCGCGGTAACCAGTCGGGAAGCCACGCCGCCTTGCTTTCGCTGCAGCCCAGACTCGGAATCCTGGCCCGCAGGCAGCGGCACAACGCAGGGAGGAGTGCGGGACTGAGTCTCTGCCTGGAGCCCGAGCGCCTCCCGGAGCCCGCAATCCCCCCCGCCCCAGTGGGATGCGGGTGGAAATTCAGCTTGTGTGGGACGTGGGACCGACCGGGTTCCGAGTCTCCCGCGTTGCGGGGAAAGCGGGGCCCACGCAGCCGGGACCAGAGGGGGTGCGGTCCCAGTGCCACCCCCGCGCCACTCCCCACGTGGCGGCCGCGCCCCCGGGGCGTGAATGTGTACGCGGACGGTAGCGGGGGGGTCATGAATGAAGCCCCAGCGGCCAATCAGCACTGCCGGCGCGCGGGACCCCGGGAGCGAGGCCCAATGGCGAGCTCTGGGCTGCAGGCCCCGGCGGCGGGCGGGCGCGGGGGGCGGAGGCCGAGGCCGGGGGGCGGGAGGCGGCTCCGCGGGCAGCCAATGGGCGGCGGGAGGGGTGGGGCTCCCTAGCGCCCAGCGGGTCCGGGCTTTAAGCCGGCGGAGCGCGGCGGCGGGGCCCGCAGACGGAGCGAGGCGGCGGCGGCGGCGGCGCGGCGCAGCGCAGCGCAGGGCGCGGGGCGGCATGGCCACCACCGCGCAGTACCTGCCGCGGGGCCCCGGCGGTGGAGCTGGGGGCACCGGGCCGCTCATGCATCCTGATGCGGCGGCGGCGGCAGCGGCCGCCGCCGAGAGACTGCACGCGGGGGCCGCGTACCGCGAAGTGCAGAAGCTGATGCACCACGAGTGGCTGGGCGCGGGCGCGGGCCACCCCGTGGGCCTAGCACACCCTCAGTGGCTACCCACGGGAGGAGGAGGCGGCGACTGGGCGGGAGGCCCGCACCTGGAGCACGGCAAGGCGGGCGGTGGCGGCACCGGCAGAGCCGACGACGGCGGCGGCAGCGGCGGTTTCCACGCCCGCTTGGTGCACCAAGGGGCGGCCCACGCGGGCGCAGCATGGGCACAGGGCAGCACAGCGCACCACTTGGGCCCCGCCATGTCGCCGTCGCCCGGGGCCGGCGGGGGCCACCAGCCCCAGCCGCTCGGGATATACGCTCAGGCGGCCTACCCCGGTGGCGGCGGCGGCGGCCTGGCCGGGATGCTGGCGGCAGGCGGTGGCGGCGCGGGGCCCGGCCTACACCACGCGCTGCACGAGGACGGCCACGAAGCACAGCTGGAGCCGTCGCCACCGCCGCACCTGGGTGCACACGGACACGCACACGGACATGCACACGCGGGCGGCCTGCACGCGGCGGCGGCGCACCTGCACCCGGGCGCGGGAGGTGGTGGCTCGTCGGTGGGCGAACACTCGGATGAGGATGCGCCCAGCTCCGACGACTTAGAGCAGTTCGCCAAGCAGTTCAAGCAACGGCGCATCAAGCTGGGCTTCACCCAGGCCGACGTAGGGCTGGCGCTGGGCACGCTCTACGGTAACGTGTTCTCTCAGACCACCATCTGCCGCTTCGAGGCCCTGCAGCTGAGCTTCAAGAACATGTGCAAGCTCAAGCCGTTGCTCAACAAGTGGCTGGAGGAGACCGACTCGTCCAGCGGCAGTCCCACCAACCTGGACAAGATCGCGGCGCAGGGCCGCAAGCGCAAGAAGCGCACGTCCATTGAGGTGGGGGTCAAAGGCGCGCTCGAGAGCCACTTTCTCAAGTGTCCCAAACCGTCTGCGCACGAGATCACCGGCCTGGCCGACAGCCTGCAGCTGGAGAAGGAGGTGGTGCGTGTCTGGTTCTGCAACCGGCGGCAGAAGGAGAAGCGCATGACCCCTGCGGCCGGCGCGGGCCACCCGCCCATGGACGATGTTTATGCGCCGGGGGAGCTGGGGCCTGGCGGGGGGGGCGCGTCGCCACCCGCTGCGCCCCCGCCACCCCCGCCGGCCGCGCTACATCACCACCATCACCACACACTGCCGGGCTCCGTGCAGTGACCCTGCGGGCTGGGTTCCCCGCCGGCGCAGCGGTGCCTCCAGCGCGCAGTCAGCCCGCGCGGCCTGGACTCTTTTTTGTTGTTGTTTATTCGGTTGCTTTGGATTTTACAAAAAGAAAAAGGAAAAAAAAAAGCCCAGAAACTTTTAAACAAAACCAAACACTCTGGACCGACCTCCCTCTCCGGCGAGCGGCATAGGGCGGCCGAGAGGCTGTGTAGCCCGACTCCCGGGAGAGAGCAGCGAAGACCCAGAATGCGCCAACTCACTCGGGGTGCCCTCTGCCCACTGCCTGCTCCCTGTCCCTATACCCTCGACGACCCCCGCCCCTGTCCCCGGGCTGTTCGGGGCCGGATCCCGGCAGCGGCCTCCCCACAGCGAAAGGTAACGCGGTGCGGGGTTAGGGATTCCCCGGGAGAAAGCACGAAGAGAGAGGAGAGTCCCTGCAGTTCTCCCGGGTGCGGACTCCCTGTAGCCTGCAGGTCACGGGAAGGGGGCTTTCACTTCATTCTCTCCGCGCCTCTTTCGCACCAGGATGCGCCCCACCCTCTCATCCTTTCTCCGGGCTTGGTTTTTTACGGTTTTTATTTATTCGTGGAGCCTCTCGGCTCCTGGGGTCCTTCTAACTCCGCCCGCGCCCTTAATTTAAATCGCTGTATACTGTATTTATCGGGGCCCCGGAGGGGAGGCCGCGAGAGCCGCATCTGTGTATAAAAGCAGGAAATAGCCAAAGCTTTAATCTAGCCTAATTTATTTTCCCTTTCTCTTGCCCTCTCCTCCTTCCTCCAAGAACGCAAAACAAACAAAAAAAACTAACAAAAAAATTTTTTTGAGTGTTCATTTTTCGTTTCGTTTTACTGAGCCCTCGGCTTGGTTCCTGGCCTAGCGGAGAGGGTCTGCGCTTCCACGCACACCCGGGTGGGAAGGGGCATCTCCACCCGCAAGACCGAGCACGCACCGCGGGCCGCTGCTTCCCCGCCGGGCCCTGCCCCTCCTGGCCTTAACGAACGAAACTTGGAAAAGTTGGAACTATTTTTTAACCAGCTGTAGAAATAAACTGTTTCCCCAAGAACCTTCTGCCTAATTCCCTACAGCTTCCCCTGTTCTCTTTCCAGCCCCTTCGGGATGCTGGGGAAACACTGGAGAGCAATTCTCCAAAATTGGGGTGAGGTGGGAACCATGTAAATATGTGACATATGTACACACTGGCAAGGGGGGGAAAGAAACATTTTGTGCTTGGTTTTTATTTTATTTTATTTTTTTGGTTTTCTGGGTTCTCCCTCCCCTGTCCTAAAGGGTTTTGTACACCCGACTAAAGTGAAAAAGATATTTTAATATGGTTTCCTGACTTCCGACCCGTCTCTATTTATTTTCTGGATGTGTTTGGAGCTTCCCCTTCACGATTTCTTCATCAGTTTGTTAAAGTTTGAGCTTAAATTTTGTTATTTTATTTTTTATTATTTTTTGGAACAATGTTTTGGTGCATTCTCTTTGTATCTTTATTGCAAAAAAAAAAATAATGTAGACTGGGAAGTTCCCTTTATATTTATGTTATAGTAAATATTTTATTACTCACATAAACACGTACCCCAGGGCTGTGTCCTGTTCTCTTTACTGCTAGGGCTGGGCTTGTTTTTGCAGGAAGCAATGAGATTCCCCTGCTTGGTCCTCTCCTGAAGTTCTGGACTCAGAGAGGAATGGAACGATTGGCCTTCTTCCGGGTCAGTATCAGGACTGCCTGCCTGTTGCTTGGTCAATGGTTGGGGCACCTGGCCCAGGTACACCAGTCTAGAGAAAAAATGAGTTACACCCTACTGCCACTGACTTCTAAGACCAGACCAGGGCCTAGGGCAGTAAACCACTGAATTTCACATGGGACCTGGGGCCAGCCGTGCATCAGACACAAACTGACAGACACTCAAGCAAAGCTCACCTCTTCCTGGATTGCCAGCCTTGACTATTTTCCTTGCCTGACATCCTTAACTTTGAGTTTACCTTGCATTCCACGAAAGGAGGCCAGGCCAAGTATTAGGGTTATAGGGCAACTGGGAACCTGGTGGTGATCTTCCATCCTAGCCCACCTAGATACCCTGGACATATCTGGCGAGTTCAGCCTGAGGTCCTGCAAAACCAAGTCAGTCAGCCTAGGAGGGGGTCTTGCCTGTTTGCTTTGGCAAAGCTGTCTGCTTTGCAAACAACCTGCTGGGTCCCAGCCACCGTTGGAGAGGAGTCAAGGCATAGACTATGCTGTGGGAAAGGCTTGACATATGTATCTCCTAGGGTAGACACCCAAGAACATCCCCGAGGGTAGAGCTGGTGGAAGGAAGAATGCAGGGCTGTGCGGCGAGACCTGAAGGGAAAACCAACATTCAGAAATGTTAAGAAACAGCTTCCCCTTAGAAAGTCCCCATGTTGGGGGCAGGTCTCAGTTTAGTTCAAAACCCATGATGGCATCCCAGTCAAGTTTTGTTTTATTTTCCTTAAAAACAACTCTTCCTGTTTGCACAGACCGTGGCTCGGGAGAAATACAAGGTTCTTCTTACTCTTGGTGGAACAAAGATTGAAAGTTGATGGGGGGGGGAGGCTCCCCACCTGCCTGGGAAGCTGCTCAAGTCTAGGCCTTGGAGAGCACCTGGTTGAGTGGGTGATGGCCCTTGGCTGGACTGGGACTGAGGGATAACTGCCAGGTTAATGGTTCCTGGAGGCTTTGCTGGGTTCTGCCCCTCAAGAATGGAGGGTCTTGTCACTCCAAACACAAAGGCTCCTGGGTTTTTCAAGAGCTCAGCTTGCTCCCTCTGCTCCTTTTAATTTTTTTATTTCTTCAGTTCATGACTCACCTGTGATGGGCACCAGAGTCCCCACCAGCCGCTGTGCTGCATCTCCTCTCCCAGCCGAGCCTCATTGTACTTCTCAGACTTGGGAACCAGCAGGATGAGCCGTTGGCTACCCCACCTCAGCCTCTCATTTCATGCACCATTAGATACAAAACATTAAGGCTATCCCATATCTCTCCTACTCCCTAGTTCTCCACCCCTAGATGTGTTGGGGGGGGGCAGGGGTCCCAAAATGGGAGCCAACAAAACTTGCCAGCCTCTGCAGGCTTTGAAATTGAAAAGGCCTCAGGAAGACGGGCCTTTCATTGGTCTCTTGCTTACAGCTGACACCAATTGATTGATTGATTTCCTAATTGTCTGCTTAATCTTGTATAAGAGGGTGGGCTTATTATTTAAGCAAGTCAACTCAAAAATAGCAAAACAGTGCAGCCTCCCAAGAGCCAACGGCAGCTGAGGAAGAGAGGGAAAGGTGGGAAAGAGGGTGGGAGCAGATCTTGCACTGCAAGGATTTTGCTTAATGAGACACCAGCCTGGGATAACTACCCAGCGAGAACCCCTCTGGCGCATTAGGCCCTATGGTTTCTTGTTCCAGACAACCTAGGAACCTAGAGTCCTAATCCTGTGACAGAATAGTTTAGGAAAGGCACATCAAGTTGAGGGCCTCTGTATTTCCTGTATGCAGGTCTACGTGTTTGTGCCAGAGGTCTTCAGAGCTTCTGTTTGCCCAGGAGAGGCATGTGTCCCTAATATCAGCCCCCTCATCCAAAGAAGCGCAACTTTCCATTGCAGACTTGGAGTTACCGAGACCGTCTCTCACTCTTTACACTCAAAGTTATTTCCTGTAATCATGGAGCCACAGGTCGGTAGAACAGGACTGGTCTCATGAGAACACCCTCCGCTGCATGTGTGAAAATCCATGGCTGGTCCCAGAGCCACGTGATAAGGGGGCAGAATCCATATTATACAGAGAATCATCTGATCCAGAGCATTTTGTAGGGTCAGGGGCGGTTAAGGCTAGAAGAAAGGAAGGTAGCCATCGTGGTCACCTGTAGTCATCAAGGCAAACTCAGCAGGTTCCCTGTTCCTGCACACTGATATCTCCCTCACCTCCTGCCCCAGGTTGTACAGGTTTCTGTGTTGCCTGTTGTAAATCCTAACCAATCGTCCCTTGTCCCTAGAATCCAAGTGACTGTCCACACAGGTCTATCTGGCTCTTAAGCACTCTTAAGCCCACTTGGAGCTACTTGGAAGTTCCTAGATGGTCTCTCGAATTGCGTAGGGGAAGAAAAATCAGCATGACCCACCCAGGGCCTATCTTCTTCCTTTCTGAACTTTCCACATCAGGACTTGAGTCACTTAGGCAGAGGGTAGGGTGGGAGGGGCTTATCTGGCCCAGCTACTCCTGTTAAGGTTAGCCAAGCGGATCTTCCCAGGGGTCTCAGGTTAGAGACTACTGCCTGATGTCTTCAAGACACTTCAGTTTTGTCCTGTCGTTATGTGAAGGCCCCAGAGTTAGTGTTTGCTAGGTCTGCCAGGGTTTCCCCAGTGCTGCTCAAGACTCCTTGTGGGAGGACTGCCCTCTATCGGTTCCTAAGCTGGGACATGACACCAGTCACCAGAAGGACCTCGTTGTCGAGCAAGCGAGCATGCCCTCCTCCTGAGTCAACTTCTGGGTGCTTTCTCTGTAGGTTTTGCCAGCTAGAGTAGAGGTGACTTCAGGCCCCAAAGGAAGCAATCCTGCTTCACACACAGACACAAATATGCTCATTTTTGACCCTTCTCTTTCCATCTACTGCCTGCCCACTCACACAGCCATGCTCAGAAACCCACTACCACGTGTTACTCTTTCATCCTACTTACACTCCCATCTCTCCTCTCACTAGCTTCTCAACAGTTAAACACACACAAACACACGCACACACCCCCTCACCCATACCACTGTTTGGCGCTTTCTGGTGGTTGGCACTGAACTCTTGGAAGTCCAGGCACTACTGTCCGCTGTGACATTTAGCCAGACCCTCTCCTGTCGAGATTTCTAAGCACTTACCCCACAAACCACTTTCCAAATACATGCCCGCTCATCACTGCCCCAGCTCCTCCCAGATCGCTTTCTGCTCCTTTCAGATAATTAAAGTTAGGCTGTGTGTTTGTATGTATGTGTGATCTTATTTTTTAAACACACACCCCCACACATACATATGCGTGTGTATATATGCAAACACACACACACAGCAATTAGCTCTATCCATTCCACCATCATCCTTGAACAGTAAAACCTAGCTATGCACAGGCCCCACATGGCCCTGTGATGAACCCAGCTTCACCTAATCACAGGCTCCTCGTGTCTCTCTCTCCTTCTCTCTCTCTCTCTCTCTCTCTCTCTCTCTCTCTCTCTCTCTCTCTCTCTCGCTCTCTCGCTCTCTCTCTCGCACACACACACACACACACACACACACTAGCATTTCATGAAGTAATATCCACTGTACATTACAAGACTATAACCCACCCCCTGCTTCCCACCTCCCTTCAGAGCATCTTAATGGACTCTCCTCAGATGACCTAAGGACCAGGAGCACTGTTTCACAGTCCTTCCTATGTCTGCCTCATCCCCAGCCACACACAGCAGTGGACACATCTCCCTGCTGAGCCTGACCAGGGTGGGGTCTGGCTTTTATTAGGCTGCAGAGACAGCACGGAGGCATATGGTCTCGTACACAAGAAATAATGTTCATGTTAAATCAGACCTCATGCATAATGCATGGTGCCTGATCTCACATTATTTTGGGTGTTCGTCAAAATCAGTGTTCTTTCTTGTGAGGGCTCCTGAAAAGAAGGGAAAAAGGCGTTTGCTAATTACACCCACAGCCTGGACCCAGGGATCCCACAGAACCCTGGGAGCCTCTGGCCCACTTCACCCACCAGTGGGTCCTGTCCCCTCTCTTTTCCTTTGCCTTCTCACGTGGAAAGAGGGCTTGCCTCGGGTTTGTAGCAGGCATAAGGCCCTGTGTTATTTTTATTTCTTTTCTCTCGGCTCTCTGTCCCTGGAGGGTTCTGGGGAATAGCGGTGGCTCCGTTGCTCTCACACCCGATTCATTTGCCGTTTTATGAACTCCCGGTTGATTCATTGCCTCCCTAAGTCAATGATTCACTCCTGATGGCTTTTCAGAAATCCTTCTTGAAGGGCTCCCGGTTATTCAGCTTTGAGCGGGAGCCTGAGCCGAAGTAGACCTGGGCCCTGCACTGCTCCCTTAGCCTGGCGTCACCCTGCCTGGGCTTTTGCTGAAGCTGAACTGAGGAGGAGGGGGTACCCGCTCCGTGCAGAAGCTAGAACCTAAGCAGGCAGCTCACAGCCAGGTCTAGCCTGTGGCAAAGCCCCCTTTAGCATCTGTGCATCACCTGCCTTCTCCTGTGTCATCAAAGTCCCAAGGAACTTGCTGTGACTCAGGAGAGGCAGAACACTGAGTGTAAGCACAGGGGCTGGAAAGCGAAACAGACCTGGAGACGACCAGTCCTAGCTCCATCTTTCATCATCCTGTGACCTTAAGCCAAGCAATTCACATGTCCGTGCCTTGTTCTCCCAGAACAATGACAATGGCCGTTCTGTATTATAGAGTGGCTTTGAGAATTAAGTGGGGTAATGCGCATGATATTTAGCATAAGTGGCGGATAAATCAGAGTTGTTTTACCTGAGGCCTGAGCTTAGACATTGGGGTACCGGGAAAAACACGGTAAGATGATGACCTTTGACCAGGGACCCCATTTCTTCCAAGGGCACTTTTATGTCGTACATACCCCAGCATTTACCTTTTGCTTTGAGTTTACCGTGTCACACAATATCGCCCCATTTTATAAAAAGAGGAAACTGGGCACTAGAGAACATTAGCTTAGCCAAGGCAGCAAGATCAGCAAATGCCAGCAATCAGGGTAGAAGCCATTTTATCTGACTCCTTAGCCCCTGTTCTTTTTATACTAAGGCTAAGGGCAAAAATAGTAGCCAATGCCGGGTGGTCACTCAAGCAGGGAAAGCTCCAGAATTCAGGTGTGGAAATTGGGAATTGAGGGTGTTAGAGCTATTGACTAGACTCTACATCCCTCTCTCCACTACTCCGAACCAAATGAATCCTACAGAGTTAAAGAAAGTTAGGTAACTTGCCCAAGTTAATTCGGAAGATCAGGACGTCTTCCTGATTGGACCCCCTCCAAGCCTCCACATCCCGAGCAACTACGTTGTAGCCAAGGATGGAGACCTAAACATCTGCCCAGGCTGCTACACCTACTTACAGGCCTGGAACCTTCTGAAAAGTTCCTTCAACTGTCTGTACCTCACTTTCCTCTTCTGCAAATGAAGATAACAGTGACTGCCCCCACAGAACCGCAGTGAGGACTTGATGATCGAGCTAATACATAACATAAACACTTAGAGCCTGGAGTGTCGTGAGTGCACATTAAATGTTAGCTGTAAAAAATAATTTTATGTGTACAGTATGTATTATTGCTGAGCTGTTGCAGAAAAAAAAAAAAGAAAAGAAAAAAAAAAACAACATCAAGTGCTTCCCCTAGCACTACTGCCCTCCTAAAATGATTTCTTTTCATTCATAAAACCACTGTAGGAAATGTAAGTCTAAAATTCTCATCCCCAGTCCACAGGTGAGGAAACCGAGGCCCAGGGATATTAAAGGCCTTCCTCAGAGGGACCCAGAAAAATCAATGCTAGGTACAGCTTTTAAGCCTATTGCCTACTTCCAGTCTGTGGCACCCCTTCTCCCCCAACCTTGTCTTCTGATGTTACAATACTAAGTACAAGTACCATGTACCAAGGCTTTGTACTGGGCTCTGCGGAAACAGCACTCAGAGGCATTAAGTTGGACTATGAAGAGTGGATGGAGATTTGCTCAAGAGTCCCTGGATCAGGGCCTGGTTCCCAAAGACAGTCCCTCAGCCCCCGAACCATCAGACCCCTCCCCCACTCACTCACCCTTCCTGGACCCCGAACCTTTATGCCTTTCCCTGCGCCGTTCAGGACCCTCCTCTAGCAGACCCTGGCACATTTTTGACCCTAGCACAAAAAGATTCGGTGCAGGGTCAAGGCCTCCAAACCAGATGGGGGTCACAAACCATGAGATTAAATCTGACCGAAGCTTCCTTCATGGCTGCAACCCTGGCCAGAGGTTAACCTCTAACCTGTATAGCTCAGCCTCAGATTCCTGGGTCCCCAACCCAGATCGTTTGTCACCACGGACCTCAAAATATGAAATAAGCATTTCCTCCCCCCCCCATTCACTTACCCATCAGTCCATTCTCCAGTCATGCACTATTCCATTCATCAAGCCACCCACCTATGCATGCAACCATTCATCTAGCACCTACCCAGCTACCCACCCACCCAGCTACCATCTATTCGGCCAAACGCCCTGCTTAACGGATGTAGAGAAGACCAATGCCGCTAACCGGCACACGCTTCTGGCTAGGTCTCATTCCCTTCCTGTACTCCCAACACCCCCACCCCACCCCCACCCCACCCCACCCAGCCGGCCATAGAGGGTAGGTGTGTGAGAAAATGATGTGGAAGGAAACAATGAAATTTGTTGTTGGATCTGTGAAATTGTTTGTGTCAAAGTGCTGGGACCCTTCACACTCCACTCATTCCTCCAGGGCCCCAAAGGAGGTGGGGTCCATACAGCCTCTGACATCAGTCTAAAGGGTCCTAGGATTCCCCTTAGCTCTCGTTTCCTACCCCAGGAATGTCTAGTGCTCGCCTAAATGTACGCGCTGGGGAGAAGGCGCTTAACATAGCCTCTACCAAGGCCAGCCCTGGGTTGCCTTTTTCTATCAAAAGTGGCAGGCACATCTAAGCACCAGGGAGATATACGGGGGTGATGTTCTGTTCCCAGCCCTGTCACTACCTGGATGTATAACTGAGAACACCCCCTTGCCATACCCATCACCTCAATTTCCCCCAGTGCCGTTTTGAGGATGCTGCCTGCCGTTTAGCCTGGGTGGGCCTGCTTCTTTGACAATGGGGCTTCTTCTCCAAGCAGCCCACACAAGAGGAAGGATAGGGAGATGACGTGGTTGGCGTCCAGGGCCCTGAGGACTCAGCTCTAGCTATTCGGCCCCCCTCCCCTGACACAAACAATCCTCAGTCACCTCCCCCTCCTGCTCCCCAGAATCTGGGCCCAGCTGGAGCCTGCTATGCCCTAGCCACCCCATGAATCACCCCTCTATGGTTTCCCCGGGGGAGTGGTCCAGGGAGCATCCTACGCGCCACGAGGGGTGAGGGCCAGAACTGCTGCCCTCAAGCAGGCAGTGTCCACAGAAACAATGGGGGGCCTGTGGCTAACAGTCGGAATGCAGCCATTGTCCTGCCCTGGCCCCCCAACCCCAAGGCCTCAGGTCCCCAGGCCAGGCAGGCTGGCGTGGTTCAGTGCGTCAGACTCTTGTGTACCAGGGCTGGGCACACATGACCTGCAGCTTACCTTCTCTGGGTAGGCAGGAGGGTAGGCTGATAGGGCAGACCCCACCTCCACAGCCAACCTCACAAAGGGTCCTCCTGCACAGAATGAGGCGCAGGATGGGGCCCCGGGAGCAAGGGCAACCTCTAGCCTACTCATCCCTGGGATACTCGGAGACCAGCAGCTCTGAGACCCAAGCTATACATCACAGTGGGGAGGGGACCACATTAGAATAATGCAGGATTAGAGAGGGGTTGCTATAGCGACGTATTAGGGCAATACATCTAGGGATCCCCAGCCCTTTGGTGATGTATGGCTCTGCTCAGCTGTGGGGAGTAGGGGGAGGGGACCTGTCCCGCCCCTCCAAGGGAGAGCAGACACCAAGCACTCCTCGCTGGAGAACATCTGCCTTAGAAACTAAAAATAGGCATCTCAGATCCCTGTCAAGACTGAAAGGGTTACCCTGCCAGCCCCCACCATACCACTGTCCAACACTCTCAGCTCCAGCCTTAGCCTCAGCTTCGGCCAGTGTTCCATCCCTAACCTCAGCCCAGTACAGCTCCTGCCAGGCTCCAACGTTTGTTTCATTGATAAGAGGTAGTCCCATACAGTCTCCCTGAACATGTGATGGGATTCATGGAAGACCGTATAGAGGTCAAGGGTCAAAGTAGAAAACAGAGCCTGCAGTGGCCTGTATCTTTAATCCCAGCACTCAGAGGCAGAGGCAGGCAGATCTCTGTGAGTTTGAGGCTAGCCTGGTCTACAGAGTGAGTTACAGGACAGCCAGGGCTACGCAGAGAAACCTTGTCTCAAAAAAAAAGGAGAAGAAAAAGAAGCAAAAAGAAAAGAAAAGAAAAAAGGAGGGGACAGAGATGAGACAGTCCACAAACTCTCCTCAGGCAAGCCCCTGGAAACCTCACTTGAGTGAGATCCAGGGAGTAAATGTTAGCACAGACACTATCCCTCCTCACCCCGCAGCCTCCTTGTGCTGATGCCTAGCATCTCATGCAAGTCTGTCTAACTTCCCTGGATATGATCCCAGGGCCACAGAGAGGCTATACAGAAAGGAAGGAAGGAAAGAAAAAGAGAGAGAAAGAAAGAAAGATGAGGCTGCCAACAAAGAAAGACAAAAATTTTTTTTTCACTTTCACATAATATTTGTACTGGTATGCAACGAAGTCGGAGGGCAGGCTGCCCTCCAAGCGCACTCTCAGTTATTTGTACTGGCTCGCCCACCTCGGTCGCCCTGGACCTCAGCTCCTTAGGGACATCCGAAGACTCTCTGGAGATAACCCCTATTGCTTCACCTACCTTAGAACTGTGGTGAGATGAGGAAGAAAGGAAAACCTGTTTCAGGACCCCTCTTCACTCATCTTGACCCATCTGTGTACTGTGTACATGTGTGTGTGCAGGACGTATGTGCATGCACATGTGTGTGCATGTGCGTACCCTGCTTCCTCATTAAATATCTTTTTAGTTTATTCATTGAATACGATAGTTATACAACTGTCCCAATTCTGCTTGTCGTTTGTTTGTTTTTGCTTTTTGTTTTCCTTTGAGACAGGTTCTTGCTTACACAGCCCAGACTGTCCTTACACTGGAAGATCCTCCTGTGTCAGCCTCACAAGTGCTGGCATGGAGGTGTGAGCCACCACGCTGACTTTATCCTTTTTCACGTTTGAAGATGACGCTGAGGCTCTGTCACAGCCTAGGCTTAGGGTGTAACAAGATGCGTCCACAGGAGTCAGCCTCCATCACTGCCATCTTCTACAGGAACGAAGAAGACCCAGGCCAAAGCATGAGACAAAGCCTCATCCCTGGTGCTAGTCCTCTCCCACTCACCCCACACACCCCCCGAGAAGCACGGCCTTCACTCCTGATGGAGAAGAGCTCACACAGGATTTCCCTCTCTTCCTATTTTTCAGCCTGTGTGTGTCTCCGATCCCACAGTCAGCCAGACACACACAAATACATTCACAGTGCACACGCTCTCACATGTGCTGCCGGGACAGAAGAAAGAGTAAGAAGAGAAGGTAGGAGGAGGACAGAGTGTGTGCCCAGAGGGCAGTTCCTGGGGTCGGGTGGCAGTGTGCCCAGGGTACTGAGTGGGCAGGAGACCTCATGGCTTCCTCTCTTCTCTAGCCAGCAACCAAAGGTCGGCTCAGGCGGCTCGGCCACGTGCAGTCCACCCACAGCCCTGGTCAGGTCATGTGAGACCAGGACTTAAGTCTTGTCAACACTCCATTGTCTCCCAGAGGCCAGCCTGTGTGGAAGAGGAAAAAAAAAAAACCCTCTCCAGCCCAGGCTAGCTGGTGAGTCTCCAGGGCCTTGATCAACCCCCAAAGGGATGCTTGGCTCAGGGGTCCTTCAGTCTTCATTCATAACGATAGCGGAGCCCAGCAGGACCCCATTCCTCTTTGGGATGTCACACCTTCCTCAAGAAGTAGGGAGCAGTAGCTTTCCTTGGCATTGAGAGAGGGAGCGAAAGGAAGAAGCAACTCTCTTTCCCCTGTTCTTCTAGGGGCATATATGCCACCATGTGACCCCCCAGCCACCCACCTCACCCATTCTGCAGATGCTCTGGAGGGAAAGAGAGCGCAGCGGAGAAGGCTAAGACATGGCCCTGAAGGTCATCTTGTACGTCAGCGCTGGGAGGGGCCCTGGAGACCCTTGCATCCTGGCTCTCAGCCTGGACTACAACACAGGCTCCATTGACTCCTGTGTACCCTCTTTCCCAAGATCCCCCACAAAGCAATGGGCATATGGCTCCTACCCAATGGCTCCTGAGACACAGGATCTACCCGAGAAGAAGGCCAGAGTTGGCTAAAAGGACAGACACTGGCCCTGTGCAAGAGTCTCCAGGCCCAGGCTGAAGGTCATGGCCATCCTTTAGGCCCGGTCCTACCCAGTCTGGAATGGAGTCAAACGGAGAGCCAGCTAGGGTACATTCTCTGCCAATTCCAGCACTGCCTACGCGAAGTCCCTATGTATACTTTAAGGCTATCCCCTGACTCAGCCTCTACCACTGAGATGTGAGGCAAAGCCACCCTGGTAGACTCTGTCTCTTACCGTGTGCCTGGGGGGAGGGGCACTGGAGGGAAGCTGGGGCTGAGGAGCTCCATCCAGTAAGGGGAGGGCTGCCCCACCCCCGAAGGATGACAGAGAGATGATTAAACCCACAGAGAAGATTGATAACGGTGCTAAACAGCTGCAACTCTGCAAGGTGGGCTAGGGACAAATCTCATCTTGTCCTGGCAGTGCTCAAAGCACTGGGGGGCTGGGCCAGCCTGGCTGAGCTCATGACCTGTGCAAGCTCCTGAACAGGAGTGGTGGCTGGTGGCGGGGGTGGGTGGGGGGGGTGGCATTAAAAGGCTACTCCCCACTTCTTCCTCCTGGCCTATGACAATGGCTTCCAGAGCTCACCCCAGAGACCCCCGCCCCCTTAACACCTGGGCAGTGCATCCCTTCTTGGCAGTGCCCCCTTCACCCACAGCATCTCTGCCTCAGCTCTCACTCTTGTTATTATTAGATGTGATTTACAGCGGAAGCGCTGAGTCAGACAAACTGAGATTTTCCCCCTCGACAGAGGCGGTGGGAGAGAAGAGAGTCCAGGGGAGGTGGGCAGGGGCCTCAGGAGGGAGCTAGGAGCTGCGGATGCGGGACTCCAACTGGTAGAATGAGCAGGGAGTTTTTGCTGCTGTTTCTCCCTCCTGCTCTAGGGCCAGAATCCTCACTTGGGACCCTTGGACATTCAGACTCCTTTTTCTGACTTCTCATCTGACTTTTGGGCCTGTCTTGGTTAGCCTCAGATTCCCTTTTACAAGTTTAAGAGGAGAGCCCAGAAGTCCCGAAGTCTGGAAATGAAATGATACTGGGCCCTGTGTCCTCAGAACAACTCTGAAGGTGGTCCCTGGCTCCCAGAGATGGAGAGAGGCAGCCGGAAAAGCCCCTGCCACCCTACCCACCCCCCCCCCGCTCCTCCCCCTCTGCAAACAGAGACACTAGCACTGAGTTCCTGGGTAGGCAGGGTATCCAAAGGCCCAAGATTGCCTGCAGGGAAAACATACATTTGTGCTTCCACCTTGTGCAGAAGAGAGTGGTGGGCCGGTTGGTCTCTGCTCCCTGGGTCTCTGACTCCCTGGCAGGGAGGAACTGGGCATTGTTGCCAAAAATAAACGTTCCTTCTCCCGCTCCGTGGCTCCCGGCTCCCCGCTCATTAGGATGCGTGGCGTTTGGCTGCGGTCCCACACCTTGCAGCTCATTATAAATATGCAGTCGCTGCTGGCGCTACCCCAATCATCTCTGCAATCAGAGCTTTTAATTAGGTTAATTAAATTGTATCAAATCTCGCAGGGACGCAGTTCACTGATGCTGATGAGGCAGCCAAAACAGACCCCAGCTCCTTGGCTAATGAAGACCGCTGCCTGCCTGAGCAGTGAGGGGGCAGGAACGCATAATAAAGGGGTGCCGTCCTCTGGGAGGAGCTGCTGCCCAGGCCCAAGCTCTGGGGAGTTGGGAAAGGGTCTTCAGCTAGCAGGTTGGTCTTCAGCTGCAGCGGTCTCCCAACCCCAGAGACTATCAGCTTCACTGGAGAACCAACCAGGGTAGCATCAGGAGCCCAGACAGGTGGGCAGTGTTAGGCCTAGGCACCTGCCACCCCCTGCTACACAGTAAACACTATGCGATGAGATCCACTGGCTCTATTTGGGAGCGCCTTTACTTCTTCCACAGACTATTTTAGCAAGGCAAGTGAGTGCACACGCATGCGTGTGAATATCCAGGCATGATGCAGAGAGAGGAGACAGAGACACACACAGAAAGGAGGGGAGAGAGAGAGAGAGAGAGAGAGAGAGAGAGAGAGAGAGAGAGAGAGATGTCACTGCCTCCTTGGTTGTCTTATTAGCCTGAGAAGAGGCCAGGCTGAGGCTAGGAAGCCCATCCCACTGCTGGCCCAGTCTCCATCTGTCATGGAGGCCATCTGCCCCTGGCAGGGGGTAGTTTATAATGCTACCAGCCTGAGACAGGAGGGGGTGGCACCCTCCCCTCCCCAGCCTCTATGTGCCAGATGGACCCTGTATTTTTCCCACCTACCACTCTACCTAAAGAGCCCTCTCTCAGGAAGAAACACTAGTCTCAGACCTACAGGATCAAATTAGCTGGAGAGATGATTCCTTCCTACTCTGGTCCCTCCTCACCCTGAGCTGACTGCTCCATGGCCTGCAACCTACCCATGGGCCCCTGGAACCCATACACACGTGGGTCGGTCTCCCTTCCCCTAACTGGCAGGTACTACCAGGCCCCAGTCCTCTCTTAACCCTTCAGTCTCTGATTGTGTCTCAGAACAACAGGGACCTTTTCAGTGTTTTCAAGGTGAAGTTGTCTATTCCATAAGAGCTGCTTTTTTTTTGGTTTAGAAAGGTGTGTGTTTTTGGTTTTTGATTTTTTTTTCTTTTCCACCCAGTAATGTAAAAATATGAAACTCGAAACCAACCCCCCGACATTTGTCACTTCAGAGAGAAGCCTTTGGGGTAACAACAACAACAACAACAACAACAACAACAAAAACACCCTGTAAATTAGTCAGACTGGCTCAGGGTAAGGGAGAGGAGTGCCCGCCTGCCTCCAGGCACCAGAGTTTCATTAGCACTGCTGATCTGAGCATGGCCATCAGGTGACAGTGCAGACGGGAAAAGGCTTCCTTGCCACCTTCCTTAAACCCTCAGCCTCAGCAGGGCCTAGCCTAGATCCTTCTTTCTATTCTAGACCAGCAGGGATAGACTTGATGACCTCCCAGCACTAAGTGTGGCCCTTCATGTGACAGGATATGACCATCACCTTTCCTAAGACCATAAGATGGACAAGGAGAGGTGATGTAACAGAGACAGAACCTCCCCAAAAGCCATGACAGTGGGGCTGGGAAGAGGAGACAAGCAGAGAGTTGTTTCCCCTGACCAGGCGGTCTAGGGGAGGCAAGCAGAAACAGGACCTGACCGGCCTCTTCTGGCCTCCTGAGTCTCAGGAGTCGACTTGGGCTATAGAAAGCAAGCTAAGGAAGCCAGCCGGGTGTGGTGGCACACATCTTTAATCCCAGCACTAGGGAGACAGAGGCAGGGGGATCGCTGTGAGTTTGAAGCCAGCCTGGTCTACAAAATGAGTCCAGGACAGCCAAGGCTACACAGAGAAGCCCTGTCTTGAAAACAAAAGCAAAAACAAAACAAAACAAAAAAACAAAAAGAGAGAGAGAGAGAGAAAAGAAAAGAAAGCAAGCTAAGGATCAAGTCCAGGCCTTGCAATAGTCTAGGCCAAAACTCTAGCACCAAGTGATACCCTGGAGCCCCCAGGCTGCCACCCTCCCTCCCCCTTCCCCCGGATCTAGGAATAGCAGCTTTGCCTTTCCTGTTGCACTGTTGCTCTGGTAGCCATTATGCTACAGACTCAGAAGCCAGTGGGAACCCTGCCAGCAAGGAGGCCCCATGACCTGGCTGGCTAGAGAGTGCACCCTCTGACCCCAGGAGGCAGCTGCAAAGCCCAAGAAACCTGCCAGCTCAGCCTCAGACAGCCTACCCCCCCCACCCCCAGTTCCCCACTCCTCTGCGGCTTTGGGCCAGGACTCCCACCCAAGGCTCAGTGCGCCCTTCCCAGTGCCCTGTGCACGACGAGGCTTTGGGAACTGGCAAGCTGAGATGGCTTTGGGATGAAAAGAGCCCAGAACCACACACCTCTAACTTGCCTCATGGTTTCAAGTCCCAGCAGGCCCTGGCCTCACCGGCCTCCACAGGCAGGCAGAGCAAGCAGTCTGCTTGTTGGCTGTTTTCCCCTACTGAAGGACGTGCAGCTTTGATTGTACAATGACCCGCAGCCAGCTGCACGGGGGAGACCGCAAATCACAAGTCAACCCTCAGAACTGCACAAAAGGAAACCCCCTACCTACGACATCCTGATGGACCCACCTCTGGGAAACCTGAGGCTTTGGGAAAGACACTAATGGTCCCTACAGGATCCTCATTAAAAATGGGAAAGCCACAATGCATTCAAAGTAAAGGGAAGATTTTTGTTTTGTTTTGTTTTACATGGAGCTCTCCTCCGTGGCATTAAATTCAATAAACAAATCCACTCTGGTGGGCAAGGAGGTTTTGGAAGAAGCTACTGCAGTAGACATAGGCTCACTGATAAGCAGCCCAGCAGAAAGGCAGCAGCTCCACCTGCTGGGCCCTTCCCCACCCACCAGTTCTTTCCACAGACGGAAACTCAGAATTAAGATTCTTGTATTGAAAATAAAACAAGGCCTCGCCACACTACTGGTTTAGTTGAAAGGACCCTAAGATGTGGCTACGAGATGACTGGGCTGGCCTCAGGGACTCTCCCTTGGACAGATCCATGGCGTCTGCAGGGTTCAGGTGGCCGCCGTTTAAAACCGTGGCTGAGGCAAGATATGACCCAAACAAGAGTACTGAGTCACAGGAAAGTTCTCCACTTCCACAGGCTGCCCACCACAGCCCCATGGCACAGCCAGAGTGGTATGCCAGGTCAACAGGCCGAACTACCCCGAGCCTAAGGAGTTGGGTACAAAGAACACAAACCCTACTGAGTGTCCTGTCTTAAAGCTGAGACCTATTCTCAGAATGCATGAGACTGGAGCCTGTGATGGGTTAACGACACGGGACCACCAATCTCTCCCCTTAGTTCCTGGGCCCGTTCAGACACAATAGCTTGTAACTGTAATTCTAGCACTTCTGATGAG
This sequence comes from Acomys russatus, assembly GCF_903995435.1. Taxonomy (NCBI): domain Eukaryota; kingdom Metazoa; phylum Chordata; class Mammalia; order Rodentia; family Muridae; genus Acomys; species Acomys russatus. The sequence continues at coordinate 18,869,220 of NC_067165.1, forward strand.
GCAGAATAATAAGTTTTAGAGCCGCCCACGCTAGCATGAGGCCATGCCAAAAATAAAAACGAGGGGTTTGGAGAAGTCGCCCAACAGCTAAGAGCACTTGCTGCTCTTGCACAGAACCCTTGGGTCCCAGAGACAGCCAACAATGGCTCCAGTAACAAGGATACACTGTCTTGTTCCTTTAATTTTGATTACCTCCAGCCTGGAAGCTAGGGTAGCCCAAACACAATGGTCTTTGTGGCCCCTTTGGACTCAGCACAAGGCCCTTCAAGTATCTCCATTGGTGTGTGTGTGCCCGGAGGGTGGGTGCACGGATGTGTCCATACCTGTTTATGGACAAGTTGTTCCCGCCTCATGCATTTGTTAACATGAGCACCCCGGCCGTGTTGTGTACTTTTGTGTGGGTGTACTTTATGAGAAGGTGGTCAGGTATATTCCCAATCCTCCTCCACCTTCCTACCCAGGAATGACAAGATTCCGAGCAGCAGTGCCTGGCTGCTTACTCCAGAACAGACCACCCCTTAGTCTGTAAGTCCTTAGCACGTCAAGAGTCCTTTCCAGTACCTTCTGAGAGACCCACCCTCACCTTGCTCCAGTCAGTGTTACCCACATCTCCGTTGATGGGAAAGGTGGTCTGAGCCTGAGGCCACTGGCATTAACTGAGCTTAGCACCTCTTCACAAACTGAGTTCAGCCTGGGAAAGCCTCCTTTCTAAAGGCAAAAGCTAGCTTCTGTTCTCTGAAACCTTATTTTCAGGGACCCTAGATCGGAATGCACAGTATACATTCTGAGAAAACAGGCTCTCAATGTAGGAACCCAGTAGCCGTGCCACTTATTAATACCTTATAAAATAAAGGGTGTGTGTGTGTGCCTGGAGAGATGGCTCAGAGGTTAAGAGCACTGGCTACTCTTCCAGAGGACCAGGACTCAATTCCCAGAACCCACATGGTGGTCACAATCAGCTATAATGCACCAGACATGCATGCAGTACAGACATAAAGGCAAAGCTGTTATTTACATATTGAAGAAAGAAAACTTATCAGACTGATGAGGCTAGTCCTCTCCAGAAAGTGGGGTGTGAACAAGACTCCCAGAACCCTGTTCTCAGTTCTCCCACATCTTCTGTAAGCAAGCTCAGTCCTGTTCTGACTGGCCATGGCCTACCATCCCTATATATGGGCAAGGAAGGGAAGGGTGGAACCTAGGGAAGAGAAGAAAACAGCTCCATATAGCCTGGGGTCTATATTCTCAAGTGAAGTCATTTATAGCCTTGGAATCAGCAATTGGCCAGGAGCAGAGGGCAGGAGCAGAGCCAGGCCTAGTGTTCTGATGTGAGCTTCCTGGACTAATAGGAACTCTTCCAAGGGTGTCTATCTTTGCATGTAAGAAGGGAGAGATGGACTCTCGGACAACTTCTGAAGCCACCCAAATAAATGATGACGACAAAGACCCCTCTCCCCAGTGATTCTTTAGCTGGGTGTTTTGGCATGTCTGTAATCCCAGGCCTTAAGATGATAAAAAGGCAGGAAGATCAGGTTCAAGGGGTTCAAGGTCATCCTTGGCTACACAGCTAATTTTAGATCAGCCAGGGCTCCATGAGATCCCATCTCAAAACACAAACAAAAAAATCTTGATTCCCTTGCTATGTGAACTTGAGGAATTAAGTTTAACCCCCAGAACCCACTTTTTTTTTTTTTTATGTTGTTTTTGTTTGTTTGGTTTGTGAGACAGGGTTTCTCTGTGTAGCCCTGGCTGTCCTGGAAATCACTCTATAGACCATACTGACCTTGAATGCAGAAATCATGCTCAGTGGTGGGGCACGCCTTTAATCCCTGCATTTGGAAGGCAGAGGCATGTGGATCTCTTTGAGTTTAAGGCCAGCCTGATCTACAGAGTGATTCCAGGACAGACAGGGCTACACACAGAGAAACCTTGTCTTAAAAAACTAAAAAAGAAAAAAGTATACACCACCAAAGCCCAGCTCCAGAATATACATTTCTTAAAAAGATTTATTTACTTATTATATATAGTGTTTTCCTTGCATGTACACCCACAGACCAGAAGAGGGCATCTGATGACATTACAGATGGTTGTGAGCCACCATGTGATTGCTGGGAATTGAACTCAAGACCTCTAGAAGAGCGGACGGCATTCTTAACCGCTAAGCCATCTCTCCAGCCCCAGAACCCACATTTTAAAAGCCAAGTGTGGGAGCTGATACAATGGATCAGCAGATAAAGGCCACCAAACACAATCTGACTTCTGGGACCACACAGTGGAAGGAGAGAACCAAACCCAGTGAGCTGTCACCTGGCCCAGCATCCCCAACAGGTGTGGCGTTCTACTCTTGCAATCCCAGCAAAGGGCCGGCAAAGACAGGGGCTCACTGGCGCTGGCCTAGTCTAAACAAGAAGTTTAGACCAATGAAACAATGTCTCAAAACAACAAGGACTGATGACGCTAGGGGGTGACCTATGGCCTCCACATGCACCACCATGCATGTGCACCCACACAAACATAAACATGGAAAAAACAAACCAAAAAAATGAAGGATTTTACTTTTTACTATGGTTTTATATAGTTTTGAAAAATTCAGTAACATAACAAAAATGGAACAGAGCTAATGATTTAATTACACATTATAGTATAAAATTTACTTTATAAACAAAAGCCGATGTATAGCTCTCCCAAATAGGGGACAGAAACCAAAATGTCCACAGTAGCTGTTCACCTCTGTGCCCTAGCCCCAACTATGAAAAAATATCTGTTGTTCTTAAAGGCTGAGAATATACATGGTTTCATTTATTTTCTACTTTGTTATATGAGATTATATAATTTTATAGGAAAAAATAAGTACTATTTGGTTTTGGTTTGTTTTTGTTTTTTGAGACAGGGTCTCTCTATGTAGCCTTAGCTGTCCTGGACTTTTGTAGACCAGGCTGGCCTCGAACACACAGCAATCCACCTGCCTCTGCCTCCTGAGTGCTAGGATTAAAGGTGTGTGCCACCACACCCGGCCCATAAGTACTATTTTTGTAAGAGACTGAGTTCACAATACAGAAACAATGATATGGGGAAAGGTTTTTACTATTTTCATAGGAAGATCAAGTATCAGGTTAACAGTAAGTCATGATTACAAAACAGAATGACCAAGCCATTTGAACTAATAAAATCTGAAGTTATTACAAAAGGAAAAAAAATTAAAGAGTTCTTTTCAACACTTTTCAACACTTCAACGTTTTCGGCGAGTCTGGAACCTGTAGATAGCTGGGGAGTTCACTGTTTCTTTCTTCACCTTCACCTTCCTAGTCTTATCCTGTGAGAGTAAAAAGATGACCAGTAAACAGAAACAGGGTTCATGAGGCAGGAAGCCAGCAAGCTGGCTCAGGGGGCCCCGACACAGGCCTCCCCCCAATTTAGAGGAGCCCTAGGCACCTACTTATGGAGCAGCTTAACCTCTCCAGGAGCGCACAAAACGCTACCAGCTGTGGACAATCTTTGGGAAAACTGAAGAGAGAGCGGCTCAAGTAATTATTTTGTTTAAATTATAAATTTAATTCTCTCTCAGAACCCCAGTTGGGAAAGGCCAACCTAAATGATCTGCAGGGCTGAAGAATTTGACATTTAGAGGAGTGATAATGCGAAGGAGCTTCTTAAATTCCTTAGCTCTGCTATTTAACTGCACAATGTTGTCTATTTTTAAACACCAGTGAGTGGCATGCACTGTTTTGTTAACCTGTTTAAATGTTACAGGAGCTGCTCCTAAGCTATAAAGTCCATATGCTACCTGATCCTACCCTTTGCTGCTCCAAGGCGCTGGCTAATAACCCCCTTATTACCTTCTTAATCAAGGAACACTTCAACAGTGGCAGAGCGATAGACACTGGCTCAAAGCACTGCCCCCAAGGAGCAGACATTTTCACTGCTGTTGATTTACACACAGCCGAGAGCCAGTCTCAGTTAAGACCTTTATAAGAAAAAAAGAAAGGAAGGAAGAGAGCAGGCTCAAGGCTCCTCTCCTCACCATAAGATCTTTTCGTGCTTGAATTTTCTGTGCCACAACGAACAGGTTCTTCTCCCGCTCAATCCGCTGGGTCAAGCAATCATACTGCCTTTGTCTTTCTTTAGCTATCCGCTACAGAAGAGACATTTTCAATAAAACAATTAACACGGCAAAAACGAGTAAGAACCTGGTTCTTGAGTCCAACTCCATCAATGGTGTCATCAGTCCCGTCCTTACTCCAGAATCACCTCACCGTGACTCTAATAAAGATGCCCACTTTTAAAACAGCGACCATGCAGACCACCGTATCAGTATCATTTTACAAATGTAGGAACCCAGAGAAGTCAAGTCACTGGCCCAACAGGGGGATAGTTTGCTTAAATCACAGTCAGGACTGCCCTGAGCCCTGCTTCTAAGAGTGTTCCCAGAGGCACACTAAGTGGGCTCGAGCTCTGAGTGCTGCAGTGCTGGAGCTGAGGGCAGCCCCCGCCCAGGACTGGAAGCCTGCACAAAATGAACAGAGAACAGACGGACCTGTGGTGAGCAGTGCGCCGGGCCTGAGAGTCTAACCCTAAACCCCCCAGAGCACAAGGAGGACTTGAGAAGACTCAACTGCTGAAGACGCCCTGGAGACTCCTGGGGGGCCTTACATTTTGGAGACCTGTAAGCATCTGAGAAACTAACAAGAGCTTTGGCTTCTTCTCTGAGACGGCATACAGACTATCACTCTGCCTGGAACCAGAGTCTTTAGGATTTTGATTTTTGGGGGATGTTTGGAATATCTCCATGTACACGAGATAATTTAGGGATAAAACCCAAGTCTAAATAAGAGATTCATTATTTTTCATGTATTCCTTATATACACAGACTGAAGATAATTTTACACAGTATTTTTAGCATGCCTGCATTTTGACTGTGGCTCATCTTATGATATCAGGTATGCAGTTTCCCACTGTAGCAACCTATCAGCACTCAAAACATGACAAATATTGAAGGATTGTTCAACCTCTATGTATATACATACAGAAACCTGTATGCACAAGCACATATATGCACATATATGCACAAAAAATGTTGGTGATGGAGGTCCACAGAACTCTTCAAGCCAATCACAGATTTTTTTTTTTTTTATCACTTTCAAGTTGCAGACTTACAAGTTGCAGATGCACCAGTGGTAGTCCCTTAATAAAAGTAATTATGCTTTAAACAAAGCACAGCACTGGGCAAACAGGGCAGTCCACATCCTCTTACTTTCAGGACCTCTCTGACGGCAGGCCATGCTGTAGTGTCTGTGAGGACCACTGTGCTACCTGAGGAGCACCAGTGACTCCGCTAACTAGCTGACAAACACAATTATCACGAGACCCCGTCAGCCAGCCCCTTAGCTGCAGTGTTCCGTACAGAGAGGGGCTGGGCACTGGGCCTCAGATTCAACAACTCACCAGCTCTACTGCAGGCTCACAGCAGCGGTTGCAGACAGCTTTTGTTTTCACTTTATTGCACAGACTGTCAAATTTATGGGATTACCCAATATAGTCAAACTAATTAGGGGTATTTATATTACTAAAGCAAGTTTAGCTGCCTCTGAGCTAGAGGAAACTGCTGTGAAATTAAACATTGGAAGCAAAACTGATGCAGTGTAAATGATTCAAATCAAAACAGAACAGCTGTCTGCTTGAAACACATTGACAGCATTTTTTTTTTTTTAAATGAATCAGTCAGAAGTGAGAGTTCAACTCCAGAAGGTTTTGAGAAAAAGCCTGTCATCTCCACAACCCCGTGATGTGACAGAAAGTACCATAAGGAAAAGTCAATACAAAACCTTGGTTACAACTGAGTAATAGGAAAACATTTTAATATGCGTATTCACTGCTAAAGGTTCTAGATCAAAGCACTACACACACACATCCCTAATCCTCAGGGTTCCTTCCCCATCTGCATTTTCTAAGTGCTGACAAAGGATGCATGCACCAAAAGCACAAAGGACCACATCAGAGCTGGATTCAAACCCAAAATCTCAGCGGCTGACCACTATGGCACAAATGAACGAACTCCACTCCCATCACCAAGCCCTCTTTTCACTCGTCAGGCCAGTTTTAGATGTTTTCTACAAATACTATAGGAAATGCAGTGGCCAATCACAACCACAGACCAAGAGAAATAAGCCTCCCCCACCCCCGCGTACCTTGAGTCGCGTCCCGGGGGTGACCCCTTTCACTTTCTCCTTCTGCAAGGTCTCGATCCTGGGTCTATTAAAGACTCTGTCAACGAGCTCTGGGGCTGTTTGCAAGTGAGTTGCAATATCAAACCTTTCAACTGAAATTCAAGACAATCTTTAAGGCACAGGTTGTCCCCAGCACCACACAACACACAATGACATGGCAGACCATCCCAGACACCATCAACATTTCATACCTTCCTTTTTGGTGTCAAAAAAGAACACGTGCTTATTCTGTTGCTTCCCCTGGGAATCCAGCAGGTGGAGCTCTGATTTCAGCCTTTCAATTTTCTAGAACAGGAATATGCTCTCTTTAAAGTGGGCTCTTCCAGAGTCTCAGAAATAAACTTACAAGAACTTAAGACATTTCACAGCCTCATTGTCAGCCAGCAAATAATTCATTTCATTCTTTTTTCTTTTTTGATATTCTTAGGTACTGCCTGTCCTCATGGGATCATCACCTGTCTGTCATTATACTTTCTCAAAGATTTGATTCTTTTAAAAGAAAGCACTTAAACTTACTAAGCACCAACTATTTATCAAGCACCAGACTAGGCACTCTACAAGACTCGACACTTAAACTGTATGACAGAAATAAGCCATCTCAAGGACATTAACTGGCCCATAACCATGGGGCTAGAAACTGCAGGGCAGGAACGGAAGCTGCACTTGCCTCTTCCCCAGCCTGACCTCTAGTCCACCAGGCTGACTATCGTCTAAGGCACCGTCACACTCAAGCGCAGCGCGACGGCAGAATGCGCTGATCACTTGAGATTATAGAATTGTTTCTTTTGCTGTTCTTCTTTAAACCAGAGCCTCTATATTGACTTCCTCCACCTCCCAAGCTCTGGGACTAGAGGCATACGCAACCACAATCTGCTATGTGCTTTCTTAACTAACCAAGTAATCAGAACAAGGAGTAAGCTGTTACCTTCGCTTCCGCAACCCTTTTCATCTCTATGTATTTGATATCCTGAGTTCTCATCAGCTTTAGCTGCTCTGGTGTTGCTTCTTCCTTGGTCTCTTTGATAATATGAACTCCATCCTAAAATTGAGGTTTAACAGATCCAGTCCTTAGTAGAGTATGACCATTAGTAGGCTGTTAGCACAACCCACATTTAAAACAAGAGAAGCAAGTGCTGAATGCACACTAAGAAGAATCCAAGGCCTCTGGCCACTGACATCCACCTTGAACAGAGCACACCTCTGGTCATTTACTCTTTGAACAAGAGGCTGGGGGCTCCATTTGCAATATCACAATAAAGACAAATAGAAAAAACAAAAATCAAGCAGGAGATGGGCACAAAGGTAGGAGCCTGCTGACCAAGAAAAGGACATTCTGCCTTGGACTCTCAGCAGGAGCACCTGGTCCACCTGGAAAAGGGCCAAGGTAAGCCAAGGATGCTTCTTCACTCCAGCTCATTGCCCAGCCTCACTTCCCAGCACTTAGAGCTCCAAAAACTATCTGTTTCACACGTACCTGGAGCTTAACCCGAGTCATTTTATAATAGAATTCATCTGGATTTTTTTCAAGAGCCTTCTTCCGGAGAGCTGTGAGGCAATCTTGTTTTTTATGATAGTCACTAAAAAAGCAAGTCAGAAGAAATGTGTTGTAAAAGATGAAAAAAAGAAAAACTACTCACACAAATGAACTAACTACATGCATTTAAAAGTTCATAATCTGATGCACACCTGTTACCTCAACACTTAGGAGATTGAGACAGGAGAATCACAAATTTGAAATCAATCTGACTTATAGTGAGAGCTTGTCTCAAAAAACAAACAAAAACCCTCAAAGCAAACAAAAATGAAACTACATCAAACAAATTATTTGTTTTATCTACCTATCTATTAGTTTTCAAGACAGGGTTTCTCTGTATAGCCCTGGCTGTTCTGGAGCTCTTATTGGTTTTTTAAAGATTAATTAATTTATTTATTTATTTATTTATTGTGTATACATTATTCAGCCTACAGGCCAGAAGAGGGCACCAGATCTCAGTATAGATGGTTGTGGGCCACCATGTGGTTGCTGGGAACTGAACTCAGTCAGGACTCCTGGAAGAGCAGCCAGCAGAAGCACTCTTAACCTCTGAGCCATCTCTGCAGCCTAGTGGGTTGGTTTTTCAAGACAGTGCTTCCAGGAGTTCTCTGTGTAACAGCCCTGGCTATCCTGGAGTTCACTGTGTACCCCAGGCTAGCCTTGAACTCATAGAGTACTATGCCTCTACCTCCTGAGCACTAGGATTAAAGGTGCATGCTACCACCACCTGGCAAAACAAAACTGTAACCAAAGCAGTGAGTAGACCTGCTCCATGGTCCACTGCCACTGAGTCAGGTTCTCCATAAGACCTACAGTCTTAAGAGCCCTCTGCTCCGATCATACCTAAAATTACCTCTCTCCAGTCCATTGTAGTGCCACTTAACTGTTACAAAAGGACACCAAGTAAAACACAACTTAAAACACCTTTTAAAGGATTCTAGTACAAGCTTCAGCACCCAGCATTGCCATCATATAGACTGCCATACAGCAGAACAAGTAGAGTGGTGACCTCTACAGCCATGGTGGTTTTGTATCCAGGCTCCAATATTTCTGGCTAAGTAACCCTGGGTAATAAGCTAAATAACCATTCTAATCCTAATGTCATATATAAAATGAGTGTAACAGTAACCCACATCAGAAGGCCGTTGGAATAAACAAACATACAAACTATCTCCTAGAATATTGCCTGACCCAAGCACAGCACTTAGGGCTGGGGCTATAGCTGGTTGGTAGAAAGCCTCTCTCCAATGTATACGGCCCTAGATTCAAGTCTCATTTCCCACCACACCACAAAAAGGAAAATAGTCACAGTAAAAAGCTCTGATACACACCTTTAATCCCAGCCCCCAGGAGACAGAGGCAGGTGGATCTCTGAGTTCAAGTCCAGTCTGCTCTACATAGTGTCAGGCCAGCTGGAGCTACATAAACTTTTTTAAAAAATTAAAATCTGGGACCTCTAGAAATCCATTTAATCACCACTACCCACCACACCAGGAGCATAAGAACCTCAGCTGACTTGTATACAAATAAGCAATTACAAGCACTTTGCAAATCAAGTGCTAAAGAGAAGAATGGGCATAATTGTTTATAAAATCCTCCCAGAGTTCATCACGGCCCACTCTCAGGCTTATGAATCCATCCTCCACATCTCTCCACTCCACACCACATATAATGACGTAAGAGATTCAGCAATCAAATTTTTTTTTTTTTTTTTTTTTGGTTTTTCGAGACAGGGTTTCTCTGTGTAGCCTTGGCCATCCTGGACTCACTTTGTAGACCAGGCTGGCCTCGAACTCACAGCGATCCGCCTGCCTCTGCCTGCCGAGTGCTGGGATTAAAGGCGTGCGCCACCACACCCGGCTTAGCAATCGGAATTTTAGATTGTATCTTTCACTTCAGGAAAAGGGAACAAAAGGATTCAGCATCTGGTTCAAACACTAAGGTGGAGGCAAATCAATACCACTGAGAAAACCATCTGGAAGGGCATAAAAAAAAATTGCGCTGCAAGTATTTAAATAAGTAATGCTCTGTCTGAACAAAGGGAAGCTTGGGGGCGTCACAGGAAAATCTCTAGCAGGCTGCCAGAGCTTTGAGTAGTTTATCAATGGCAGGAAATGATTCCCCAGTTGGACACTTGGGCACTTTAGCTGTAGTAGAGTACACTGTAAGCTTCCTGGCAGCACCTCTATCAGAAATACTGGACTCACTTTGCACGAAGTTTGTAATCTTTCTTTTTCTCCAGCAAACCCAGACGTTTTCGAAAGCCAGGCTAGAAGACAAAAGGGAAAAGAAGCACTTAATTCTCTTAGCACACACATGCTCAAAGCAACGTGATACCGGACAGGAACAAGGCTCTGTTGGGCTCAGTAAATCTGTGTCCTTGGAGCCAGCCCACTACCCTGTCCCTCCCTCCTCCCCTCTGCTGGGCCTGCAGGGATGAGGGCTCCTCACAGAGCCAGACAGGTCGGATCACAAGCACCACCGTAGGAGGGTTCTTGGCCTATTAAGGACAGAGCGAGGCAACAATGACTCGGCACTAAGCGAGCAGTTGCCAGTTGTACTAAAATTACTACCAACTTAATCCAAGGGCTTAAAAAATACTATGAAGGGAAAACATAGTACCAAGAGGCAACTGTGGTAAGGGAGCTAAATTTAGTTTTCCGACCTAGGTTCAATCCATCCTTTACCTCCTAACAACCTGTGACCTTGGCCAAATAAATCATTTAGCATCTCTGAGCTGTCATTTCCTAACTAAAAATAAGGACAGTGCGGCTAGGTAAAATGGTGCTTGCCTGCAATCGTAACACTTGGGAAGCTGAGGCAGGAGTATTGCAAGTTCAGAAACAATAAAAATAAATAGAGAACAGCAGAGACAAAACCCAGTACCATGGGAAAGTACTGTCTGACATACATGTCTATAGCATGCATGGTCCAATGACTACATCTTGCTATGTCCATGTAAAAGCAGCCATTACTCTGAGTGCCTAATGTCAGGTTTAAATTGGTACATTCCTCTAATCCAAGAATTTGAGAAATAGAAGCAAGTAGATCAGAAGTTCAAGGCTAGCCTGAGCTACACAAGATTCTGTGTAAATTATGTGTGTGTCTATATTAGATGCTTTTCCAACTTTTTGATGTGGTGGAAGGCTTCTGAGACAGGGCCAATTCATAACCCTTGGCCTACTTGAACTCCTGATCCCCCTCTCTCCACCTGCAGACTCTAGCCACCATAGCTGGCCTTTACTAGGTGCCGAGGATCAGCTGAGAGCCTCTAGCATGCTAAGCGAGTACTCTAGCAGCTGAGCTACATGCCTAGCTCAACCTACATCATCCTAACAGCTCACAATTATGTAGCTACTGCATGTGTTACACTTGTTGCATATTCCTATTTTGTCTTCATGACATTACAAAAAAGCAAAGCATATTCCAGAAGTGGGTTGACCTTTAGAAAACATATTCAAGAATGCAGAACCAAGGCTGGGATGTACCTCAGCTGGTAGAGCACTGGCCTAACATGCAAAAGTCCCCAGGTTCAATCCACAGCACCATGTAAGCCAGGCATGGTTGCACATAACCTGTAATACTTACAGGAACACAGGAGGGAAGCTAATCATACCTTCAAGGTTGCCCGGCAGTGGTGGTAGCGGCTATAATCCCAGTACTCAGGGACCCAGAGGCAGGGGGATCTCTGTGAGTTCAAGGCCAGCCTGATCTACACAGAGCACTAGGCCAACCAAAGCTACATAGTGAAACACTGTTTCAAAAAGGACTTCTCTGATGTTTTTCAAAATTATCTTTAGAGGCAGTGGTGGCACATGCCTTTAATCCCTGCACTCAGCAGTCAAAGGCAAGTGGATCTCTGAATTCCAGGCCATCCTGGTCTACAGAGCAAGATCCAGAATAGCCAGAGCTACAGTAAAGAGACGAAAGAAAGAGGGGGGGGGGGGGGGGGGCGGGGGGAGGAGCTTAGTCAAAAACTTGGGCTGGAGAGGTGGCTCAGTGGTTAACAGCAGTGGCTAGTCTTCCAGAGGGCCTGGGCCATTCCCAGCAACCATGTATTCCTTGTCTATGAGTGTTTTTCCTGCACATACATATATGTAGCATATGCATGCCTGGTGACCTCAGAGGACAAACAAGAGCATCAAATCCCCTAAAACGCAAGTTATCGGTGGTTGTTAGCTGCCATGTGGGTGCTGGGAACCAAACCTGAGTCCTCTTCAAGAGCAGCAAGTGCTCTCAGCCACTGAGCCATCTCTCCAGCATTGGTATTCAGTCTGTGTGTCTGAGTGAGGGTTATCAGATCTTCTGAAACTGGAGCTACAGGCAGGTGTGAGAAGCCATGTGGGTGCCAGGAACTGAAACCGGGTCTTCTACCCCTCCTCCACCCACCCCAACCCCCATCCCCCAAGACAGGGTTTCCCTGTGTAGCCTTGACTGTCATGGACTCACTTTATAGACCACGCTGGCCTCAAACTCACAGCGATCCACCTGCCTCTGCCTCCCAAGTGCTGGGGTTACAGGCATGCGCCACCACTGCCAGGGGAAACCGGGTCTTCTGGAAAAGAAGCTAGTACTCCCAACCGCTGAGCCATCTCTCTCCAGACCACTAAATTTTACTTTTAATACAGCAAAGGGAGACTGACAGAGAAGGAAATGTCAAAGGTCAGGGAACAACACTGAGGTAGAAGTCTTGACATCATTAATGTGTGAATGTACAGATGCATTACAGAGAAAACTAGCACCAGTCGGCTGCACGGCTTCAGAGATAATGATCTTCCTCTTCTTCAGCACCTGTAAAGCAGGTGTCTCCAAAGGCCATTTTGGTTACTTATATGGGGGTTTTGTGTGTATTCATGATATGTGTGTATGTGGGTGCACACACCACAGTATATATGGAGGACAGATACCTTCTCAAGAGTCCACTCTCACATAAGGAGCCATGAAATTGAAAGACCAAGCAGTGGGCCAGGTATGGTAACGCACACCTATAATCCCAGCACTCGGGGCGACAAAGGCAGGCGGATCTCTGTGAGTTCAAGGCCAGCCTGGTCTACAAAGTGAGTCCAGGACAGCCAGAGCTACACAGAGAAACCCTGTCTCGGGAAAAAAAAAATTAAATTAAAAAAAAAAAAAAAAAAAAGACCAAGTATATGGTATATGAGAGTGTTGGGAGGTCAGAAAGGGAAGGAAGAAATGTTGTAATAAGTTATAATCTAAAAAAGAAAAAAAAAAGTCCATTCTTTGCTTCTACTTTTTTTTCAAGGCAGGGTTTCTCTGTGTAGCCTGTCCTGGACTCTACCTTTGTAGGCCAGATTGGCCTCTCTAACTCACAGCGACCCACCTGCCTCTGCCTCCCTGGGTACTGGGATTTAAAGGCTTGCATCACTGCCCCCACCTCATCCCTTCCTTCCACTTTTTTGTTTGTTTGTTTGTTTTTCGAGACAGGGTTTCTCTGTGTAGCCTTGGCCATCCTGGACTCACTTTGTAGACCAGGCTGGCCTCGAACTCATAGCGATCCGCCTGCCTCTGCCTCCCGAGTGCTGGGATCAAAGGCGTGCGCCACCACGCCCGGCCCTCCCACCTTTTTTTTTATGAGTTCTGAGGCTCTAACTCAGGGCCCCAGGCTTGTGCAGCAAGTACATTTTACTGGCTGAGCCATTTTACCAGCCCATTTTGCTTTGTTGAAACTGTCTCATGCAGCCCAGGGTATCCTAAAACCTGATGGATTACCCTAAACTCTTGATCCTTTGGCCTTTAAAAAAAAAAAAGAAGAAGAAGAAGAAATATTTATTTGAGGGGCTAAAGAGATGGCTTAACTGTTAAAAGCACATTCTTCTCTTCCAGAGGATGCACAATCATTTCACGGCACCCATATCAGGACATCAGGCATGTCACAGCTGCCTATGACCCCAGCTCCAGTATGCCCAAAAGTCCCATAGACATAGGTATTCATGGCACACACCCATCCATAGACACACACGTAAGGTAATTTTTTTTTAATTTAAAACAAGTAAGATTTAGAGAGAGAGAGAGAGAGAGAGAGAGAGAGAGAGAGAGAGAGAGAGCGCATGTGTGTGTATATGCACGTGAGTGCAGAGCCCTAGGAGACCAGAGCAGGTGTTGGACTTTCCAGAGTAGGAGTTACTGCTATTTGTGAGCCCACAAGGTGGGTGCTAGGATTTGAACTCTGATAGAGCAACCAAGTACTCTTAATGGCCAAGCCCTCTCTCCCGATGTTAAAGCCTTGTTTGAACCAGTTATTATGTTATTTCGGAGAATAGTAGAGTGTATAAAGTGATTCTGCACATATTTTTGTTTCTTTCACATATCCCCACACTGACACATTCTCCTGAAAAACCCCACAATTAATTATTCTAACTAAATTTAGTGGAATCCTGTCTCCCTCCTTTCTTCCTACCGAGGATGAAATCTGTTTTACTAAGGACTTGACAGACAAACAGCTGCCCACTGAGCTGTTATGTCTAGGATTTTTTTCTTTTTAGATTCTTATTTTGAGACAGGTCTAAGTTGCCCATGCAGGCCCTGAATTTACGATGCTTCTATCGCGGCCTCCAGAGTAGCTGTAATTACAGACATGGGCTATCAGGTCCCACAAGGTTTGTAAATGGGCAAGTGACTCTCCAAAAGGGAAAAAATAAAGTACCACGAAGCCGGGTGTGGGAAGGCGGGTGTGTGACACACACCTTTAATCCCAGCACTAGGGTGGCAGAGGCAGAGGCAGGCAGATCTTCCTGAGTTCAAGGCCAGCCTGGTCTACAAAGAGAGTCCAACAGAAAAACCCTGTCTCGGGGGGCAAAAAATCCCACGCCCAAACTTGGGCCCATTTTAGGAAAATATCTTCCGTCACAACTCCTGCAAGCATGAGGGCGCCTACCACCTCTAGTCACTCGGTCTCATTCGTTTTAACTTTGGCCTCAATTTTCCAGGGGGAAGGCATCTGACACGCCTCGCCTCACTCAATTAACCACAGAACCTCCTATCCAGAGAATGACAATCCCCCTAACCCAATGACAGCTCCCGGGTCTCCCGGACAAGGCACGCCGGTGTCAGGCCTCACGTGTCGGGTATTTACAGAAGGCAGATGCGCTAGGCAGCATCCCAACGCTGGGACAGGGAGGGGGGCGGTGACCACTGGCCAGCGACCATGGGGCCTGCGAGAGCTTACCTGGCTTCGTTCTCGGTGTTCCCGCTGCCGGGACTTGGCAGCCTTGCGAAAAGCCGCCGCCATGCCTACGAAGGTCTAGAAAATGCTCAGCAAACACCACCGCCTAAGCCGCCGCCGCGCCTAACAAGATTACCGGAAGCAGGCCCAGCGGCTTGCACTCTATTGCAGCCTATCAGAAGCCTACTTTACCGGAAATACATCCCCGCTCAAGCGGCCCAAACAGGAGGCTTCTGGGAGATGTAGTTTTCGAAGCTAGAGTCCCTTGATTCTTCAGCGCTCCTTCTTCTGGCATTTACTGATTCTAACCTTCGCTCTCTAGGAGCATGTGGTAGCTGGCACGCCCTCGCCCTCTGGCTGAGCTCTGTGTGCTGTTACCTGCGACTCGGCCTGAGTTAAAATTTAAGTGGTGGCACAAGGCTTTAATCCCAGCACTTGGGAGGAAGAGGCAGGCAGATCTCCGTGAGTTCGAGGCCAGCCTGGTCTACGAAGTGAGTACAAACAGCCAAGGCTACACAGAGAAACTCTGTCTTGAAAAACCAAACAAATTTAAGTAGAGCATGGCGTGGTGGCTCACACCTTTTATACCAGTACCCTAGATGCAGAAGCTGATGAGTTGATGTGAGTTCAAGGCTAGCTTAGTCTTAAATAATGATTGTCAAGACAGCCAGAGCTATATAGTGAAATAAAACTCCGCCAAAGAGTAATAATAACAAGAAGAAGAAGAAGAAGGAGAAGGAGGAGGAGGAAGAGGAGGAGGAGGAGGAGGAGAAGGAGAAGAAGAAGAAGAAGAGGAAGAAGAAGAAGAGGAAAGAAGGAAGGAAGGAAGGAAGAACTAGAAATGGCATTAATTTTACAATATACTAGAAAGTGCACTTTAAGACCACGTTTGGGCTGGGCGTGGTGGTCCACGCCTTTAATCTCAGCACTCAAGAGGAAGAGGCAGCCAGATCTCCGTGAATTGAGGCCAGCCTGGTCTACAAAGTGAGTCCAGGACAGCCAAGGCTACACAGAGAAATCCTGTCTGGAAAAAAACAAAACAAAACAAAATTAAAAAAGACCACGTTTGGCTCTGCTGCTGGCTACTGGCTATGTGACTTTGAGCAGGTTTCTTGACTTTAATGAGCATCATTTTTCTCACCCATAAAACAAAGATAATAATAGAATACTGGTCTTGCTCATAGGAGTGGCAAAGGCCTTGAGTTGCAGAATTGTATCTTTAAGCAGCACAGAAGAGACTCACCTGATAGCAATAAAGCTCTGAGTCCTTCACAACCACCTAAAAAATGGCTGGCTGCATGGATAGAGCCGGGACCTGTGGGGGGAGTATTCTGATCCCAGCTCTGCTGCTAACCAAGGAAAGTTAATTTTCCTGAGCTTTGATATGCTCATCTATTGTAAAATAATAATATAATTCTATACCCACATAATTGTGAGGATTAGATGACATGCTATGTTTAAAGTGCTTAATGCTGTGTTTACTTGTTAGTAAGTTTACAATAAAATTGTTTTGTTTCTATCTTTTATTAGGTTTGACTTAGTCTAATTTGGTTTGGTGTTTTGAGGCAGGGTCTGGCTATGTAGGCCTGGCTACACTGAAACTCACTAGACAAAGCTGGCCTCTGACTCACAGTGATCCCTTGCATCTGCACAGTGCTGGGATTACAAGTGTGCACCAGCATGCCCAAATATCGAGTTATTTTTGTCATCACTAAAGCTGCCTCTGAGGAGCACAAGGGAGAGTCTGACCCAACCAAGCATCACAGCAGTATTTGAGGTTATTTGCTGTGTCTCTCTCCTCTCCTCTCTCTCTATCATCCTCCCCCCCCCCCCCCACTACAGGAGACTAATCTTCTGAGGGTCTTTTGGTTTGGTTTGGTTTGGTTTGGTTTGGTTTGGTTTGGTTTGGTTGAGACAGGATCTCACTATGTAGCTCTGGCTACCTTCAAACTCACTACGTAGACCAGGCCAGCCTCAAACTCCTCACAGAGATCCATCTGCCAACTGCTAGGTTTAGAGGTGTGTGCCACTCGGGCTTCAACAGACTCTTTAATTGCATCCATTTTACACGACACTGGTCATCTCGCCAGCTTAAAAGAAAATGGCATGGAAACCCTCTTCAGAAAGTCCAGGGGACAAGTGGGTATGAAAAAGATCACAGTATGAGAAGTTTTTTTCCTGCCTCTACACACTTGGTTTTGCCCAGTTAGGTCCACAGGCATTAGGAAAATTCCATTTTCTCTGTCATCTTTGGAAAGCAAGCTACTTCATGATCTAGTCTGGGATTACCTTTCCAACCTCATCTTAAAAACTTAGCTGATAGAATGGCATACAGACGGCAGCTGTATGCAGGGCCTTGGCCCCTGAGTAAGCATCCGTGGCCAGCAGCACCTGCGGATGCCCCATCACTGGCCCCTGGAGGTGGGGGACTCTCCAGGAGTTAGCCCTAGATTGTCCCTGTACAACTTACCACCTCTTAGCTTGGCATTTACAGTCCCATCGTCAAAATCTTTATAAAGTGATAGCAATAACCAGGTCACATGGCTTTTTAGTTTTATTTTTTTAAGACTGGGGAGATAGCTTAGTGGTTAAGAGCACTGGTAGACCTGGGTTCAATTCCCAGCACCCATGTGGTGGCTTACAACTGTCTATAATTCCAGCTCCAGGAGATCTGGCATTCTCACACAGACATACATGTAGGCAAAACACCAATGCACATAGTAAATAAATAAATATTTAAAAAAAAACTAAAAGAGGTGATATCTACCATACACATGGGGCCTACACACAGTATTTAACTGCGTGTTCTCCCTTCTCACTGTGCGCACCCTGCCAGCCATTCATTCATCCTTATGGGCTTGAGAGCGCAAAGAAAGTTTCTAGGGAATTTGAAAGAAAGTGTTTACCAAGTTTGAGGCCTGCGGAGGGCTGTGGGCGCTGAAGTGTTAAGAGTGAGCAGGGTACCCAGGGAAGGAAGGGTATTTTCTCACTGGGAGCAAGGAGGTCTGGCTGGGTTGCTGGCACTGTGATTCAGCGGCCACAGGGAGCCATGAGAGCCGAGAACGTTCTTTTGAAAACTCTTGCAAGGTAAGAAGACTAGATGGGTCTCCTTGAGTTGGCGATAGGCAAGTGTGTGCACGGATCTCCTGGGTGGCGGAAGAAACAAACATCCCATTTAAGCAAAGCCGGTTGCCAAGCGCTCTGCTTCCAGAGCTGGCTCAGACACACCTGTTCCTCAAGAAGGGGGAGAGGACAGATGGGGAGCAGGAACAGACAGTCCAGGAGGCTGATCCCTGAGCTCCCTGGGGCACATCTTTCTGGGCCAATGGAGAGGGAAATGTGAGCCCCCTGGAAATGAAGAGGAGAAAGGGCACTGCCCCCACACCCCCATGCCCCCTTCCCCCTCCCCCGGGCTGGCCAGAGCCAAAGATGTCCTAACTTCCTTTGACCTTTAGACTCTAAGTCCTAACAGCAGAACCTTAGCACTTGACCATGAAAAGGAAGAAGGGGAGGGTTCCCCCCCCCCCACCTACTGAAGACTTATTGCATGGTCTTACCCAGTCCTCATTGATGGTGTCCTTGAGGGAGAGATTGCCTTACAGAGAGATTCGCTGACTACCCAGGTCATGGTTAGGCTCACTTTTGGCATGAGAAGCTTTGACATTTGACAGTCTGGGTTTCAATTCTGACTTTGCCATTCTTGGCAGTTAATGCATTTGTGCTCCCTCCCCCCCCCCCCCCCGCCCTCTCTTTTCCTCTCTCCAGGCCCTTTTTCCTACAAGGTCCTCACTACATAATCCTGGCTGGCTATAGAGATCGGACTGGCCTCACAGACATCTGCCCACCTATGTTTCTTGAATGCTAGAATGAAAGGTGTACAATACCTTTAATTTTCCATTTTCCCATCTTTTACTTTGTTGTTGTTGCAGGTTAAATGATTTTAACGGAACAAACAGTTATACAATAAAATTTCATGTAAAGGGGCTGGAAAGATGGCTCAGCAGTTAAGAGCACTGGCTGCTCTTCCAAAGGATCGGGGTTCAATCCCCAGCACCCACATAGCAGCTCACAACTGTCTGTAATTTCAGTTCCAGAAGTTCTGACACCCCAACAGACATACATGCAGGTAGAACACTAATTTACTTAAAATAAAATAAATAAATCATACAAATTATTTTTAAAATATGGAATATTTTATGAGCTTACATGTCATCACCACACAGGGACCATGCTAATCTCTGTATCATTCCAATTTTAGTTATCTGTGCTGCTGAAACAAATACCATTTTCTCGCCTTTGAGAAGAGGATTAAAAATGTGTATTTAGGGCTGGTGAGACAGCTCAGTGGTAAAAAACACTTGCTGTGAGAGATGGTGGCCTTAGATCATGACCTAAACCTAGGCTGGCAGACTCTAACTGACTCTAGGGCCAACAAGATGGCTCAGTAGGTAAGAGCACTTGCCACCAAGCCTGACTTTCCCCAAGAACCATATGGTAAGAAGAGAGAACTCATTCCTACAAGCAGTCCCTGGCTTCCCACATACGCATGGGTTTTTTTTCAAGACAGTGTTTCTCTGTGTAGCCTTGACTGTCCTGGACTCGCTTTGTAGATCAGGCTGGCCTCAAACCCACAGTGTTCCACCTGCCTCTGCCTCCAGAGTCCTGGGATTAAAGGCATGTGCCACCACACCTGGCACACCCCAAATTTTACATTTGTTTGTTATTATTTTTTTATTTATGTGTGTATGTTTGTGTTCATGTAAATGCCATGTGTGCTACTGTCTGAGGAGACCAGAAAAAGCATCAGTTTCCCTGAAGCTGGAGTGACAGGCTGCCCTGAGGTGCCAGACAAAGATGCCGGGAACTGAGCTCCGGTCCCCTGGAGGACCAGAGTACTGGCTAGTCATGACACAAAGAAGAGTAATTTTTGGAAAAGGGAATCTCAGTTTTAAAATGCCCCCACCAGCTTGGCCTGTGGGAAAGCCTGTGATGTGCTTTCCTGAAGGGGCCCTGCATACTGTGCACAGTGCCACCCTGGGCTGGTGGCCTTGGACACTATTAAAAACAACCACCACAAAATAGGCTGAACAAATCGTGGTAAACAAGCCAGCTAAGAACCACACGTTCGTCCATGGTTTCTGCTTCAGTTCCTGCTCCAGGGTCCCGCTGTGCTCAAGTTCCTGACCTGACTTCCCTTAGCAATACTGTCTAACGGAATTGTAAAATGGAGTAACCCCTTCCCTCTCCAACTTGCCTTTGGTCATGGTGTTAGAGAGCCAACAGCAAGCAGTCTTACCCACTAAGCCATCTCTCTAGGTCTTCTTTTAAAAAAAAAAAATGTTTTTAAAGACAACTGACTCCAGAGGGTTGCTCTCTGATCTCCATACAAGCACACAGGTACGCTAGCACTAGCACACATATGTGAGCTCACACAGGCAAACATACACACCACACACCTATGCACTAGATATATGGATGGATGGATACTTATTGGATAAGTAGGTGAGCTAATGTATGTAAAATGTTTAGGGAATGGGGCCAAGTGGGAGCTCACAGAGTCCTGGCTCTGGGTAAAGCCCTTTGGTAGCACCTCAAACCATCAGGAAAGGACAAAGATGATGTCGAGAGGAAGGACCTTTCCTGCTTGCTCTTGGTTCTTCCTTTTCTGTAGGTTCCCGTGCTGGTTAGGGTTTCCATTGCTGTGAGGAAACACCATGGCCAAAAGTACGTTGGGAAGGAAACAGTTTGACTTCCACTTCCACATCGTAGGCCATCATTGAAGGAAGTCAGGACAGGGACTCAAACAGGCCAGGAACCTGGAGTCTGGATCTGACGCAGAGGTCATGGAGGGCGCTGCTTCCTGGCTTCATCATGACTTGCTCAGCCCTCTGCTTTCCTATGGAATCCAGGACTACCAGCCTAGGGGTGGAACTGCTCACAATGGGCGGGGCCCTCCCCCATCAATCACTAAGAAAATGCCCTACAGGCTTTCCTACAGCCTTAGCCTTTTTTTTTGTTTTGTTTGTTTGTTTGTTTTTCGAGACAAGGTTTCTCTGTGTAATGGCCCTGGCTGTCCTGGACTCGCTCTGTAGACCAGGCTGGCCTCGAACTCACAGCGATCCAGCTGCCTCTGCCTCCCGAGTGCTGGGATTAAAGGCTCTACAACCTCATTTTGTTGTTGTTGTTGTTGTTGATTTTTTGTTTTGTTTTTTGTTTTTTTCGAGACAGAGTTTCTCTGTGTTAGCCTTGGCTGTCCTGGATGTGCTTTGTAGACCAGGCTGGCCTTGAACTCACAGCTATCCGCCTGCCTCTGCCTCCAGAATGGTGGGATTAAAGGAGTGCGCCACCACGCCCAGCCTCTACAACCTCATTTTATGGAGGCATTTTCTCAGCTGAGATTCCCTCCTTTCAATTAACTCTAGCTGTGTGAAGCTGACATAAAACTAGCCAACACAACTCCTGATCACTGTCCTCACCTATCCCAGAACCGACAGACCCTTCTTGCTGTCTCCTCCAACCAGGAATAGTGTTCCCTCCATCCTTTTAGACAGAGAATTCTCTAGACCTGGGAGACAAGTCCCAGAGGAAGGGCCCACCCTCAGACTGTCTAGTCACCCACCGGACTCCTGACAGCAGGTGCCTGGCAGGGAGTTGCAAGGGAATCCAAATTAAAGCAGCTGTGGCATTCATTAACCGTGTATTTCACGCCAAGCACTGTAGTAGACACTGGGAACTCAGCAGTGAACAAAAATGACCCAGCCCCTGTCCTCGCGACACTTATGATTTAAGAATCAACAACATTTAAGCATTCATTTAATTCTGAAAGGAAGCCTGGCCTGGAGGCTCGTAGGACCTAGGAAGCAGACCCAAGCTACAGAAGGGAAGGGTCCTTCACCAGCCTTGGAGAACTTCCCCCCCACCCCCACCCCCCAGATAGGGTCTCTCTGTGTTAGCCTTGGCTGTCCTGGACTTGCTCTGTAGACCAGGCTGGCCTCCAACTCACAGCTATCTGCCTGCCTCTGCCTCCCGAGTGCTGGGATTAAAGGTGTGTGCCCCAGAGCCTTGGAGGGTCTTAATCCCTGTAGTTAAAGTTTAGCTGGATGCAACCTTGGATCAGGGGAGCCTCTCTGGGCATCTGAATCACCAGTGGAGATACAAAGGTTATTTCCAGGGTTAGTTTGTTGTCTCTTGTTTTGCAAACAGCACAACAGAGCCTACCCGCACCGCCCCCCCCCCGCACCCTCCCCCGCACCCCCCACCTCCTGCAGGCCCTCCAGACCGAGGCTATTTATTCCCAGTGACAAGCCTGAGGCTCCCGTGGGGGATGGGGGTGGGGGGGATGGCCTCAAGGACCTGGATGGGCCTCCTGTCCCTGGCAGTGGCCCGCCTGTCCTCTCTTCCCGGCACAGGGTAGAAACTGGAGGGTCAAAAACTGCAGAAGTTCCCTCCCTAATTCACCACCTTGCCCTCTGTCACCACCCCTGTCCTCAGCAACTCAACCACTCCACGCTCTTCACACCGCTCCCAAGAAAACCAAAGCTCATGGGGCTGAGGCTTAGGGTCCCCTTGAGCCTGAAAGGTCAAAACTATTCGTGGACATAGTAGAAACCTTAGTGCCAGGACACAGTCGAGGTTGTTGCCTGGGCTTTCGCTACTCAGCTATAGAATAAAGCCCTTTGAAATTGAGGATAGTCTCTGTCTGTCTGTATCTCTCTGTGTGTCTCCCTCTGTCTCTGTCTCTCTCAAGGTTCTAGAAAATATCTTGATCTCCACTGGTAAGGCAGAATCCAAACCACCACCCCACCACCCCGCCTGCAGGCCCGCAGGCTGGATTAAGGCCTCCTTCACAACCTAAGGTTTAGTGTAACATCTAGGAATGAGCTAAGAGGAGAGGAGGAAGGGGTCTAGTCCCCAGGTGGAACCTGGTCCTAGATGTCCCGCACCTCTGGCCTGAGAGCTCTTCCTGCAGTTCCAGTGGGTCCGAAGGGGCGCAGGGGGGTGGGGCAGGTCAGGTTGCAAAGGCGGAGGGGCCGGGGGGCGGGGGGCGGGCAAGGCGGGACCGAGAAAGTCGGAGCGCCAGGTTCAGCTGCGCCGGGCTCGCGGCCGGCAGGAGGGGGGCGGGATCTGGCCCCCGCGGGCGGTTGGGGGCCCGGGGGCGGGGTCCGGGCGGGGCGGGCCGGCGCACTTCCTCGGAGGCTTAGGGCCGCGCGCCCACTCGCCCACACAGTCTGTAGCAGCCGGCCACCTCGCCGCGGCTCTCTCGGCCCGCTCGGCCCGGCCCGCAGGTAAGAGCAGCCGGGCGTTCGGCTCCCGGCCCCACTCACGCCGCGCGCGCCCAGCTACCGCGCCCGCTTCGAGGTGAGTGTCCCGCGCCCCAGCTTCCAGCCCCTGTTCCCTCGGTGCGCTCCGGCCAGGGTCGCTGCCGGGTCCCCGCCCCTCTCCCCTGCTAGGGCACCCCGAACTCGGGACCACGCGCACCACCACGGACCTCACTACTCCGTGCCTCCGCCTCCAGGCCAGGAGGGAGCCGCCAGAGTTGCTGGGGTTGGGGACCAAGTTTGAACTAGAAAGCTATTGAGATAAGCCGGGTTGGAGAAACAGAGGCGCTTAGAGAGCCTGGTAGAACAGACCAGCACCCGCGCCCCAGGAGGCTACAGGGACCATTCAAACGACGGCAGAGAATGGCCCTACAGAGTTCTCTAGGCGCGGCGGGGATCCGGGTTCTTTGGAGCATTTTAAGCTGCAAATGGATGACCCTAGGGAACTCATTGCTAGCGCCCTTCCCAGGGCCTTGGAGGGCCCTGAGGCTGAAGCTTGTTAGACTAGAGCAAAATCTGCCTCCCTGAGGCCTAAAGAGATTTTCAGACTTGGGTGCACAGGGCTAGAGATCACCAGAGTGGAGCCCCCCCACACACACACACACTGAGACACAGCTCTTGAGAGACGGAGAGAGACCCTCATCCAAACACAAAAACAGGGCCTAAGGGAGGTGAGAGGTGCGGAGTGGAGGCTAGAGTTCACTGAGGAGAGACACCTAGGTGCGCTCACTGACAGCTGCCTCAGACCTGAAAGGGTGGAGAGACAAAGCTAGGGGGAAGTTGACTCTTAGCCAGCCCATCCCCCAGGAGGCCAGAGGACCTGACTCTGTAAAGCTGAGCTCAAGAAAGAGAGAGCCCCGAGTACACACAACCACTAAGACAGCCCAACTTATTTTTAAACTCAAATCTTGGACGCTCTGCCTCAGCCCTAGGGGACTCCGAGGGTGAATGAAATGTTCCTCTCCTGTCCTCAGAGCAGCTGCTGAATCTGCTCCCTACCCCCTTCTCCCTAAACTGCTTTGACTTCCAGGCGCTGTGGGGGAAGAAGGGTGGGAGAGAGTTCGGAGTTGGTGACTGGTTGGGGGACGGGGGTCGGGGGGTGGGGGAGGTGGGGGGAGGTTTGTCTCTAATTTCTCCACTTACGGCTCCTGTCAAGTGGGAGGGGTCTGCCCTGACTCTGACTCACAGCTGTGGGGCCTGGCCAGGGTCCTCGTGGACTTGGGGTAGCGGTGCGGGCGGGGGGGGGGGGGGGGAGAGGGAGGTGCAGGGGGGGGACGGGGTACAAAAGGGTTGAGCAGTTGGCATGGGTAATTGGAAAGACTTCTGGGTGTCTTCCAATGGCAGGCTGGCAGCTAGGAGAGGCAGCTCTAGTGTATCTCCTATCGTTTCGTGTGTGTGTGTGTGTGTGTGTGTGTGTGTGTGTGTGTGTGTGTGTGTGTGTGTGTGTGTGTGTGTCTCCTCACCTCCACCACCACCCTTAAAGGCTGACTGCCCAATTCCACTTCTCCCCACTGGGGGATAGGAAACTTGTGCACTTCTGCTCCAGTTCCTGAGCCGCCTTGGCCATGCCCCCTAGCCTGTCCCTGGTGCCTTGTGCTGAACTCTGAAGAGGAGATGGACTCTGTCCTGCCTGCCTGCCTCTTGAGAGACCTGATATAATGGTGGTGGGATACACATTTCGTTAACGACAAGGCATCATCGTACAAGTGTGTACGCCTGTGAGCCAGCCATCTCTAAGGTCTTTAAAGTGTCTCTTCCCTGGTGTCCAGCTGACTGAGCTACAGCTTCTGTTGACCCAGCAGTTCCTCTGGATTTCACTAAGACTCCCTAGGTTACATCCCAGGCCAGGTCCTACCTCAGGCCTGCCTAAGACCCCACTGTCTGGCCCCAGTAGGGCTTGTAGTAAACTTACAAGGGGCTGCCATTGACTTGGGCCTTATTACCCGCCAGATGCTGTGTGTGGATTATCACATTGGAGGCTGACAATAGTCCTAGGAGAGGGAGGTGATATTATCTCATTTAACTAGATGGACCAACCATCTTCAGGGCATGAAAACTGTGTACCCAAGGTCACAGGAATCCAAGTCAGGTTTATATGGCTCAAGCAAGCTGCTGTACACGGAACACCACACAGAAAGATATCCTGCCACTCAGCTCCAGAATGTTCACTGGTGTGTATATAGTGTGTGTGTGTGTGTGTTTGTGTGTGTGTGATCTAAGTCAGGAATGGAGATACATGTGTTAGTGGGAATAGCAGATGAGAGTTATCCACTGTTTCTTCTGAACCCCTCCTGCTACCAGCCAGGAAGAAATACAAAACTGGCTCCCTGGTCACCTTTTCAGTTCTCCAGCCTTGCCAGAGAATAGGGAGGTATTGGGGAGGAAAAGGGACAGAGATGGAGAGAGACAGGGATGGGTCTTGGTGGTGCCCTTCACTCTGTCCTCATTAGAGACATAGGCTAAAGGATTAGGGGATTCTGGGAAGGAAACAGAAGGCACACCCATACCCTATTTGGGGTGCCTCATCTCAGTGCTGTGACTGGCTCTGAGGGGGTGGATCCAGGGCTAGCCTGGGCCTGGGAAGGTAGCTGCTACTGCTGCTACAGATGCTGCTTGCTCCTGGCCAAGCCCGGAAGAAAAGACTCCCAAGTGCGCACATGGCTACAGGCCACCTGTATGGCCTTCTGTGGTCCAGTGGCTAGCGGCCCAGGTAATTCTCAGATGGTGGGGGGGGGGGGGGCGGATGGTGGCAGCAGAGGAAACCAGGACCTGAATGACAGGGGAGAGGGTCTCTCCACCCTGCCACTTAACCCCTGCCTGAGGACTCCGAAGACCCCAGCTTTGGTGGCCTTGTGTCCTGCTTTGGGTGTGAACCAGGTGTTCTCCCACTTGGTGGAAGGGAAAGTTGAAGCTCATAACCCTCAAAGAGGTGGGCCCTTCAGGTTTGGGACATCTGTTGCTGCCTGAAGTCTGAACTCCAAGGCAGACCAAGGTTTTGGTGAGACTTTCCTCCTGTCCTAGTTGAGAAAGGGCTTGGGAAGGATGTGCTTTTCTTTCATCTTAAGCCAGGGCAGCTATGGAGATTGGGGGGGGGGGGTAGGTTCCTTTGTGCACCCCTTTAACTTCCTCCCATCTCCTGTGCAACAGTGACACCATCCCCTTCCTGTGGGTCCTGGGGGAACACGGGGGGGGGGGCGGGGGGGGGGGGGGGTCTTCTTCATTACCCTACCCTATGAGAGCTTGCTTCATCGTGGAGGAAGGTGGAGCTAGGGAGCTCTGCCTTTGCTGGAATTGGCCAGCAGAAGAAGCCGGGAACCCCAGTTCCCTGCCCCCCCATTCTTCTTGCTCCTGTTCCAGAGGCAGCTGTGTGGGTGACCTCATCCCACAAACATGCTTTGTTCCTGAGAAAATGGAAAGTGTCTGGGGTTTGGGGGGGCAGCTGGGTGTCTGCAGCAACAGCACTCAGGGCTCCCCTTGTCTTTACTCCCCATCAAGAAGGGACCCAATTGGGGCTCAAGGGATTCCTGCTTTCTCACGTTTCACCATCTCTGGCCTTAAACTCTAGGAAGTGAGGGAAGGTGGGCAGAGGCTGCCCGTCCAGAAGCAGGGGGAGGACATAGGACCCTGGGGCTTTGCAGAGCCACCAGCACAGGCACCTGGCAGGAGGTGGCAGGGGGCACACTGCCCTCTCTCTGAGTCTCCACTTCCCCTCTGCTTTGACAGACATCTCGGGGATTTTTCCCTTTTATCTCCCTCTGGCTGGCCAAAAAAAAAAAAAAAAAAAAAAAAAACCCTCTCTGTGCCGCCACAGCTGCAGCAGATGTTGCGGCCAAGACTACTCAAGCTGGTGTGATCAGAGGCACAGCAGAGGTGGGAAGGATGAGGCCGAGGGTCCAAGCTGGGGAAGTCTGGCTGTGTCCAGCTTGCAGGATTTCCTTCCTGCCTGAACCCAGGCTGAGCCTCTCAAGCTCTTGTTGCTTGGCTGATTCTCCTGAGAGGGGGAGGCCTCCGCCATTCATCAGTCAAGCAGTCTCTCTAGCGTTCCACTATTTCCTGCGTCGATAGGGAGTCAGGGGTAGAAGGGGGGGGAGCACACAGAACAGCCCCCTCCACCCTAAACTCCTCAGATCAGAACTCGAGTCCTAGGGTTCCTAACCTGGGACTCAGGAGGTGAGAGTGCTGTCTGTGGGCCCCTGTCCTGGCCTTTAGCACCCTAGGAACAGTACAAGAGAATGGAAGCAAACTTCTGGCTGGGGCAGGAAATGAGTCACTGACCCAGGAAAAGCCCCCTCCCCCCGGATCAGCCGGGGCCTAGATAAGAAAACAACTTCTGCTTCCTGATTTTTTTTTCCCCTGACCCCTTCCTATCCTCACAGTCAAATACAGAAATAAACATGGAAGATTCCAGAATGCACGCAGCCTGACACCCTAGGGTTCCCCAGAGCAGACCTCTCCCTATCCCCACCTGCTCTGATCTGGCATCTTCTCTGCCTCCTTTCTTTTTCGAATGCGGAGAGCTCTTGTCCAGGGCTATGCTAGGTGAACTCTGCTCCATCTTCCTCACAGGGCTTACTCATCGTCACCACCATGAGTGAGGCATTTGACTGTGCAAAGTGCAACGAGTCCTTGTATGGCCGCAAGTATATCCAGACAGACAGTGGGCCCTACTGCGTCCCCTGCTACGACAACACCTTCGCCAACACCTGCGCCGAGTGCCAGCTGCTCATCGGCCATGATTCAAGGGTAAGGACCAAACGGGTGAGAGTAAGTACAGACTGGTGGGAGAGGGCCAAAGATAAAGGATAACGCCACCAAGGCCAGATGCTATTGCCCCTGCTTTGTCTCCCGGAAGGAACTCTTTTATGAGGACCGCCATTTCCATGAAGGCTGCTTCCGCTGCTGCCGCTGCCAGCGCTCCCTCGCTGACGAGCCCTTCACCTGCCAGGACAGTGAGCTGCTCTGTAACGACTGTTACTGCACAGCCTTCTCTTCACAGTGCTCTGCCTGTGGGGAGACTGTCATGCCTGGTATGTCCCGGAGCCTCTTCCTGGGTTTGGGAACTGCCATCTGAGTAGGGTCTTTTCATCTGCCTGACTCATACACGCACGGGCCTTGGCGTGGGTAGAGATCTACACACACTGCACGTTCCTGGAACATGTGTGGGTCTGTTGTGCATGTATGCTCTTGAGGGCTTCATGGCACACAGGGATTGGCACATCCAGCTCCACACACGAAAACTTGGCAGGTCCTGAAACAAGCTGGAGGCTTAGCGTGTGTTGGACCAGTAGGCTTAATGATCACCTAAAGACTTACCATGCACATAGCAGATAACATACATGATACACACACACACACAGGCCTTAGCATGTGTGTAGAACTGCATATTTTCTGCATGTGGGAGCCAAGGGTATACCGAGATTCTCAGGCCTGCTGCATTGAAGTTGTGTGCCGAGTGATCAAATTGTAGGCTTAAAATGTATAGTGACAAGCCGGGCGTGGTGGCGCACGCCTTTAATCCTAACACTTGGGAGGGAGAGGCAAGCGGATCGCTGTGTGAGTTCAAGGCCAGCCTGGTCTACAAAGCAAGTCCAGGACAGCCAAGGCTACACAGAGAAACCCTGTCTTGGGGGGGAAAAAATGTACGGTGACTTGCATGCCTAATGGGTCCGTGTGGAGAATGGTATGCCTACAATATGCAAAGGCTCAGCATGTACCGAGCCTGTTGTTCCTAGGGCTTTGTGTAGGTAGAGTTACCTGCTTAATAGGATCTTGCAAAAATGGTGATTCTGGTATATAATGGCTTATTTAGCATGTACTGGGGCAACATGTATTTCACACAGAGGTTTGGTGTGTATGTTAAAATACTCCTGTCAGAGGCATGGAGGTTTGACACGCGTTTAGCTGAACCATCTTTTCCAGTTTAAAGGGAGAGGTTGGCATATGTAATATTCGTGTGCATGGACACAACCCTACCAGGTAATAGAAGCAGTGGGGACAGCTTGGGCAGTACAATTGGCAGAGTAGCCCTCGTGAGCTTGGGGCAGACTCTTAAGTGGGATTCCTGTTTCCCACAGGGTCCCGGAAGCTGGAGTATGGAGGCCAGACATGGCATGAACACTGCTTTCTGTGCAGTGGCTGTGAGCAGCCGTTGGGTTCCCGCTCCTTCGTGCCCGATAAGGGTGCTCACTACTGTGTGCCTTGCTATGAGAACAAGTTTGCTCCTCGGTGTGCCCGCTGCAACAAGGTGGGGACTGGGCCTGTGAATTCAGGGTAAGACCTGTTATGGGAGGGATTCCTCACTCCCTCAGCTGACAGGCGATGCCCCCCACAGACGCTGACCCAGGGTGGAGTGACATATCGAGATCAACCTTGGCATCGAGAATGCCTCGTCTGCACCGGGTGCCAGACACCCCTCGCAGGGCAGCAGTTCACATCTCGGGACGAGGATCCCTACTGCGTGGCCTGTTTTGGAGAACTCTTTGCACCCAAGTGCAGCAGCTGCAAGCGCCCCATCACAGGTGGGGGCGAGGGTGCAGGTAAGCACGTAGATGCAATTCTGGGTGAGGCTAAGGGGCAGCAGTGCCCTCAGATCTGCAGAGCTAACTCCGGCCTTCCTCCAGGACTCGGTGGAGGCAAGTATGTGTCCTTCGAAGACCGACATTGGCACCACAGCTGCTTCTCCTGTGCCCGCTGCTCCACCTCCCTGGTGGGCCAAGGCTTTGTACCAGACGGAGACCAAGTTCTGTGCCAGGGCTGCAGCCAAGCAGGGCCCTGAGCCGAGGCTCCTGAATCTTCCCTTTCTAAAACCAAGGATTTAAGACTATGGCTCCTTTTCTGAACTACCGCTGGGACCCAGCCCCTCCCTAGAACAGCACACAAAGACACGCGCACACACACAACCACACACCCGGCCCCTACACACAGGGCCTTCAGGATTCAGTCTCCCTGTTCCAATATTCCCCCACTGGTACTCTCTGACCCAGGCCCTGAAACCTGGGCTTGTGAATCACCTATGACTTAAAGCTCTCTCCAAGTCTGGACTCCAGAAATGAGTCCTCCCCTCTCTACTTTTTTGGGTTCCCAGATCTAACTCCCTCCCCAAATCAAGGCTCTAGACACCCCAGCCCTACAAACGTGGATGGACTCTGGGACCTAGACCTCCTTAAATCTAGACTTCTTGGGTAGATTTTTAGGTTTCCTGTGGCTGTCTGAGAAGTCTTCAAAAATAGATTGTACCCCGGTTTGACCTCAGCCCCCATCTCACCCCTATCTCTGGGCTGGAGCTGTCTGGGTAGATAAGAGATTAGTGGGTCCCTGGGTAGAGGGCCCTCTTAAGGTACTGGTTGCTGCTGTCCAACCTTTGAGTATCTTATTATTGCCCAGAGATAGGCAGCAGGGGGTGACCCACCCCGCTTCCAGATTCTGCAATAAAGCATTGTAAGGGAGCACAGTCCCAGTGTATTTATCAGGAGGGTGAAGCCAACGGTTCCTTGGCTGCGTAGGGCTTTTGTAAACCTCCTAATGGGCGGGCCACGGCATGGGGATTCTCTCCCCCAGGAAGAGGATCCCCTCTGGCAGGCATACTAGTCCCTGTCTCGCTTGGCCAGCCTCCCCAAGGCTGGCGGAGGGCTTTTTCCTCTGGGAGGGAGGGGTTGGGATGGGTGCCAAGGTACGCATCATCCTCTTCCACCCCCAACAACCCTTCCTCAACCCGACATACAAGCCCCGAGTTCTGATCCCTAGTTGGGCCCAGACCCTCAGCCTCCTTACCCCCTCTACCCAAGGATTAGTGGGGGCGGTTCAGGATCCGCTCCCAGCCGCACGTTTTTTTGCCAAAAAAGGCAAGGATGCAGCTGCACGCGCCGGGGGAACATCTGGATCCGATTCCCAGCATGAATGGGTCACGGCCCCGCCTCTCGTGAATCACTGGCGGGGGCGGGAGTGAGCCAGAGAGGCTGTCCCCTGAAGTGGGGCGATGGGGCGGAGCACTCCCCTGCTGGACGCCCGGGCCTGGCCCCTGGGCTCTGCGGTTGGACTGTGGCGGCAGGTACGCGCCCAGTGGCTGCGGCAGTCTCCGGAGGCGGGGACGCAGTGGGGAGGGGGAGAGGGGGCTGCCAAGAGGAAACGGTGAGAGTGTAGTATCTCAAGAAATCCTCCCCAGCGCTGGGCCGGCCTCATTGCGGTTTCTCAGAGGTGTAGACTCCGGGAGTCATCTGCCCAAGGTCTCAAAGATAGTCGCCTGAAGATCAAGATTTATGCTTCATACGGGCAGCGATTGGCCTTTACTGGGCGGGGAAAAGCAGGGTCTAACTAATTGTGGTATCTAAGCTGATCCTCCTGCCTCAGCCTCCAGAAAAGTAGGATGACAGATGTGAGCCGACCACCACACTCAAAAAAAAAAAAAAAAAAAGGTTTTTGGGTTTTTTGTTGTTGGCGGTGGTGGTTGGTTTTTGTTTTTGTTTTTGTTTTTGTTGTTTTTTGGCTTTTTGGTTTTTCTGAGACAGGGTTTCTCTGTGTAGCCTTGGCTGTCCTGGAACTCATTCTGAAGACCAGGCTGGCCTCCAACTCAAAGATCCTCCTGCCTCTGCCTCCCAAGTGCTGGAATTAAAGGTGTGTACCACCACCCCCTGGTTCATAGTTGCCCCTTTTTTTTTTTTTTAATTATATTTTGTAATTTTTGTTCTGTTTTATTTGTTTTTCTTTTTTTTGTTGTTTTTGTTGTTGTTGTTGTTTTCAATACAAGGTTTCTCTGTGTAGCCTTGGCTGTCCTCACAAGTGCTGGGATTAAAGGCATGTGCCCCCACACCCAGCCATATTTTGTAATTTTTAAGAGGACAACTAGAGGGCTGGAGAGATGGCTCAGCGGTTAAGAGCACTGTCTGCTCTTCCAGAGGTCCTGAGTTCAAATCCCAGCAACCACATGATAGCTCACAACCGTCTATATCCAGACCTGATGCCCTCTTCTGATTTGCAGGTGTACATGGACAGAGCACTCACAAACATAAAATAAATAAATACTGAAAAAAAAAAAGAGAGAGAGAGAGAGAGCAACTTATGGGAATGAATTCTTTCCACCATTCGGGGTCCAGAGGATGGAACTCAAGACTCAGGCGGCGTGACAGCAAGCCTGAAGCATGTCCCTCAGCAGGACATTTTCAACAAATGCTTAGGAATGCCCAACATGCATGCTTATAGCGGTTGTAGGTTATGTTTTCTGTTTCTCCCTCCCGCCAACCAGAGAACTGCCTCATGCACTTAGCTTCTCCTCCCAACTTTTGCATGAGCTCAATAAACATTTGTTGAGGTGTAGTAGTCTAAGCATAGAAAATAACCCGGGGAAGGCCCAGAGTCCTAAAAACAGGCTGGTTTGGGGAAGCACAAATAATCCCTTATGGAGGAGGTGCCAAACTACTGAAGTGACAGGCAGAGCTGGGGTGGTCAAAAGTCAGACGCCAACTTAAACAGACCTCACCCTGCTGGTGAGCAGCCTTGGAAATGTGGAAGCTGGGGCATTCGAGGGTCACTGTGGGAAAGATCATTCTGGCTGCTGCGTCTGAATAATGGATTGGCTGGGTAAAATGAGCAGGCTGCTCAGAGCACTAGGGCAGCCCGGCCGGCCAGGAGCGATCATGAGACAAGTAGCAGCAGGGAGCAGGGAAAGGTGGGGCTTGGTGACTGATCTGAAAGCACTGTGCAGGGAGTGTGGACAGAGTAGTAGCGGTTAGCTGGAAAGGAGGTTTCAGACCTGAGGCAGAGTGAGAGAGAGAGAGAGAGAGAGAGAGTGGCATGGCTTAGGTCTCCTGCTCACCTCAAAGGCAGAGGTCCGGCTATAACCAGCTTTGTTTATCTGGATAGAGATGCTTTTCAGATATACCATCCCGAGCTTAATTTATCCTGAAAGTAACATAGCAGCACTTGCTTGGCACAGATCTATAATCCCAGCATTTGGGGTGGAGGCGGAGATGCAGGATCACCTTTGACTACATAGTGAATTTGGGGCAAGCCAAGGCATCTCAAAGAGAAGAAGAAGGAGGAGGGGGAGGAGGAGGAGGAGAAGAAGGCAGCACACATATAATAAAGAAAAAGGAGGAAGGGTGCTGCATCTTGAGCATAAATATTTTTTGTTGTTTTGTTTTGTTTTGTGCTTTTGGCTTTTCCAGACAGGGTCTCTCTGCGTAGCCCTAGCTCTCCCTAGACTTGCTTTGTAGACCAGGCTGGCCTTAAACTCACACCACCTGACCATGCCTCCCGAGTGCTGGGATTAAAGGCATGCACCACCATGACCAGTTTAAATTTAAACAAAACAAAACAAAAAAAAGTTAAAGCCAGGCATGGTGGCGCAAGCCTTTAATTTCAGCACTCAGGAGGCAGAGGAGGTGGATCACTGTGAGTTTGAGGCCAGCCTGGTCTACAAAGTGAGTCCAGGACAGCCAAGGCTACACAGAGAAACCCTGTCTTGAAAACAAATTATTCTAGGGGATTAGATGATTGTTTTAAAGACAGATCACCTTTTTATAAAGCATAAGGCCCTGGGCTTGGCATGTGCACACATGCACCATAATTAAAATAAAACAAAGTAGAAAAAAATGTTTCTTCCTTTGCCAGATCACCAAGGCTTATCTATTTATTTTTTTCTTTGTTTTAGACGTATTTATGTGTCTGGTGTGTGTAATGTGTACATGCCTCTTTACATGCACATACTTATGTACAAAAGTCAAAATACCGCGTCAGGTGTCCTCTCTCTTCATCTGTTCCTTTGAGGCAACTCCTCTGAACCTGGAGTTTCTGTTTTCTTGGGTGGACTAGAAACCAGCAAGCCCCAGTCATCCTGTTTCTTCCAGCATCAGAGCGGGGGTGACAGTGTTGTGCTGGGACGCCTCCCTTCTTAAGACTCCAGTCTTTTTTTTTTTTTTTTTTTTTTTTTTTTAAGGTTCTCACTTACCTCGTTGTCTGCTGGCTGGTTTATTTATTTTTATTTTACATGTACAGGTGTTTTGCCGGCATACGCATGTACACAACATGCATGCAGTGCTGATAGAAGCCAGAAGAGGGCATCAGAGCAGGAATCTCCTCCTCCCCTCCCTGCCCCCCTCAACAGCGTTTCTCTGTGTAGCCTGTGGTTGCTGGGAATAGAATGTAGGTCCCCTGGAAGAGCAACCAGTACTCTTAAATGCTGATAAATTTCTCTAGCCGTCCCCCCCAGATTTTTTAAAAAACAGGTTTACTGATGTTTATTAATTTGCATACCATCAACTCATCCATTTTAAGTGCTACAACTCATGGCATTTTAGCGTAGTTGATGGAATTGTGCAACTGTTGCCACCTCCAAAAGGATTTTTTCTGCTCATTCTAAGCCACTTCCTACCTCGAGCAACCACTCTCCCGTTTTCCTCTTCATCTCCGTGGATTTGCCTGTCCCGGCATTTCACTGGAACTAACAGTTTTGGGGTTTCCGTCGTTGTTTTTTATTCTTTAAGATGGAGTCTCAATATATTGATGTAGCTGGTCTCAGACTTACCTTAGTCCTCTCGCCTCAGTCACTCAAGTGGACAGTCCTCAGCCTCATGTCTGCTTGCTTCCGTTCTCTGTCATCTTAAATGTCAACTTCTGTGTCAGCTTCATTTTATTTTTTGGAGATTTAATTTTATGTGTATGAGTGTTGTACATGCGTGTGTTGTATGTGCACCATGTGGTGCTTGGCGCCCGAGTAGATCAGAAGAGGACATCAAATCTCCTGGAACTGGAGTTATGGACCACTGTGACATGACACGCTGGGAACCAAACCTGGGTCTTCTAGAAAATACTCTTATCCACTAAACCATTGTTCTAGACCCTCCCTTCTTTATGGGGTATGATGGTTTCATGGACTCTTTTTTTTGGAGGTGGTTTCAAGACTGAGTCTCTCTGTGTTAGCCTTGGCTGTCCTGAAATTGCTTTGTAGACCAGGCTGACCTTGAACTCACAGAGATTTGCCTGCCTCTGCCTCCCGAGTGCTGGGATTAAAGGCGTGTGCCACCACCACATGGCAAATTATCTTTTTATTATTTTTTATTATTTTTCCATGCATGTATGTGTACATGTATGAATGGATACTATGTGTATGGGGGTGCCCACTCATCCCTAGGAGATGGAGATACAAGTGTTTGTGTGCCATCTGACCTGGGAGCTGGGAACTGAATTCGGGTCCTCTAGAAGAGCAGCAAGTGCTCTTAACTGCTGAGCCATATCTCCAGCCCCAATTAATGGACTCTTGGGTTACATACAGATTTGTCAATTATAAGTAACACTAACAGGTACACATGGACAATGTCTTTGTTTCTCTGCCTAGAGTAGGCATGTAGACTCCTTTTTCTTGAGTTGCTGCTGAAAAAAAGAAAGAAAGAAAGGCAATCTAGATTTCATTTTCTAAGTCATGCAGTGGCCAGATGTGGTGGTCCATACCTATAATCCCAGCACGTGGTAGGCGGAGACAGAGAGTGAAGGATTATAGAAACTCGCAAGTCAGACTGTGCTGAATAGCAAGCATTTCGTTGCTTCAGTATACCACATTTTACTTAGAGTCCTCTGCTAAAAAGCAAAGGTTGTTTTTACCTATGATTTTAAAGAATAAAGCTGCCACCGTCCCCATTTTACTGACGGACACTAAAGTCCAGACAAGGGGAAAACATCACCAGAGGGCGCACAATGAAAACTAGAGATTCCAGTTCTACTTTCCCTTCTGTAGCCTTCAATTTCTCGGCTCACACCAGTGTGTAAAAGCAGACGCAGCTGGGTGCAGCAAGCCCCAGGCAGCCACCCTCAGCCTCTAGGATTTTTGCAGGCATCCTGGAAGACTCAGTCGTTGAGGCATCGCGCCTCCACACCTCCAGACAGCAGAGGGCAGTGTAGCTAACTGTTGCCGGCCGCGTCGACTTGCGCCCCTTGCAGTGTTCATTTTTTCTTGAACTTCCCAAGCCACTTCCGGGACACACGGAACTTTGGTGCAGCCGGATGCAGAGGCCTGAGACGCAGGCGCGCAAGGCGGCAGGCGCTGCTTCCGGCCGTGTTGGTGGTCTAAATTAAGGCGCTGCGGCTAAGGGAGAAATGGAGACGATTTTGGAGCAGCAACGGCGCTATCATGAGGAGAAGGAACGGCTCATGGACGTCATGGCCAAAGAGATGCTCACTAAGAAGTCCACGGTGAGTGGGTCGTGGTCGGGGCCGCATCAGAAGGAGGGCCTGGGTCCCTTGCCGAGCCCCTGAATGCTTTCTTCGGCCTCAGACCCACCCAGCGCCCCATCTTCATCTCCCATTTATGCTGTCTCGGCGCTCTGGCCTGGGTAACGTTTTCCGTGGGCCCAGCAGGCCCTCTGCTTCAGCCCCCGAGACCTAAACCTATAATAAGCTCGTCCCTTCGAGTGGCCTTCCTAACTCCGACTCAGACTAACGGTGTATGATGTATTCCCGTTTGCCTTCCTGCAGCTCCGGGACCAGATCAATTCCGATCACCGCACTCGGGCCATGCAAGATGTGAGTGCCCCGCTGTCCGCTTCCCCTTGGGACGGGCAGGGCGGGAAAATTGCTGCCAGGGGAAGGTTCGGGGGCTCAGCGTTGAGTCCTAACCCCTGGGTGCTTAGATTAGTCCTTCTCGGCTTCTTAGACAGATGTCCTGTCTTTGCCTCCCAAGTCCTGGGATTAAACGTGTCTGCCGCCACCACTCGGGATCGGGGAACTTTCAAGACCTTGTATCTCGTGAAGTTTCCTTAGTCTTTGCCAAGACAGCCATTGCTGCTTACTTAGCTCTGTTGTTGTACGAATTGCGTCATTCGGATGGATTTGTGTTTGCCTTGCAGAGGTACATGGAGGTCAGTGGGAACCTGAGGGATCTTTATGATGATAAAGATGGGTAAGTGACAGTCACATCCCCTACCGCAGTTAGTGCTTCTGAGGAGCAGCGGTGAGAGGATTGGCTTTGTCCTTTATGCTCTTTGGATTTGTTGTTATTTTACAGACTACGAAAGGAGGAACTCAATGCAATTTCAGGACCCAATGAGTTTGCTGAATTCTATAATAGACTCAAGCAGATAAAGGAATTTCATCGGAAGCACCCAAATGAGGTATTTCTCTAAAAACTCATCCAAAAGGGAAGAAAAAGGTGCAAGGAAAATGGGGGGTATGCCATCCAGATGTCTCTCGAAGAGAGAACTTCCCTCCTTAACTGGAGCATAGTTAGCTGACATTTTCCCTGGCGTCCCTCAGCCTGTAAGGGAACACAGAGAAGGCGCTAGGGCCTGCTTATTTCTGGCCAGTGAGAGATGGGTAATTTTTTGCCCTAGAGGTTTTTTTGTTGGTGGTGGTGGTGGTTTGGTCCAGAATTTGTCTTTATCATAGGCTCTCCTACCCAAACTTACTTTGTCCTTTTTCTCTTTCACAAGAATTTCCGCCGGCCAGTACATTGTGCTTCTAGCTCTGCCTTGAAATCTTCTACCAACTCAGTGATGCTCTGCCCGCTTCCAGAGTTCATTGTGTCTTCAGGGTTCATGTCCAGTGCCAGCTCCCTCATAAAATATCTTTGCTAGACTCCCTCCTCCATAGCAGCCCTTCTTTAGCACGCCGCATTGCATGGCAATGACTCCTACCTTGCTCTGCTTAGCAAAGCCAATGGAGCGCAGTAGTAAGCGCCTCCAACTCTCGAGGGCAAGTGGAGCTTTAGAAGTACCGCGCTTTGCATGCCTGAGACACT
This sequence comes from Acomys russatus, assembly GCF_903995435.1. NCBI lineage: Eukaryota > Metazoa > Chordata > Mammalia > Rodentia > Muridae > Acomys > Acomys russatus. The sequence goes on from NC_067165.1 coordinate 18,907,201, forward strand.
GCCAGATTCACCCAAGCTTCTCTCCCTCCCTCAGATCTGTGTGCCAATGTCAGTGGAATTTGAGGAGCTCCTGAAGGCTCGAGAGAATCCAAGCGAAGAAGCACAGAGTAAGTATGGCTTAGAGTTCCTTTCTGGAACCTTCAAATCCATTCTGAGCTATATAGCTAGAACCTATCTTTTTTCTTTTCTTTTTCTTTTTTGGCCTTTATTTTTATTTTGCCTGTGTGGGTGTTCTGCCTGCATGTATGCCCATGTGCATGTGTGGGCATGTGTGATGCCTGAGGAGGCCGGGAGAGGGCGTTAGATCCACTATGACTATAGTTACAAATGGTTTTGAGCTACCGTGTGGGGCCTGGGACTCAAACCTCTGTCCACTGCAGGAGCAGCCAGTGCTCTTAACTGCTGAGCCGACTCTCCAGGCTCTACAAATAAAAGCTGATTAAGTGTGTTCATTTAATCCTTGCTCTCAGGAGGCAACAGGCAAGCAGTTCTCTGAGTTCAAGGCCAAACTGCTTTACATAGCAAGCTCAGGCCAGTCAAGACTACATAATAAAGCCCTAATATATAAAAGTCTTATATACTGCTGGGTGTGGTGGCACACATTTTCAATCTCAGCACTCAGGGAGGCAGAGGCAGGTGGATATCTGAGCTTGAGGTCAGTCTGGTCTACAAAGTCCAGGACAGCCAGGGCTAGAGAAACCCTTCCCGGAGGGGAAAAAAATGTCTCATATACTTGAGGTGAGTTAAATCAAATAGGATGAAGATAAGTATCTTTGGGGGTTTTGTCGTTGTTTTAGCCATTATGCCATCTCTCTAGCCTTTTGGGTTTTTTGTTGATGTTGCTTTTGAGACAGAGTTTCTCTGTATTACTTTGGCTGTCCTGAAACTCACTCTGTAGACTAGGTTGGCCTCAAATTCAGATCACCTGCCTCTGCCTCTGCCCCAGCCTCCAGAGTTCTGGGACTAAAGGTATTACAGGCTTGTGCCACCACTGCCTGTCTTCCTTTCTTTTATTTGTGTTTTTTGGGGAGCTTGCTTCTTTCCTTCCTTTTTTTTTCTTTTTCTTTCTTTTGACAGAATCTCTACATGTAACAGTGGTGGCTGTCTTGGAACTCTGTAGACCAGGCTGGCCTCACACTCACAGAGAACCACCTGCCTCTACCTCCCGAGTGCTGGGATTAAAGGTGTGTGCTACTGTGCCTGGCTACTCTTTTTATTTATTTTATTTTATTTTAATTGTGTATGTGTGTGGGCATGCTTGCAAAAGTATGTGTGTAGAGGTCAGAGGACAGCTTTGTGAATTCACTTCTCTCCTGTTTTTACCTACGTTCTGGAGTTTGATCTCAGCTCTGAAAGTCACTTTGCTGGCTTTTTTTCTTTCCTTCTTTTTTCCTCTTTTTTTTTTGTTTTTTTTGTTTTTGTTTGTTTGTTTTTGTTTTGTTTTGCTTTTTAAGACAGGGTTTCTCTGTATAGCCTTGGCTGGCCTGGACTTGCTTATAGACCAGGCTGGCCTTGAACTCACAGCGATCCACCTGATCCACCTGCCTCTGCCTCCTAAGTGCTGGGATTAAAGGCGTGCGCACCACCGCACCTAGCGTCAGTTTTTCTTTTTTAAACAAGGTCTTAATACTGTCCCTGAATTATTTTTGTTTGTTTGAGACAGGGTCTCTCTACATTGTATTAGCTGTTTTGGAACTCACTATTTAGACCAGGCTGCTCTTGCTGCCATGTCTAGCTGGCCTTGAACTCATGATCCACCTGCCTCAGCCTCTGGATGCTAGTTTTAAGCAAAGGACAGGGTAGTATGGGGCTTCGATTTATATCCAGAGATTTAGCTCATTTGATAGAATCTTGGAGAATGCACGTGAGACCCTGAGTTTAAATCCTGGCTGTGTAAGCCAGCATGGTGACACGTGCCTGTAATCACAGGATGTAGGTGAGAGCAGACCAATCAGGAGTCTGAGGCCAGTTTAGGCTCCATGAAACCCTCCTTTTAACTACCACTCCCTAGGACCTCAGGAATTAGTAGCTGGGTTTTCAGATTGGGTCTCTGGGCTATATTAACATCCTGATAATTTTATACAAAATGTTCAAAAACATAGTCTACCATACCAGAATCACTGACATGTGTGATTCCTTCAGACTTGGTGGAGTTCACAGATGAAGAGGGATACGGCCGCTACCTTGATCTCCATGACTGCTACCTCAAGTACATTAACCTGAAGGCGTCTGAGGTAAGGCCTGGAGCGTGGAGAGAGAGTCTCATTCTCGGGTCTGAGTTAGGACACCTAGTTAAAACAGGTAGAATGGGCCCCGTGTTACCTATATAGATATTAAGTAAATGATTTCATTTCTTTTTTCTTTTTTCTTTCTTTTTTTTTTTGTTTTTTGTTTTTTGTTTTTTAAGGCAAGGTTTCTCTGTGTAGCCTTGGCTGTCCTGAACTCACTTTGTAGACCAGGCTGGCACAAAGATCTGCCTGCCTCTGCTTCCCAGAGTGCTGGGATTATAGGCGTGCACCACTGCCCCTGGTCTTTTCGTCCCTGCCGCCCCCCAGACAGGGTTTCTGTGTAGCCTTGACTGTCCTGGACTCACTTCGTAGACCAGGCTGGCTTTGAACTCACAGCGATTCGCCTGCCTCTGCCTCCCAAGTGCTGGGACTACAGGCGTGTGCCACCATGCTTGGCTCTTTTTGTATAAGTATTTTCCTTGACTGTATGTCTGCACTATGTGTGTGCCTGGTTCCCTGAGAAGCCAGAAGAGGGAGCTAGCTCCCCTGAAACTAGTTTCATTACACATGTTATGAGCTACCATGTGCATGCTGGGAACTGAACCTCGGTCCTCTGCAAGGGTATCAAGTGCTCTTAACCTCTGAGCCATCTCTCCAGGCCTGCCACTTTATTTTTTGACACAAGGCCTCTCACTAGACCTGGAGTTAATCCTTTCAGCTATATTGGCTAGCTGCTGAGACCCCGGAATCTTCTGTCTCTGCCTTCCCAACATTGGGGTTCTGGGTATGAACCACCAAGTCCAGCTTTCCATGGAAGCTGAGGCTCTGCACTGAAGTTCTCATGCTTATACTGTAAGCACTGGAGGTCTGCGTCGCCCTGGCCACCCTGGAACTCACTCTAGACCAGGCTGGCTTTCAAGTCAACAGAGATCTCCCCGTCGCTGCCTTCTGAGTACTGGGACTGAAGGTGTGTGTCACAATGCCTGGCCAGTTTCTTAACCCATAAATACTTCCACTGCTCTGTTAGGCACACAGTATGAGGTATGGGAGATAGAAGGAGGCTGACCTCAGTCAGACGACAGCTAGTTCATGTCTTTTGGTCAGGGATGTGTTTATTTGTTGTTTGTTCAGTGATGAGGTTTAAAACGACAGTCTCAGGTCACAGAGAAGTTTAATAGTAAGGTCATAGGTAGAGCATGGTGGCTCACCTTTAACCGAAACATTCAGGAGTCAGAGGCAGAAGAAGCTCTGTGAGACTTTGTCTCAAAAAGAAAAGAGAAAAGCTCCTGATGGGGAAATGTCCCCAAGCGCAGCTGCTGACCTTTAAGTCCTGTAGGCAGGTGCCTTGTTCTCTTCTGCCCCTCCATACATGCTTCAGAGGTGCTCAGGAAGTGGCTGTGTGGACTAACACGGGCACCTTTCAAGACCTTATTTTAGAATGCAAAATCTTTAGACGGGATCCTGGCCCACCCTAAATAGCCAGCATGCGTCCTGTTTGGATTAATGCTTGATCTTGTAGAGTTAGTTTCATGTTCAGCAATCTTCTACTCACTTCAGTGGATTCAGTAGCCTTACGTATTGAAATATAGGGGGGGGGAAAACAACTCAGGAAGCAGAGGCAGGCTCTGTGAGTTTGAGACCAGCCTGGTCTACAAAGTGAGTCCAGGCCAGCCAGGACTGTTATACAAAGAAACTCTGTCTCCAAAAACAAAACAAAACAAAAAAAGAAAACACGTGAGCCAAGCCTTGATACCTGGTTAGAGAACGCGCAGTTTTGGCTTTGACTTAAAAAACAAAATAGTAAGCCGGGCGTGGTGGCGCACGCCTTTAATCCCAGCACTCGGGAGGCAGAGGCAGGCGGATCGCTGTGAGTTCGAGGCCAGCCTGGTCTACAAAGCGAGTCCAGGATGGCCAAGGCTACATAGAGAAACCCTGTCTCGAAAAACCAAAAAAAAAAAAAAAAAAAAAAAAACAAAATAGTGTGTGTTTGTGTGCACACAGCTATGTACGGTGGTCTTCAAGTATGGAGATCACAGGATGACTTGAGGGCATTAGTCCTCCCCTTCCACAGTGTGGGGCCCTGAAATAGAACTCATTCCCTGACACTTGGCAGCAAGCCCCTTTATCCACTACTGGGCCATCCTTCCAGCCCTTGACCTTATTTATTTATTTTTTGGAAGATCAACTAAGTTATCATCCTGACTCTTACCTTTTCTCTTTTCAGAAACTGGATTACATCACATACCTGTCCATCTTTGACCAGTTATTTGACATTCCGAAAGAAAGGAAGAGTGCGGAGTATAAAAGGTAGGCACTCACGGGTTCCCGCGTTTTCTGGGTGTAGTTAGAATTTCATGGAAAGGTCTGAGGTCAAATTCAGGCTTTTGTTGCCTGAATGCTGTACATGAATGACTTCTGGGTTTATCAGAAGATAAGGATGGTGAGTGTTATGCTTTAAAATATTTGTAATAGGGGGCTGGAGAGATGGCTCAGTGGTTAAGAGCACTGCCTGCTCTTCCAAAGGATCCCGGTTCAATTCTTAGCACCCACATGGCAGCTCACAACTGTCTGTAACTCCAAGATCTGACACCTTCACACCAATGCACATAAATTTAAAAATATATATATATATCTGTAATAATGGCATGATGACACACACGTTTAATCCCAGCACTCTCAGAGGAAAAGGCAGGGGGGTCACTGAATTCGGCCTGGTCTACATAGTGAGTTCCAAGCCAAGCAGAGATGCATAATGACACCCTGTCCCAGAAAATAAAGTGAACATTTGTGATGGTCTGATTGTGGACAAGGGTATGTGTGGAAACACCTGTAATCTCACCTCATATATAATTTTGGATAATTTAGAAGAAGTCTGTTTGGGGATCTCTGAGGGTTTTTTTGAGACAGGGTTTCTCTGTGTAGACCAGGCTGGCCTCGAACTCACAGAGATCCGAGATCCACCTGCTTCTGCGTCCCGAGTGCTGGGATTAAAGGCGTGCACCACCGTGCCTGGCTGAGGTTTTGGAGTTTAGTGGGGAAAGTTTCCAGGACTGGCTAAACGAAGTGCTCAGATCTTGTATTAAGTGATAAGTAATAATGAATTAGTTTCTCTTCTTGTTAGTGCTCCCTAGGCTTGCTCTTTCTCATGTTCTCCTTCCCTGGTTTCTTTCATTTGCGGGTTAATTGAGACCTAGTATTGACATTATATCTTGAGGATAAAAGTAGGTAGGAAAGGTGAGGATTTAAGTGGTAATGTGAAGAAAAAAATAAACTTACTTAAAAACTAGTAGTAGGGGCTGATGCGGTGGCTCAGTGGTTAAGAGCACCGGCTGTTCATCCAGGGGTCCTGAGTTCCATTCCCAGCAACCACGTGGTGGTTCATAACCATCTGTGATGAATCTGATGCCCTCTTCTATCTGATGCTCTCTTCTGTCGTGCAGGCATACATGCAATAGATTGCTTACATCCATAAAAATAAGTAATAAATAAAATAAAATAAATAAAGATAAGTAACATGCTTCAGTCCTATCCCGAAGTGCACACACTCAAACCGTATGAGTGTGACTCTACCAGCTATTATTAGGAATTAATTATAGTTCCCAGGGCACAGCAGGATGTCACAGGTAGGGCTGCGATTGCTTTCTCTGTTGCATGTCCTCTGCAGATACCTGGAGATGCTGCTGGAGTACCTCCAGGATTACACAGATAGGGTGAAGCCCCTTCAGGACCAGAATGAGCTCTTTGGGAAGATTCAGACCGACTTTGAGAAGAAGTGGGACAATGGCACCTTTCCCGGATGGCCGGTGAGCTTCAGTAGAGTTCGTGCCAGGGAGGTGAACTGATCGTGTTAATCCTCAGTCTCTGCTTCAGGACACTGGTGTCAGTCAGTCCCTTGGCACCAGCTCTGCCCTGGGGCCAGGCATCCTTTGTACACTCGGAACAAGGTTTGTCAGGACCCATTAGACATTGTCTAGGCCCAGGATTGATTGATTGATTTATTATCTATTCACTTTACATCCTGATCACAGCCACCTCCCTCCTCTCCTCCCAGTCCTACCTTCTCACACTTTTCCTCCCTTTCCCTTCTCCTCAGAAAGCTGCTCCCCCCAACCCACCCCAGCACCTCAAGTCACATCAGGACTAAGTACATCCTCTTCCACTGAGGCTGGACAAGGCAGCCCAGCTAGAGGAAAGTGATTCAAAAGCAGGCAACAGAGTCTGTCAGAGACAGCTTCTGTTCCATTTGCCAGGGGACCCACATGAAAACCCATCAGTTACATGTGTTGGGAGCCTTGGTCCAGTTCATGCATGCTTTTTGGTTGGTGCTTCAGTCTCTGTAAGCCCCATGGGCCTAGGTTAGTTGACTCTCTTGGTTTTCTTGTGGAGTTCTTGTTCCAGGCCCTTCTATCCTCCCAGACCCTCCACACGACTCCCTGAGCTCCACCTAATGTTTAGCTGTGGGTTTCAACATCTGTTTCCATTTGCTGCTGGGTGCAGCCTCTCAGAGGACAGTTATGCTAGGCTCCTGTCTGTAAGCATAGCAGAGTATCATTAATAGTGTCAGGGGTTGGCTTTCTCCTGGGGTGGGTCTCAGGTCCTGAGTGCTAGGATTTAAAGACCTGTGGTACCATGCCCAGGATTCCCCCCCCCCCCCCCAAGACAGGGTTTCTCTGTATAACCTTGGCTGTCCTAGACTCACTTTGTAGACCAGACTGGCCTCTGCCTCCCAAGTGCCAGGATGAAAAGCACCACCACACCTGGCTTCAGCCCAGGATTGGTGTATGTGTGGTGTGTGTGTGTGTGTGTGTGTGTGTATGTGTGTGTGTGTGTGGTTTTTTTTTTTTTGGTTTGGTTTGGTTTTTTTCCAGACAAGGTTTCTCTGTGTAGCCTTGACTGTACTGGGATTAAAGGTGTGTGCCACCATCACCTGGCAAATGTTACATCTTTCTTTTTTTGGTGGGGGTGGGGGGTGGGCTTTTGAGACAAGGTTTCTCTGTGTAGCCTTGGCTGTTTTGGACTCGCTTTGTAGACAGGCTGGCCTAGAACTCACAGAGATCCGCCTGCCTCTGCCTCCTGAGGCATGCACCATCATGCCTGGCCAGCCCAGGATTTTTAACAACCATATCCTGACTGCTCTGTGGCTCCTGCTGACCAAAATCCGATCAGTTTGTATGATCAGAATCTATGTTTCTACTCCTGTTGACAAACTTGAACTTTAAGGAAGAAAACTAGCCATCTGATTTTGGCTTTGTTTTGTTTTGTTTGCTCTATTTTGTATGAATTGATTACTGTTTGTAAATGTGATTAAAGAAGGGGGCCAGCCAGTCCTAAGAAGGTCCATGGCTCCCTGGCCTTCATTCCTCTTACTAACCTGGATCTTAATAAACTTCTTGTCCCTGCCAGAAAGAGACGAGCAGTGCGTTGACCCATGCTGGAGCCCATCTTGACCTCTCTGCGTTCTCCTCCTGGGAGGTATGTTGCATGACGCTAGGTGGTTCTGCTCTTGCTTGGCTAGCTGTGGTGGTGGTAGTGCTGCCGCTGCTGCCGCTGCGGTGGTGGTGGTAGACTTATTGTGTAGGAGTAGGTGTGTGCCCCCGCATGTGCACATGTGCCACAGCATGCATGTAGAGATAAGTTGTGGGAGCTGATTCTCCTTCCACCATGTGAATCGGGGATCAAACCCAGGTTGTCACTTGATAGCAAGCGTTTTTTCCTTACTAAGACACCTCATTCGCCCTGGCATCCGTCAGAGGGACCACTTGCTCTCCTGCCTTCAGTGTCTTAGACTTGTAACAATGCCATTTCCTAAGGCCAGGCATGTACAAGGGATATCTAAAGATTAGAAGAATAAAACCCTTCTAACTTCTGAAAAAGTAAATTTCAGAGAAAAGTGAAATGATGTTATAGTGTCTTCAGGGTTTGCGGGAGGCTGGGGCCGAAGAGTTGCTCTGAGTTTGAGTAAGACCCCATCTCAAAACTCAAACAGTAATTCCAGAGCAAAACAAGGAGCTAGAGACGAGTTCAGTTGCTAATCCCAGCACTTGGGAGGCAGAGGCAGGTGGATTGTTGAGTTCGATGTCAGCCTGGTCTACAAAAGTGAGTCTGGGACAGCCAAGGGCTACCCAGAGAAACCCTCTTGGGGGAAAAAAAAAGAGAGTTCAGTTACTTAGCATGTGTGAGGTCCAAGTTCAGTTTCCATCTCTGCAAAAATACTGTATGAGTGATCTGCCTGCAGAGAGCCATGGAACCCTGCCCTCCCGGTGTGGCTGGGCCTAGACCTAGCAGTAGCCAGTCAGTCTTTGGGAACTGAAAGCTAGGGGGTTGGATGCAGAATATGGTCTCACCTGGAGAAAAAACAAATTGTGTTATGTGGTAACTACCTTCTCTTTTGTAGGAGTTGGCATCCCTGGGTCTGGACAGGTTGAAATCTGCACTGTTGGCTCTAGGCCTGAAATGTGGAGGGTAAGAACCTGGTTTTTCTACCAAACTCGCAGTCACTGTGTGTTTGGATGGTTCTGTGGGTGGCTCCTATTCTATTATTCTGTGACTCTATGCTGCAAAAGTCATCTTGTGCAGAGCGTGATGGTGAATACTTTAACCCAGCACTTGAGAGGAGAGGCAGGCAAATCTCTATGAGTCTGAGACCAGCCTGGTCTTCGTAGTGAGTTTCTTTTTTTATTTTTTTATTATTTATTTTTGGTTTTTGGTTTTTTTCAACACACGGTTTCTCTGTGTAGCCTTGGCTGTCCTGGCCTCATTTTGTAAACCAGGCTGGCCTTGAACGCACAGCAATCCACCTGCCTCCACCTCTCGGGTGCTGGGATTAAAGGTGTTTCCTTTTTTAAAAAAAAGTCATCTGTGTAGTAAGTTCACCCTAAAATCTTATGTGCCTCTTACCTCCTTAGGACCCTAGAAGAGCGAGCTCAGAGGCTCTTCAGCACCAAAGGAAAGTCGCTGGAGTCACTCGACACCTCTCTGTTTGCCAAGAATCCCAAATCAAAGGGAACAAAAAGGTGAGTAGCTGAGGCACTCCTCCACTCTGGCTTAAGTCTCTTCCTCATAGAGTCTGCTTTCCAAAAGCTGCTCCTTTTGCTTTGCTTTTCCCTTTTAAGTCAGAGTCTCATATAACTCGGGATGGCCTCAGGCTTGCTGTGTGTCCAGGCCTGACCTTAAACTTCCTCCTTGGCCCGTATCCCTTTGCCTCTGTCTCCAAAGGGTTGCGATTGCTTGCCTGGCGCTTGTTTGTTTGTTTGTTGAGATATGGTCTCACTATGTACCATGGCTGTACTATAACTCACTCTGTAGACCAGGCTGTCATCAAAGTCAGACATCTGCCTGTCTCTGTCTCCTCAGTGCTGGGATTAAAGGGGAGCACTGCTAAGCCCAGCTAAGGATCACACGCTTTTTTAATTTGAAAAAAATTTTTAAAATATTTTTTTTAATATTTATTTATTTTTAGTGCATTGGTGTTTTGCTTGTACGTATGTCTGTGTAAGGGTGTCAGAGCTCCTGGAACTGGAGCTACAGGCAGTTGTAAGTCGCCATGTGGATGCTTAGAATTGAACCCGGGACCTCTGATAGAGCAGCTGGTGCTCTTAACCGCTGAGCCATCTCTCCAGCCCCAAACCTTTTTCTTTTATTGAAGATAGATTGTTCTCATATAATATATCCTGATTGTAGTTTGCCTTCCCTCTGTTCCTCCCAGCCCCTCTCCCCGCCTCTCCCTAGGCTTCCCCTCCCTTTCCATCTATCATTAGAAAAGAACAGGCCTTTAAGAGATAACAGCCAAATGTGACAAAATACAGTAAGACAAAGCAAAAACTATCGTATTGAAGTTGGACACTATTGTTTTTAAACAAAATCCCAAAGGTTCTATTTTACCAATAAAGACTCAGGAGCCAGATCTTGGGTGAAAGCCTGCTAACTCAGAGAGGCAGAGAAAGCACCCAGCTGACCTTCCTACTCAGCCAACATCCCAGAAAGAAAAGCCTCTTCTCCATGCTGTCTTAAAAACTCCCAAGCTCAGCTGGGCAGTGGTGGTGGCACACGCCTTTAATCCCAGTACTCCGGAGGCAGAGGCAGGCGGATCACTGTGAGTTCAAGGCCAGCCTGGTCTACAAAGCAAGTCCAGGACAGTTAAGGCTGCACAGAGAAACCCTGCCTCAAAAAAGAAAAATAAATTAAAAATAAAAACTCTCTACAAGTAGAACAATATGATAGGCAGATTTGGGCCCAGGGGTCCCGCTCAAACTAAGGCACCAGCCAAGGACAATACAGGCGGTAAACTTTAAACCCCTTCCCAGATCTAGCCAATGGTCAGAATATTCTCCACAGTTGAGTGGAGATTGTGATATGACTTTCTCACGTACTATGGTGCCACACATTTGACCATGTCCCCTGGAGGGGGAGACCTGGTGGCACTCAGAGGAAGGACAGCAGGTAGCCAAGAAGAGACTTGATACCCTATGAGAATATATAGGGGGAGGTAATCCCCCTCATAGGGGAGGGGAATAATGGGAAAATGGGGGGGGGGGAATGGGAGGATACAAGGGATGGGATAAACATTGAGATGTAACAAGAATAAATTAATAAAAAAAATAAAAATAAAAATAAAAACTCCAAAGCTTGAGCCAGCTGTGGTGGTGCACACCTGTATTCCCAGCACTCGGGAGGCAGAGGCAGGTGAATAGCTGTGAGTTCAAGACCAGCCTGGTCCACAAAGTGAGTCTAGGACAGCCAAGGCTGCACAGAGAAACCATGTCTGGAAACCCCAACTCCATCCCCCCCCCAAGAAAAAACCAATTCCCAAGCTCAGTGTTCCTCCCTTCTACTTCCTGTTTGTCTCCCTATTCATCCTTCTCACTTCCTCTCACTCTGGTTTTTTGCCTGTGTTCATTCAGTGTCGACTGGTTGCTTGCTCCACCTCTTGATTTATGGTTGACTTTATTTAATCCTGTTTACAGAAGGCTCTTGGGTTAAAGGTGTTCTAGGGCTGAGCCACACCACAACAAGAAACAGGTTTTTCCAGTACACAGTCTCAGGGTTCACAGTGTGATCAAATACCCCACAACAGGACATGGCAACCCAACAGAAAGAAAGAGTCCCAAGAGCAGGCACAAGAGTCAGACCCACCCATTCTCACAGTCAGAGTCCCATACTAAGCTGATTGCTATAATATATACACAGAGGACCTGTTGCAGACTCCTGTAGGCCCTGAGCTTGTCACTTCAGTCCCTGCCTAGCTTAGTTGATTCAGAGGGCCTTGTTCTGGTGTTTTCTATCTCCTCTGGACCTTACCATCTTTCTGCCTCTTCCACGGAGTTCCCTGAGCTCCCGGAACGAGGGTTTTAATGGAGACCTCCAAATGAGACTGATTCTCCACAGAATGTCTGGTTGTGGGTCTCTGCATCTGTTCCCATCTGCTGCTGGAGAAAGCATCTCTGGTGATGACTGCATAAGGCCCTGATCTAGGCCACCCTGAACCAGATTCTGTCTCAAAATAGCTTTTTTTTTCCTACCTTTTTTTTTTTTTTAAAGATTTGTTTGTTATGTATACAGTGCTCTGCCTGCATGTACACCTACAGGCCAGAAGAGGGCATCAGATCACATTGTAGATGGTTTTGAGCCACCCAGTGGTTGCTGGGAATTGAACTCACGACCATCTCTCTAGCCCCTCCTACTTTGCTTTTACCAATAGCAGTTAGATATATTTGTAAGCCACGTACTTACACAGGGTATTGTTTTTGGTTTGAGCATTTTGGGGTATTTTGGAGGGTTTTTTTGTTTTTGTTGTTTTGTTGGTTTTTTTTTTTTCTCCTCCTAATTTGTCACAACAAGCCTGAAAAGTAGTTATTACTCTGATTTTTGCAGTAACTTGGAAAAGTTGCAAAATGTGACCTTTCTTGCCGTTGCTAAGCAAGAGTTAGGGGTGGGTATCATTTACTTGCTTCCTGTAAACTGTCATTTTGTAGATTATAATGCTACGAGTTGAAATGGTATTAACGGGTCATTCACTCTGTAGGCAAGGTTGGGAAGAGCCACCTGGATTCCAAGAGCTAACCTCATGACTTAGAGCAGACAGCTTGCGTTGTGTGTGTTGCTCACTCGCATGCTTGAGATTTTCTGATGGAATCAGTGTTCCTGACAGAGCAGCCTTAGGTACAAAAAGAACCCTTAACTGAATCGGCTTGTTTCTTGTTCTCAGAGACACTGAGAGGAACAAAGACATCGCTTTCCTGGAGGCCCAGATCTATGAATATGTGGAGATTCTTGGGGTGAGTGCATTGTCTTCTGAGGCCTACAATGCTGCTTGGTGGGAGGATTGGGTAGGAAGGCTCTTTCCCCCCAAGTTCAAATAAGGAAGAGGGTGGGCAGTGCACTAGTTCAAGTGGTTCTCTTGAAGCCCTCAGTACTGCAGGAGGTTCCTGCTCTGTTGTTAGGTTATATGACCAAGGCTGCCCAATTCCCACAAGGCCAGACTAGACAACAGGCTTCCCCCCGGCCTCAGCTATTTGCTGAGGTTCAGCGTAGACCAGGGGGTGACTCAAGAAGCAGGTACTCAAAAAGCCAGACAGAGATGACTTGCAGCAGCCTTCAGGTGGGATCCACTGTGATGAGCACTTTGCCCATGTTGAGATAGTGGAACCTATCAAGGCTAGTACCACGATAGCTGTGAATTCTCCTTGCGTACCCTCCCAGGGAGTGCCAAGGGTAGGTGGGAGGTGGAAAAGGATTGGCTTGCCCAGGAGAACTTGTTCATATACCTGCCCTTTGGGGTGGACATGATTCTACCTTAGTTTTAGCACCCCCCACTTGGCTGGGAGTAGTTCCCCATTGGTTCTGTAATGAGTGATTCCCTTGAGAGACCAGCCAGATATTAGATGCCAGAGACAGTGAGCTTAGGCTGGGATGACGTGGGCAGCAGTCCTCTGAAGGTGGCTGAGAAGTCATTACCTTTGTGCCGTTGGTGTGAGACGTGCCTACCGCTTTCCCCCTTTTCTGGAAGTGTTTTGGTTTCTCAGACAGGTCATGGTACCTCTCTTGAGTTCTAGCCAGTTCTTCCTTGTGGTTTCCTGGAGTTGCTCTCACTAGACACCAATAGGATGCTTGTGATTACTCCACTATTTATGTTTGTTGGTTTTTAAGCATGATACTGAATTTTTTCATATGAAATGAGTATGTCATGGTCCTTAAATAACTCACATTATTGTCAAAGGAAACAAGTAGCTGTGTGCAAACTGAACCAAATAGGGAAACTCAGGGTGGAAAGTGGTCATCACAGGCAGGAGGGTCACCACAGTAGAAAGACTGGCTTGGGGGCTTTTCACCAGTGGTGCTGAGACCTTGTCTGTGGTGCTCTGCAGCCTTAGCTGAGGGTCTAGGCAAGTGCACTAAGACCTTGGGCTTTCCCTTCAGAACCAGGTATGCCCTGTGACCACGGTTCCGATAACAAGGCAAGGCTTAGTACTTGCTGTGTGTGTGTGTGTGTGTGTGTGTGTGTGTGTGTGTGTGTGTGTGTGTGTGTGTAGTCTTGCATGTGGACTCTGTTCATACCTTCTACCTTGGTTTGAGGCACCGTCTCCTCTGTTGCTGCTGTACTTCATGCTCCAGGCTTACATGCCCAGGCCTTTTCACATGGGTTCTGAGGCTTGGGCTCAGCTCGTCGGGCTTCCTGGCAAGTCCTTTTTCACCAGCTGAGTTATCATCTTGCCAACCCAATTTAGCCTTATTCTACAACCAAAACCATATCCTTGCAAGTGATGGGTCAGCAAGAGTTAGAGGAGGTGTCACCTCGTGTGCTGTACTAATGTGCTGTGACCTCGCTTTTCTTTATAACCCACCTTAGGAACAGCGACAGCTCACTCATGAAAACGTACAGCGCAAGCAAGCCAGGACAGGGGAAGAGCGAGAGGAGGAGGAGGAAGAGCAGATCAGCGAGAGCGAGAGTGAAGATGAAGAGAATGAAATCATTTACAACCCCAAAAACCTGCCCCTGGGCTGGGACGGCAAAGTAAGCCTGACGGGAGCCCCTGTCCCCTCCCACTGTGGAAGTACGCAAGAGCTGGGTGAACTGATGCTGTTGCTTGGTTTCTTGTAGCCCATCCCCTACTGGCTGTATAAGCTTCATGGCCTGAATATCAACTACAACTGTGAGATTTGTGGAAACTACACCTACCGGGGGCCAAAGGCCTTCCAGCGGCACTTTGCTGTAAGTTTAGGGCCATTTCTCTTGGGAATTGAGCAGAAACATCACTTTAGGAAAGCAGATGGTAGCGGTCTTTGAGGGTGACTGGTGTCCAGAGCAGAGAGGAAGCAGAGAGGCCCCTGTCTGTGGCCATGGGCTGCGCTAGCCCCGAAGCCTCGCTTTGGCTTTTGCATGCTGGTTCATGCTCTTGTTGCCTATAGTGTTTTGGACCACTTCTGGCTTCTTGGTCATTTCTCTACACTGCTGTTAAAAGGAGCTGGGCAGGTTTGGGGTTTTTAGGTTTTAAATAGGCCTTTGCCTCTTTGCAGGAAAAAAAAAAATAAGGCACTGATATTTACCAACCTGTTCTTTTGAGATTTATTTATTTATTATTATGTATACAGTGCTCTGCCTGCATGTACACCTGCAGGCCAGTAGAAGGCATCAGATCACATTATAGATGGTCATGAGCTACCATGTGGTTGCTGGGAATTGAACTCAGGACCTTTGGAAGAGCAGGCAGCGCTCTTCACCTCTAAGCCATCTCTCCAGCCCTCCAGCCTGTTCTTGACATGAGCTGTGTCTGAGTTCTGCGTCATTAAGTGGGCTCATTCTATGTTCCGCCCTTGGTGTTTGGAGCACATTATACATAATGGAAAAGACATGTGCTATATTAGACAACCCAGTGAGTTATGTGAACTCTCCTCTCAGACATGTTGCCAGCTGCTCCTGGGTCCTTTCCTCTGTGTCCCTGAGTGGGCCCTGAGTTTTTCCTAGTACTCCTCAGGTGACTAGGGTTGGCATCCAGGATGAAGCCTGTGGTAGCTTCTACTTGAGAGTCACAGCTGTGACTTCATTGTGCTCTCCCAGCTCTCTCAGCCCTTCTCATAGCTGCGCAACCATGTGCTCCTGAACCTCCAGAAATACCGGCTTGTGCTCACAGCCATGCAGGTCAGGGAGGGGCTCTGGGTGTACCAGCTCCTCCATAGCAGAGTCATGAGTCTGGGTTGTGCTCCTCTGACACCGCTAACTCTAGAACATGCAGCTTGTAAGCTGAGACAGTGCAGCGCTGCTTGGCAGTGTCAGCCCTGTGCCAGTCCCAGCCAGCTACGTGGAGACACACACCTCAGAAGGAATGAAGGGAGTGCCGTCTCAGCTGTCCCCATTTCACATTGTCCCTTTCCTTTCTTCCAGGAGTGGCGTCATGCTCATGGCATGAGGTGTCTGGGCATCCCAAACACTGCCCACTTTGCAAATGTGACACAGATTGAAGATGCTGTCTCCTGTAAGTAACCTTGCCGACTGTTCCCTAGCCAGGCCAAGTGGCCACTCGTACTGCTGTCCCAGTGTCCTGCTGATCCCGGCCCTAGGGCAGCGGTTGTGGCTATAGAAAGCTAAGGCTCGTGTTTAATTAAGGGAGTGAGCTTGTCAACTGACGACATCTCCCTTGAAAAGAATCTATGCTGAGGTGAGAATAGGACTTTTAGCCTGAGTCGGTGACCTTTCCTCTGGAAGATTCTGAGTGGATGATATTTTACTCCTCCGAGCTGATTTTAATGTGTTACGAACCACTGATCCAGAAGAAAACAGAAATGCTTAGTAAGCTTATTTCTGGGGCGGCAGCGAAGTGCTTGCTGGAGGAGGGCTCGGGTGGCGTGTGTGGCGGGCGCTCCCCCTTGCCGGGCAGGCAGACCCCTGTTCTTTCTTACCTATCTTCTTGTGTTTCACCTCAGTGCTAGCTAGACAGTTGGTTGTACTTATTGTTGCGTTTTCTTTAGACAGGGTCTGATAATGTAGCCCTGGCTGTCCTGGAACTCACTCTGTAGACCAGGCTAGCCTCAAACTCAGACATCTGTCTACCTGGGCTCCTGGGTGCTGAGAGTACATCACCATGCCCAGCTTCATGACTTTATGTGTGCATGTGGGAACATGTATGTGTATGTGAAGATTACAGGTTCCTTGATCACTTGCCGTCCCCTTCCCCCCACCCCCCGTTTTTTTTTTGGTTTTTCGAGACAGTGTGTACAGCTCTGGCTGTCCTGGAACTAGCTCTATAGATTTAGGCTGACCTCAAACTCACAGAGAATCTGCCCACTTCTGCCTCCCAAGTGCTGGGATTAAAGGCCTGTGCTACCACCACCTGGCTCTCCTTATTTTTAATTAATTGATTGATTGGTTGATTTTGCTTTTTTTGAGGTAGGGTTTCTCTGTAGCCCCCATGGACTCGCTTTGTAGACTAGGCTGGCCTCGAACTCACATCGATCCACCTGCCTCTGCCTCCCTGAGTGCTGGGGTTAAAGGTGTGTACCACCCTGCCCGGCCTTTTCTCCCCCCCTTCTTTCTGTTTTTGTTTGTTTTTTATTTTGGTTTGGTTTGGGGTTGTTGTTGTTGTTGTTTGGTTTGGATTTTTGTTTTTCCAGACAGGGTTTCTCTGTGTGACCAGGTTGGCCTCGAACTACAGCAATCCGCCTGCCTCTGCCTCTGCCTCCCGATGCTGGGATTAAAGGCGTGCGTCACCACGCCCGGCTATTTTTTAAACTTAAAAAATAGTGTGTCTGTGTATCTGTGTATGTGTGTGTCTGTGTGGTGTGCAGGATCCTATGAAGCAGAAGAGGGCATCAGATCCCCTGGAACTAGAGTTACAGGCAGTTGTGAGCTGCCATGTGGTTGCTGGGAATTGAACCCTGGTCCTCTGGAGCAGCCAGGGCTCTTAACCACTGAGCCATCTCTCCAGCCTTCTGTCCGCCTTGCTTTTTGGGATAAGCTCTATTCTCAAACTTGGATCCCATCCATTCAGCTAGGGTGGCTGGCTGGCCAGTGAGCTGCAGAGATCTGCCTCTCTCCTACAGCATTAGGGCTGCTTCACATCTGCCTTTACATAGGTACTGGCATGAGATCCACGCCCAGGCCTTTGTGCTTACCTGGTAGGCTTTTTGCCTTCTTGGCCATTTCCCTGGCCCTTGCTTTTGTTTGGGGGATGGAGTCTGACTCTGTAGCCCAGACTGCCCTAAAACTCAATTTGAACTGGTGCTCCTCCTGCCTCAACCTCCTCCTATGTGCCGGGATTACAGGCATGAGCCACCACCCCTGGCCCAATTAATTGCCTGTTTTATTTTTGCCCTTTTGCTTTATTGGTAGGAAATTATGGCATAGTTAATAGAAAATGAATCATAATTCTACATTTGAAATACTGAGAAAAATCTTTTCTGAGCCAGGCAGTGATGGCACACGCCTTTAATCCGAGCACATGGGAGGCAGAGGCTGGTGGATCGCTGTGAGTTCGAGGCCAGCCTGGTCTACAAAGCCAAGTCCAGGATGGCCAAGATAACATAGAGAAACCCTGTCTTGAAAAGCAAAATAACAAAAAACAAACAAACAAAAAACCACCTAACCAGGGCATGTATTAAGACTTCTCGGCTATGATCCATTGTTATTTTATCCCATACTTCCTGTAGACTGTTCCACATTAACTTCTTCTTTTGAAAGTATTTTCTTTTCTTTCTTTTCTTTTTTTTTCCCCGAGACAGGGTTTCTCTGTGTAGCCTTGGCTGTCCTAGACTCACTTTGTAAACCAGGCTGGCCTCGAACTCATAGCGATCTGCCTGCCTCCACCTCCGGAGAGCTGGGATTAAAGGCATGCACCACCACACCCAGCTCCAGCCTGGTTTTTAAGAAGTCCTGATGAGCCTTTTTTTTTTAACAGCAAAATGAAATCCTGGTAAATTTTGCAATAAAAGGGGTTTTATCTACTGGTGGTTCTAAATCATAATGCCTCCTGGGGGCAGGAATCCTGCACCCAGTGGACTGTGGGTACTAATGGCTGCTAATCTCTCTTCCTGCAGTGTGGGCCAAGCTGAAACTGCAGAAGGCTTCAGAACGATGGCAGCCTGACACTGAGGTGGGTGCTTGCAGTGTGTTCGGTGTGGTGTCAAGTGACAGTCCGTCACCATGCATGCAGAGAGGTTTACTGTCCTAGCAAGTGTAAATGGAGTAGGATGTGTCCTCGCTGGTCTCGACAGGTCTTAGATGAGTGTGCCATGCATTGAAGGTGTGGTGGTGACATCCGGGTCTTGGGGAGACTGGCAGCAGCCTCCTTTAGTCTATGTCAGTATTTCAGTTTTGTTTTGTTTTGTTTTTAAAGATTTATTTATTTATTACATATACAGTGCTCTGCCTGCATGTATGCTTGCATGATAGAAGAGGACACCAGATCTCATTGTAAATGGTTGTGACCCACTATGTGGTTGCTGGGAATTGAACTCAGGACGTCTGGAAGAACAGACGGTGCTCTTAACTGCTGAGCCATCTCTCCAGCCCTTGTTTTGTTTTTAAAGATTTATTTATTATGTATGCAGTGTTCGGCCTGCATGTACACATGCACACCAGAAGAGGGCATCAGATCTCATTATAGATGGTTGTGAGCCACCATGTGGTTCCTGTGAATTGAACTCAGGACTATTGGAAGAGCAGCCTCTTAACCACTGAGCCATCTCTCCAGCCCCTCAGTTTTGTTTTTTAGCATCAAGAGCCTTCCCAGCTATAATGTAGACCTGCAGCACTAAGCGTGCATGGCCTCCCTATCAGCCCCTGCAAGTGGCCTGTGGGCAGGAACCTATGCTTCTTAGAAACCATTTCACACTGCCGTGTTGGTCAGCCTTTCCCTGCAGGCTACTGTGTCTCAAACCCAGGGTGTTTTCCCTACATGTTGGAAGAGTATGTAGAGAAAGGTTGGGCCACAGCAGGTGCCACTCTCTGTCTATATAGGCATTGGTTCGCTCTTGGAGCTCTGGCTGAGAAAGCTATATGAGGTGAATGCTGATTTCCAGGTACCAGAGTTTGCTGTGCAGCTCACTGTGTAGCCCTTCCTTTTCAGGAGGAGTATGAAGACTCCAGTGGAAATGTCGTGAACAAGAAGACATACGAGGATCTGAAAAGACAAGGACTGCTCTAGTGGTCGGCTGTGCCCGGCTTCCCTGAGATCTGTTTTCTATTTTTCCAATGCTCTTAAAGACTTTGGCTATGTCGTCTCTAGCCAAGTGTGCACCTTGTAGAGACAAGACACGCTGGCAGGTTTCAGAATTGAGGTGTTTTATCTTTGTTTTATATTAAAAAGATCTGTGGGAAAATAAAACCAGCCCTTGTTCTGGATGTGTTGTTTCTGAAACCCGGGTTTATGAAATAGTGCAACCCTGTTGTTAGTCCCTCCTGCCTCGTTCTCACCGACTTCAGTAGCGGCTTAGATTTAGCAGGTAGTTATTACTGCCTGTATTACGGGAGGTAGTTCTGAGTATGTGTCTCACTCGGTAGCCCAGGCTGGTCTTGAACTCCCACCAATCCTGCTTCAGCCCTTTCACTGACAATCCCCAAATGAGCATCATGTCAGGGTGAACTCTGCCCTCAGTTGCCTCAACCAGCAGTGTACATAAAGGAGAAAACAGTGTGAGCCAGGCCTGGGGCCTGAAAGTGGCCTCAAGATTTGCCTGTTTTATTTGCGTAAAGAAAGTAGCTGTAGTTGGTCTTAGCAACACTAGCTTATGGTTCCAGCACCCGGTGACATGTCTGGTATCTGAGTCTGAAGCCAGCCAGGGTGACAGTGAGACACTGCCTTATAAAATCAAATTAGCTGGAGCCAGACATAGCAGCAAAAGCAGGCCTGTATTCAAAGCTTCTAGGCAGCTCAGGCAAGAGGATGGCTGCAAGGAAGAGCTGCTCTGGGTTCCGAATCTGGTATTCCAGATTTCAGGAAGTCCTGTCCTACCTATGAGGACAGTCACTGAAGGCTGACTACAATTCCCCAGAGCCTTCTTGGCATGGTGACCCTAAGCTGGTTTGTTTTTAGGTGTTATTGTGAAGAACCCCACCTCTGCCTGGCCATCTTCCTCCACATACCTGTTGTCCCTGTGCCCATGGCAGCAGAAGGCTCACTACCCCTCCTCTGTGTTAAATTCCTTTGATCAACACATTCCTTGTATGACACCTTGTGCTTTGCCTCTGCCGGTCCTCACGGGCCAGATGAGCATCCTCCCCTGGGCTTGTGCAGCAAGGAGCCCATAATCACATCTAATGAGGTCAATTAGAAACTGATTACTGAAAACTAGGCCAAGGTGAAAGGAGACATTGCCCTCTCTGGAGAGCTAAGCGCGGAATGGAAAAATGGAGGAAGCCCTCTCTGGCTGCACCAGTAACACCATCATGGGCCATCAAGGAATGCTCCGCTGCTTTGTAGCTGTCACACCACACAGAGTAGGTGCCTGAGACTCCAGGGTTAATGAGATGCCCTCTTATGGCTTGGAGGGGAGGTGTGATAAGAGCCTGAGGAGTCCTATGAATTTTTTTTTCTTTATTTCGGCCTGGAGAGATGGCTCAGGTTAAGAGCACTGACCTCTTCCAGAGGTCCTGAGTTCAATTCCCAGCAACCACATGGTAGCTTACAATCATCTATAATGTGATATGATGCTCTCTTCTGGCCCACAGGTGTACATGCAGGCAGAACACTGTATACATAATAATAAAGTCTTTTAAAAATATTTATAAAAAATTATTTATTTCAAGCTGGGCGTGGTAGCAACACGCCTTTAATCCCAGCACTCAGGGGGCAGAGGTAGGCAGATGGCTGTGAGTTCGAGGCCAGCCTGGTCTACAAAGCGAGTCTAGGACAGCCAAGGCTACAGAGAAACCCTGTCTTTAAAAAAAAAAAAAAAAATTATTTCAGATATGAGTGCTCTGCCTCTAAGCCATCTCTAACACCTCTGAATTATATCAAATATGCCTTGCAGGGAACCTGGGCTCACCTGTTGCAGCAAAGGCTGCTTTTTTTTTTTTTTTTTCTCACTGCTTATATTCCACATATTGAATTTTTGGACTAAAATGTTAACTATTGTATGACCTGGCTGTACACTCCTGGATACACACCCAAAGGACTCTAAGTCAGCACCCCAGATGCTGCCTGTGAGCCTCCCTGTCTTATGCATGGGTGCTCAATGCCCTCTGACTCCTCAGGTGTCCAGGTAGGTCTACAGCTGGGATGAGGCAGGCATGGAGAATGCAGGCTCTTCCCTCTATCCATGGGAGGGTGCACAGACTCAAATTGGTAGGTAAGAAGCTCTGTGGATAGTCCAGGTGATCACGGGGTAGACATGGACTGTGTCTGATTCTGCTGAGCACCCACCCAGCATACTCCTGAGCAATCCCTCCAGGCATGTCTCTTCAAACTAGAGAGAAAGGACTTTACATTGGAAAGTTTGGGTCCTTCACTTGGTATGGTAGCTCACACCCATATTCCCAATACTTGGGGAAGCAGAGGCAGGAGGATCTCTGTGAGTTCGAGGCCAGCCTGGTCTACAAGAGAGTCCAGGACAGCCAAGGCTACACAGAGAAACCCTGTCTTGGAAGGAAAAAAAATCATTTTGTTTGTTTGGATTGGGGAGTTGTTTATTTTTGTTTTTGTTTTCAAGGCAGGTTTTATCTGTTTAACCCTGGCTATCCTGGAACTCACTCTGTAGACCAGGCCGGCCTCAAACTCAGAGATGTGCCTGCCTCTGCCTCCTGAGTGCTGGGATTAAGCCACCACTGCCTGCCTTGACCCCATTAGCCTTTGAAGTCTGATGTCTCCTTAGAAGATACTGACCATGTAATAACTATTTTGCTTTTTGAGACAGGATCTCATCTCTTTCCTCCCCCTCCCCCCACACTACCACAAGGGTGAAATTACACATACGTGCCACAGCACTCAGCTAAGAACTATTCAGTTGATGAAAAGGAATAATAGGGAGGCTCGGGCTCTGTCACGAGGGGAGCTCCCAGTAATCTCGTTTCATCTTATCATTTTCTTAAAAAAAAAAAATATTTTATTTGCATTGATGTTTTGCCTGCATGTAATGCCTGTGAGAGGGTGCCGGGTCCTCTGAAGCTGGGTTACAGACAGTTGTGAGCTGCCGTGTGGGTGCCAGGAATTGAACTCAGGACCTCTGAAAGTCTGGAAGAGCAGCCAGCTGAGCCATCTGTCTAGCCCATCTTAGCACTTTTTAAATCCCAAGCATGGCTTCATCCATGCAGTAAGCAGAGGCTCCTCAGTGCAGTCTGTATCCCGTCACCCTGGAAGATGTCCCCAACACACAGATCTGAGTGTTTGACAGAGGAGCAGAAACTTTGATGGTGCTGGAGGGGTGGGGACTAGGCTGTGCTCAGTTTTGCAGGCTTGGGCATAATGGAAAGACTGTTGCCATTCCTATGTCCAGCAGTTTGCCCCCTGCAGGGAAAATCCCAAGCCTAGGTTTCCCAGACCCTTCCCGGTGAAATCCCACAGAGGCTGGCATCCCTGAGCACAGGGTCCGAGATAGCCCTGCCTTTGGCTCAACCTGATCTACTTTGGTGATGGGGCAAAGTCTCCATCCTGAAAACTCTTGACTCTCAGGATAGTCTTCTGAGGCTGTGACCCAGGGTTTCCCTGGCCTGGGCTCTATTTCCTCACTTTACCATCCTCCCACAAATGAGGCCAGATCAGAGGCACCAGATTGTAATGACATTTTTTTGAAAATCCTGGAATTGTGTTTGTTTGTTTGTTTAAGATGTATTTGTTTATTATTATGTATAAAGTGTTCTGCTTGCATATACACCTGTAGGTCAGAAGAGGGCATCAGATCACATTACAGATGGTTGTGGTTGCTGGAAATTGAACTCAGGACCTCTGGAAGAGCAGACGGCACTCTTTTTTTTTTTTTTTTTTTTTTTTTTTTAATATTTTGTTTAATATAATTTGTGTGCGTTGGTGTGAGGGTGTCAGATCTTGGAGTTACAGACAGTTCTGAGCTGTCATGTGGGTGCTGGGAATTGAACCTGGGTTCTTTGGAAGAACAGGCAGTACCTCTTAAGCACTGAGCCATCTCTCCAGCCCCGCAGATGGCACTCTTAACCAATGAGCCATCTCTCCAGCCATTGTTCGGTTTTTTAAAACACAGAAATATTATAAGAATGTGCTTTTACAAAGCTAGTCCAGGACAGAAACCCTGTCTCAAAAAAAAAAAAAAAAAAAAAAAATTAAAAGAATGTGCTTTCATCTTAATCCCAGGTGTAGGGATGTGAGACTGCTTCTAATTGTCCGCAGCAGCTGACTGTGATTGGCCTCCTGCTCTAGCAGAATCATGGTTTTGCCAGCTGCAGATAATCTCTCCGATTGCGTGACTTTTGGAATTCTGGGAACTTTTCAGAGGGCATATAAATGCCAGGGCTTCAAGAGACGGGGTTGGTGGTTGTTTGTCATTTAGGGAGGTTGTTTGTGGTGTGCTAGTGGCTGTGGTCAACGAAGAAACAAAAGGAAAGAAATTAGATTCAGGGATTTTCCTAATTCCTCTCTCCCCTCCATCCTTGTTTCTCTCCCATGTGGTGTTAGTGGGTGAAACGCGCAGGTGGGGGTGGGGGATGGATAAAGGGTGGAAAAAAGAAGAATCCACACAGTAGAAAAGGCCAGCTACACTGGATAGCTGCTTCCTGTCCCTGCACCGGCTCCATCTCCTCAGACCTGAGATGCTGCTGTTGTCATGCCAACATTTATTCTCAGAGGGGCTGTTGCTAGAATGCAGGTCCCTTTAAGCTTGCCTCATACTGTCGCTCTGATAGTATGACTTCCAGGGAGGAAACAGACTTCCTGGGACCTCTTATACCTTAGAGGCTGTCGCCCCTACTCCCCAGCCTGTCTTCTGTATAATTCCAAGAACCTCCACAGCCTCTCAGGGCCAACTCAAGGCAGGTGCTCTACCCTTTCCAGTATCCATAGCACCTTCTCAGAACATGTCTGTGGCCAATGCCCGCTATAGGACTGCTTTGCTCCAAGGTATGTGTCAGCAGCTCTGAGATCCTGGCCTTTCCTGGACCCTGGGACCAATCCCAGCCTCAGGCTTGTTGCTGTTTCTCCTGACTGTACACCTCTTCTTTTAACCCTCGCATAGCCTTTCCTTGACCTGTGACCTTGCATCTGGCTACTTCCTGCTGTCACCCCTCTTCCTCATGCCAGTTCTACTGCTGGTCTTCCTGGAAGCCCAGAAGTCTGATAAGAGGTCGGCTGACCCCTGCTCCGCTCCAGGTAAGCAGCCTTGTGAAGGAGATAGACTTTTCCTGACCGAGATGCCCTCCACTTGAAACGGGGCTGCAGCACTCAAATCCATCGGTAGACCTGCCACAGCTTCCACTGCTTTGAAGCCATGTACTCCCAGGAGGTGAGGGTCTCCCACCAGGCAGCAGAGTGTCCCTCTAGGGAACAGTATTGCAAGGTAGCAGGGCAAGGCATGATGGGACCCAGAAAAGAAACCACTATAAGGAGAAGGGGAGTGGGGGCAGCACTGCAAGGACTGGGGGCAGAGATTCAGAAACTGAGGGAGAAGAGTCCCTTTTATGATGCTGGAAGAGGCTGAGATAGGACCAAAGACTGGCCACAGCCCTACATTCCTTTCCTCAGCCCATCCAACCTAATGCTTCCCACTACAAGGCCTGCTACAAGCTAAGCTTCATGAAGGGTAAGAGATGAAATGGATTCCAGACCTTCCAAGCTGTCCAAGGACTCGGTGTCCAGCCCTGGTCCCTGCACGCTGCAGTGCTACAGTGGAGAGTCACTCTGCCTAGCGCTCAAGAAATCTTCCATCTCCGATGAGAGAGCATCACCTTTGGCACTCTGCCCAGCTGCCACAGTCTACAGCTCTTGCTCCCAAATCTGACTGCCACTGCCACTGAGCCATCCTACCCCTATGAAAGGACTTCAAATCTCAGCTCAGTTTTCACCAGTCCCCTAATCTCTATGAACATCCTGACCTTTAAATCTTATCTGGCTGACCCCTCCCTTTGAGGTCTTCGTCAACTCCCCCTAAAGCTGGCTTTCCTATTCCCTCACAGGCCCCACTTCCCTTAGCCAAGCCCTTTGTCCCCTCCCCTGCAAACTTCAAAGGGACTTGGGGCAAACAACTGTGCTTGTCCAGGCTAGCAGCTGAGAGGGCCAAGATGGGGCTGTGGCTTCGCAGAGGCAAGGCGATGCACCCCCAGCCTAGGGTGCCACAGCACTACCCCCAAACAGAATGCTTTGCTTCTAGAAGCAGGGTCTCCTAGCATCCCAGAGGACAAACAGCTCCCCTTGGGGATCACTACTGAGTCCATACCCCAGAGAAATTTGTGTCTTGTGCACAGTTGCCTGCTCTGGGAAGTGGGAGGGAGGGTCATGGCAGACACAGTAGGCCTCATCCCACCTCATCTCTCTGTCCAGCATTAACCCTTGAACCCTTCCATTTTCTTCCTGGAGAAAACCTCCTTTTCCTACAAGGGCAGGACACTCCAGCCATGTGCCCCAGGGGCTTGAACTTCAGTGAGGTAAGCCTGCAGTGTTCCCTCAGACCTGCAGGCCTGGAGTAGCTCCGCAGAGCGGAATCTAAAGGGAGCGACATTTGTGGAGAGCCGGCCTGCCTGGGGATGAGCAAGCTTGACTCTCTCTGCTTTGCATAACGCGTCCCCATCCCCACCCCCACAAGGAAGGGTTTCTCTGTGTAATAGCCCTGATTGTCCTGAATTTCTTTTGTAGACCAGGCTGGCCTTGAACTCACAGCCATCCGCCCTGCCTCTGCCTCCCGAGTGCTGCGATTAAAGGCGTGCACCACCACTCCTGGCTTGCATAATGCTTTAATGAAGGGCGTCGGGTTAAGTCTCCAGAGTGTGGGCACTTGTTTCTGACCTACTGGTTTTCTGGGATCTGACTGACTCACCTCATGGGGAGGCTGAGCTCAGCTCACTTCTAGTTTCACTAAGGTTTCTCAACTTCAAGGGGGGGGAAGGGCAAGGGGGAACATCAGTGGTCCTAGCTGTCCTTGTAGCTCAAATGGTCCATCTCAGGCTACACCTCAGGCAGCCAGCAGCCAGGCCTGCTTGGCAGGTACACTCAGGCGTCATGGAGCTTGGGCCAAGCCCTGCTACCTGGAGTGCTGGCCTCAGGCAGCTGCCTCCAGCTGGATGGGACTTTTCACCTCCAAAGGCCACTCTAGGAGCCCTGCATCTTGATTGTAGCTACACTGCTGTTCCTCAACTTTGCTCTGCTCTTGTCCCCAGTCTACTTGGGCCCAGCAGAATCAGGGAGCAGCATCTGAGAAGACTATGCGAGCCCCACAAACCTCTGCGTCTCCCTGCTCCAAACCCTGTATGTAGCTGGATCTTCAGTGAGCCTGACTTACCCAAGACCAGACCCTTCCGAACTCACAGGACCTAGGCTTGAACATTGGCTCCCCAAGGTACCAGGTCCTTGTCCCCAACCCCAAGAAGAGGCTTGGGTTTTTCTTGGGGCTGTGGGGGGGCGGCGTGGGAATATACCTGCCTCGCCCCCAAATCCTGCAGGGAGAGTTTTCTCATTTATAGAAACTACCCAGCCCCAGCCCGTTTCCCCAGTACCTCTCCTCCAGCCTTCAGCATCCAGGGGTTCCCTGTTCTCCTTCAGTGACCTCCCCCTTCTTCATCTCTAACCAGTTCCCTTTCCCTCACTCCTCATGTGACTTTGACTTTGTTTTTGCTTTTTTTTTTTTTTTTTTTTTTCTTCTTCCCCCGAGACAGGGTTTCTCTGTGTAGCCTTAGCTGTCCTGGACTTACTTGTAGACCAGGCTGACCTCGAACTCACAAAGATCCACCTGCCTCTGCCTCCCAAGTGCTGGGATTAAAGGCATGCACCACCATGCCAGGCATTTGGTTTTTTTTTTTTTGTTTGTTTGTTTGTTTGTTTTTTGGGACAGAGTTTCTCTGTGTAGCCTTGGTTGGTCTGGCCTCTCTTTGTGGACCAGGCTGGCCTCAAACTCATGGAGATCAGCCTGCCTCTGCCTCCCCAGTGCTGAGATTAAAGGCGTGCACCTCCACGCCTGGCAGCCCTGTGCCTTTGAAATTGTAGTCCAATAAACTTGAACTCCAGCTGTGCGGTGGCTGTTTCTAGGAAAAGACACGCAGGAAGACACACCTGCTTCTGGAAGGGGTTTGCACCTGTAGGTCGAACTGGTTATCAGAATGTGGTTCAGAACACAAAGAAGGGAGACAGGTTAAAAATTACAGTGGAGGGGAGAGGGGTGTGGGGAGGGGCGGCCAGAGAGAGGGTCTGGCAGGTAAGAGCATGTGCCGCTAAGCCTGATGACCTGAATTGGTCATCCAACCCCTACCCTCACATGGTGGAAGGCACAAACTCCCACAAGCTGTCCTCTGACCTCCATATCTCAGAAACAGCAACAAAAAGTGGCAGCAGCCATCCCTTCTCCAGCACTGTGCCAATTGCCTGTTTCTTTCCTTTGTGACAAAGCTGAACAGCAATGGGTCCCGTGAGCTAATGCACTGAGCGATGGATTGAATGCACGTGTTCTGGGCTGGAGATCTGGCTCAGTAGGGGAGTATTTACTGGGCAGGTCTGAGACCCTATGTTCATAGGTTCCCTCCTCAGTGCTGCTTAAAACAAATGAAATTCTAAGAGCCACTCTGCCAGAGACTGCGCTGGAGTGGGGAGGGCAAGACTCACTCAGCCTGGCCCTCAGGAGATATCCATCTTACTGAAATAGCCAACAGTTGTGAGAGAGAGCTATCTTAGAATATTTCATCTGAATTAGCTTTTGTCCTCTGTCTCTCTGTCTCTCTCTCTGTCTTTCTTTCTTTCTTTTTTTAATTATTTATTTGTTATTATGTATACAGCGCTCTGCCTGCATGTACACCCACAGGCCAGAAGAAGGTGTCAGATCACATTACATATGGTTGTGAGCCACCATGTGGTTGCTGGGAATTGAACTCAGTACCTCTGGAAGAGCAAGACAGTGCTCTTAACCACTGAGCCATCTCTCCAGCCCTGTTTCTCTCTCTCTCTCTCTCTCTCTCTCTCTCTCTCTCTCTCTCTCTCTCTCTCTCTCTCTCTCTCTCCCTCCCTCCCCTCTGCTTCCTGAGCGCTGAGTTTAAAGGCATGAGCCACCACTGCTGGCCTTGAGCTATATTCTTTAACCTAGATAACCGAGATAGTGACAGTGAAGCCGGGAGAACGGTCCTTGACAAGGTAACTGGCCAATATCATGTGGAAAGGAGCTTGAGAAGTAAACCTCCTCAGGGCTGTCTAAAAGGCCTGGGGTTGGGGCGAGGTGGCTCTAGTTAAGAGCACTTCCTGCAGCAGGCCGTGGAGGCACACGCACGCCTTTAATCCCAGCACTCTGGGAGGCAGAGGCAGGAGGATCTTTATGAGTTTGAGGCCAGCCTGGTCTACACAGGGAGTCCAGGACAGCTAAGGCTACAAAAAGAGAAACCCTGTCTCGAAAAACAAAAAAAACAAACAAAAACAAAAACCAAACAAGCCAAAAGAGCACTTACTGCTCTGCTTGGGGCCCCAGGGACAACCCCTAATACACACATCGGGAGCCTTACAGTGTCCTGTAACCAGCTTCCAGGATCTGATGACCTCTGGCCTTGGACACCCACACGTAGATCGCACACATAAACTCATGCAAACACACACACACAGACATATAGTTAAAAACTAACTGAGCTGGGCCCAGTGGTGCATGCCTTTAATCCCAGCTCTCAGGAGGTACGGGCAGGTGAATCTTTGTGAGTTCGAGGCCAGCCTGGTCTACAGAGACAGTCCAGGACAGCCAAAGCTGTTACATAGAGAAACCCTGTCTCGAAAAAACAAAACAAAACAACAACAACAAAACTGAATAGATCTTTAAAGAAATAGGAGCCAAGAGGGCCATTCCTCCTTCGTTCTAGGAATAGCGTCCTTCCCACATCCTGGTGGTAGTCACTACTGTGTCACAGATAAAGATGCCACACACTTCACGTTCCATGGACAGAAGAGCTGGGTGGACCTGAGGAACATTTGGCAGTTCCTGGCCAGGAATATGACACGGGAATTGGAGTCAGACTTCCCTCTGAGCCCCCAGCACTCGTTGGCTGCAAGCTTCGTTCTTTACTTTCTCCACTTGGGGAAGTGGGAGAGATGATTTTTCATAGTCTTAAGTCATTAAGTCAGGAAGGGTAGTTATTTGGAAGTTTCAAGAGACTGTAAAGCTGTCCCTTCCTGCATGTGAAGAGCTGAGGACAGAGCTGGGCGTGGTAGCTCACGCCTTTAATCCCAGCACTCGGGAGGCAGAGGCAGGCGGATCGCTGTGAGTTCGAGGCCAGCCTGATCTACAAAGTGAGTCCAGGATGGCCAAGGCTACACAGAGAAACCCTGCCTCGGAAAAAAAAGAAAAAAAAAAAAAAAGGAATTAATTCGAAAATAAAAGTTAACATCATTTTTTTTTTCCCATTAGGCTAACATGACCATCTTCCTTCCGCCTTGCGCAGGAGCCCCTGCCCTTGATTTGGTGGACTGTGAAAGGCGTTCCTCAGGCAGCCTTCCCAGAACTGAGAAGCTGTATGCTGGGATGCAGATTCTAAATTCTAGATCTTTAAAGGGGCACTGGCGGACAGACCCTCCCACTCACCCACGATTGACTCGCGCATGCTGGGACTTGCAGGCTGGTTGTCGGTCCTGTGGCGCTAGGGTCGCTGGGAAATGTAGTCCCTAACCTCGTCTGGGACGTCGGTGCCCTGCGGGCCCAGCGGTGACAGCTCAGGAGGTAGGCAGCAATGGCAAGGGCCTGAAACAGTAAGAGTGGGAAGGAGCTTGCAAGCTAACTGTTGGGGCCCCTGTCCTGTGGGTGCCAGGATGGACCGCCCCCCCCCCCGACCTGCTGCTGATGCAACGGGCCCTGTTGGGTGGGGTGAGGGGCAAGGAGTAACGGGGCACTTTTCAGGACTCCCAGGAAAGAGGAGCCAGATTGGGTTATTTCTCCATTATAAGACTCCTCTAGCTGAAATTAAGGAGAAGTCTGCCTCCCTATCCCTCTTTGGACATACCACCAACCTTTCCCAGAGAAGTGCCAGATGGACCGGAACTGCTTCCTGAAGAGGGTGTCAAAGCTATGCCCATAAGTAAGGGGCCCCGCAAGTATACCAGACCCCACTGGGAGCATCTCTTTGCCCTCCCAAAGTGAGATCCAGCCAGCCAGGGGCAAAGGGGTGGAAACCCATTTTCTGGAAACATAGAGAGGCCCATTGTAGGAAAGAAGGTGAGGACTCGGAGGGGAAGTGGGGACAACCAGACTCTCCCTTTTCCCTCCACAAAGGCCTTTTCTTCCATGCCCGCAGGCCCCCAAAGCAGCTCAGTAACGGCATGGGAGGGTCCCACCTGCCCTGCCCCAGGGTTTGACCGCTTAGCATGGACCAGTCTGTGGCAATCCAGGAGACCCTGGCTGAGGGGGAGTATTGCATCATCATATCCTTCCTGGCTATAGGTCACCACCTGGCTCATGCCTGCTGTGGCCTTGGGAGGTGGGATGGAGGTTGTGGACATTTCTGTTCACTCCCTCTCTCTCTAAGCCAAACCGGAAATGGGAAAACAGTATTTACCAAGTATTCACTTGGCTCTGGACTCTGTACCAGGTGTTTGTTTTGGTTTTGGTTTTTGTGTTTTCCTGACAGGGTTTCTCTGTGTAGCCTTGGTTGTCCTGGACTCACTTTGTAGACCAGGCTGGCCTGGAACTCACCGAGAATCCACCTGCCTCTGACTCCCAAGTATTGGGATTACAGGCGTGTGCCACTATGCCTGGCTTTGTACCAGGTGGGTTTTTGTTTTTGTTTTGTTTTGCTTTGCTTTGCTTTGCTTTTGGTTTTTCAAGACAGAGATTCTCAGTGTAGCCTTGGCTGTCTTGGACTAGCTTTGTGGACCAGGCTGGCCTCGAACTCCCAGAGATCCGCCTGCTTCTCCCTCCCAAGTGCTAGGATTAAAGGCGTGCACCACCACACCCAGCTGTACCAGGTGGTTTAATGTAGCTCTCCTCCCAACCCTATGTGAAGTTGGGGACTCTTATACCCATTTTGCAATGAGGAAAGCGCAGAGAGGTGAAGTAATTTGCCTGTGAGAAGGACAAAGGCAGCAGCGGTGGAGTGGGTAGGGTGGGGAGGTTTGTTCTTGCCTTTCAGTTTCCCTTCACCCAGAGCAGCAGGCAGTACAAGGTGTGCTGTGTAAGGGAGAGAGCAGGCAGAGTCGTCTGCTGGGCCTGGTGCGGTACCGGCTGCTGGAAACTGACGCCCAGGAACATGCGTAAGTAGGGCTCATCCTGCCTGTGTGGGCCACGAGGTGTTCTTCTGTCTCCTCCAACTTGATTTCAGTCATTCCGTCTGCAGTAATTAACATAATGATAGCATTCTTGGAACACCGTGTTCCAAGCCCTTTATAATCTGCAAGATGTGACATGGAAGCTTCTAGATAAGAGGCTGTTATCACACTTGGCCAGATTCTGAGCTTGTGTGAGTATCCAAGTTTAAATTCTGACACTGTGGTCCTCAGAAAATTGTTCTTTATAACTCTGTTTACCCAGAGGAAAGAACAGGGGATGAGAGCTTGAACCAGGAATCCCAGCACTCAGGACTGCCACAAGTTCCAGGCCATCCTGGGCTACACAGTGAGTTGCAAGCCAGCCTAGGCTAACAGAGAAAGGATGAGGCCGAAGAGATTGCCCAGTGGTTAGAATGTGTACTGCTCTTGCAGAGGACTTGAATTTGGTTCCTAGTACCCACTTCCTGTGGCTCACTTGTGCACGCACATGCACACGCACACACATACACACAATTAAAAACTAAAATATATAAAGAGAAAGAGGGAGAGCCAGGCAGTGGTGGCACACACCTTTAATCCTAGCACTTGGGAGGCAGAGGCAGGCTCAGCTCTGTGAGTTCCAGGCCAGCCTAGTCTACAGTCTGAGTTCCAGGACAGCCAGAGGTGTTACACAGAGAAATCCCTGTCTCAAAAAAAACCAAGAGAGGAAGAGAGAGAGGTACAAGGAGGGAGAGAGGAAGAGAGGGAGAGAGGGGGAGATGGCTCAGTTAGTGAAGTGTCATCTGGACCTGAGTTCGGATCCCCAGGACCCATATCAAGAGCCAGATGTAGAGAGATAGCTTTTGTAAAGGACCTAAATTGGTTCCCAGCATCCACATTGGGCAGCTCACAGCTACCTCTAATTCCAGCTCCAGGGGTTCAGATGCCCTCTTCTGGTCTCCATGGGCATCTGCACACCTGATGCATAACACACACACACACACACATACACACACACACACACACACACACACACACACACACACACACACTAAATAATTAAATAAATGCATCTTACAGAAGCTAGGGGAGGTAGAGAGACATGCGAAGCTCCTGGGCTAGCTAGTCTAGCTGACTCACTGAATTTCAGGTCCACTGAGAGACTCTGGTCTCAAAAATGCTCGATTTGCCATTCTAGCTTGTTAGAAGCACAGGGAGACGAAGGGCTTGTGTAAGGACCACACTGTTTCTGTCACTCACATGCCAGGTGGGCACCACAGTCCAACCGTGAGGAGTTAGGTTTTTATGACATCGTCCATAAACTACAGCTTCCCCGGGCACTGTGGACGGAAAGGGCCTGAGGCACGCATATGGCTAGGGCACTGCCAGCCAAGCACTAGGGACCCAAAGGTGACCACAGGCCCTCCAGGGTATGCCTTCTACTCATTTCTGCTTTCTGCCCGCAGCCTCTTCCTGTATACACACCGGAGGATGGCCATCACAGGAGACGATGTATCTCTGGACCAGATAGTGCCACTCTCAAAAGATTTTATGCTGGAAGAAGGTGCTAGTTAGGCTGGGTGGTATAAACTACTCTCCTTGGGCTGCCCTCCCCCACCCCCACCCCCAGTCGTCTCTGCCCTCACTGTAGGGGTGTGTGTAATAATGGAGGATGATGTGAGGCAGGGATGTTCAGTTGCTAAAGACACTTTCATTTCCCTCCCTCAGTGTCCCCAGATGGTGAACTCTACATCCTTGGTGAGTAGTCCTTTCAATCTGGGTCCCTGTTGGGGCAGTGGGACAGGATCTGGAGACAGAGAGAAAGACGTGAATAAGACACGCCAGGGTGGCTGGGATACCATGCTCCTGTAATCCGTACGTGGGAGGCTGAAGCAGGGGGAGTGCCTTGAGTTTGAGGTCCGCCGGGACTTTATAGTGAGCTCGAGGCCAGCCAGAGATGTAGACTGACAACAAACAGACAGAAAGAAGAAGACTCCTGGGTTGGTGGGATGGCTTAGCAGAGAGAGGTGCTTGCCGCCAAGCCCGATGACCTGAGTTTGAGCCTCAGAACCCACATGGTAGAATGAGAGAACCAGCTCCTGGAAGTTGTACTCTAGCTGTGGTGTGTCCACACACACACACACACACACACACACACACACACACACACACACACACACGCACATGTGCGGGGCTTGAGAGATGGCTCAGCGGTTAATAGCACTGTCTGGTTTTTTGTTTTGCTTTGTTTTTCTTTTTTCTTTCTTTCTTTTCTTTTTCTTTTTTGGGTTTTTTGAGACAGAGTCTCTCTGTGTTACCCTTGGCTGTCCTGGACTGGCTTTATAGACTAGATTGGCCTTGAACTCACAAAGGTCTGCCTGCCTCTGCCTCCAAGTGTTGGGATTACAGGTGTGCACCACTACCCCCGGCTTAACAGCACTGTCTGTTCTTCTAGAGGCCCTGAGTTAAATTCCCAGCAACGATGTGGTGGCTCACATATGCACACACACACACACACACACACAGACACACCACATGAATGAACGAATGAATGAATGAATAAGTATAATAAAAAAAAGAAACTTTCACCAGGCGTGGTGGCGCACGCCTTTAATCCCAGCACTTGGGAGGCAAAAGCAGGCGGATCGTTGTGAGTTCGAGGCCAGCCTGGTCTACAAAGTGAGTCCAGGACAGCCAAGGCTACACAGAGAAACCCTGTCTCGAAAAAAAAAAAAAAAAGAAAAGAAAAAAGAAAGAAACTTTCCTGATGTCCACACTATGGTAAATACAGCCCTGAAGAATCAGACCCTGCCCCCTCTACCAGGTGTTCACACCATCTTGTTACTGCAGTTAAGTTCTCCAGGTGGTCTCCGGCACCTGAGACATCACAAGTTCTCACCTTCTTTTTCTCCTCCTTATCCTCTTTTTAATTTTTCAAGATAGGGTTTACATGCAGGGTAGCCCTTGCTGTCTCTGGAATTCACTCTGTAGACCAGGCTGGCCGTGTGTGTGTGTGTGTGTGTGTGTGTGTGTCCGGCCCAGGGGTCCCCTCTTCTTGTCAGCTTCACACCTTTCGACTTGGTCCTTTCCTATGCATGGCTGTTTCTCTTCCATGGCACTCTCAGTGCCTGGTTCTACCATGGACCAGCTGATGGGCAGGCACTCCGGTCTGCTTCCGTGGGCTCTTCCTCTCTCAGGGCAGAGAAGAGACAGGTGTGAGGAACCTGTCTCTGCCAGTTCCATCTGGCACGGTGGTGATGATGGGCATTCAGAGCTCTGAATTGATCTCTCCACAAGGTGGGGAAGATGCTGGTTTGGGTGAGGAGGCACACAGGGTTTCTTTACTGTTTTGTCAGCTGAAGGCCAAAGGAACATGGGGAACCTAGGCTTTCTGATTGGCCATTTTGCAGAGTCCACTTTTCTGGGGATGGGGTTTCGAGACAGGG
The DNA here is from genome assembly GCF_903995435.1 of Acomys russatus. NCBI lineage: Eukaryota > Metazoa > Chordata > Mammalia > Rodentia > Muridae > Acomys > Acomys russatus. The sequence continues at coordinate 18,942,175 of NC_067165.1, forward strand.
TTTCTCTGTATGTATCCCTGGCTGTCCTGGACTCACTTAGTAGACCAGGCTGGCCTCAAACTCACAGGGATCTACTTGCCTCTGCCTCTGCAGCGCTGGTATTAAAGGCATGCACCAGCACCAGCTGGCTTTTTTTTTTTTTTTTTTTTTTTTGAGACAGGGTTTCTTTGTGTAGCCATGGCTGACCTGGACTCCCTTTGTAGACCAGGCTGGACTCGAACTCATAGAGATCCTACTGCCTCTGCCTCCTGAGTGCTGGGGACTAAAAGTGTGTGCTACCCCTGCCGTGCAGAGTCGACTCGTAAAGTACATTTCAGTTCTTAGCTCCTGGTGGCCCTCATTTCTTGCCTTCTCTCTACAGGCTCTGATGTGACAGTCCAGCTGAACACAGCTGACCTCAGGCTTGTATTCCAACTACCCTTTGGTTCACACACCAGAATGTTCCTCCAGGAAGTTGCCAGAGCCTGCCCAGGTAGGTAAGAGCCAGGTTTTCTGAGAGGGCTGTGTTGGCTGGAGGCACTGGCCTACCCTCTCCACAGTTAACTTTCCAAACCCACTAGGATCATATACCTCCTTTCTGCACCATCTGGAGGCTGTTGTCATGGAGTCACGGTGCCCTGGGCTGCCAGCCAACTGCTGTGTTTGCTTTTCCTTTTTGAGATGAGGGTCTTGCTTCCAATTCCTTATCCTCCTGCCTCAGCTTCCTTCCTTTGTGCTGGCATTATAGGCAAGCGTCACCACACCTGGCCAGCATTTGCCCTCAGGATTCAGGGCAATTCCAAATGAGCTGGGAGGTCCAAATTCTCCACTATCCATAGCTACGACTGTAATGTTCAAATCAGGAGACCCCCAAAGACCACCAGGAATCAGTCAGATGCAAATCACACAAGGTCTTGTTTATTTTAAGCTAAGAGCCTGAACTGTCAGCCCCCTTATGTGGAGGGAAGATGGCGGCCCCTAGTCCTATGGGAACAGGGTTTTTAAGGGAAAAACTGCAGGAGGAGGGGAGTGTTCTAAGCCGTTTCTAAGCCTTGCTGTTGCATGATAGATCAGAGGGGTCCAGAAATGTTGTCCTTTAAGCTGATTGGCTGGGGGACCAGGGCTAAGTGAGGGGACCAGGGCCAGACTCCAGGGGGGAATTTTTCATTTGTTCTGGTCACTGTGACCCGTAGTTCTGATTGGTTAGCCCCAGGTGCAAGCCCCAGGAATGGTTACCAGCTGTATGTTTGTGGCTCTCCCTGGAAACTCCAGTAGGGGGCAGGTTGTCCAATTCTCAGGCCTTGGCCAAGCGGTGGTGGAGCACGCCTTTAATCCCAGCACTCGGGAGGCAGAGGCAGGTGGATCGCTGTAAGTTCGAGGCCAACCTAGTCTACAAAGTGAGTCCAGGACAGCCAAGGCTACACAGAGAAACCTTGTCTCAAAAAACCAAAATAAATAAATTCTCAGGCCCTGAACACAAAATATTCCATTTGGTTTGGTTGGTTTGGTCTCTACACAACCAAGAGAAGTCTTTTAAATGGGTTCTGACTTCAAATCCTGCTCTGTTCCCCAATGCAGCTGGAAAGAAAAAGCATGACTTTGGCCCAGTGGAGAGAAGTTAGTGGCCATTTAACAAAATTTGTTAAGCCGGGCGTGGTACTGCACACCTTTAATCCCAGCACTTCAGGAGGCAGAGGCAGGCAGATCTCTGTGAGATGTAGGCCAGCCTGGTCTACAAAGCAAGTCCAGGACAGCCAGGGCTGTTACACAGAGAAACCCTGTCTTGAAAAAACTAAAAAAAAAAAAAAAAAAAAAATTTTTTTTTTTGTTTACATGAGAGGTCAGCCAGGCAAATGGAGGAGAGTTTGTATATCAAGGCTCCGTGACAGAATATGCAAATTCATGCTGCCAGGTGCTGGGGTTCAGGTGTTCACCCAGTGCCATTATAGAGGAGTATTTTTAAAGCTAGTGTCTTGTCTCTACAGAAATACAGAGGGGTTGTTTCCTATGACAGCTGCCTATAGGGCGTGCTCCGAGCAATTGACTACGTGTGTCAGGAAGGTGACTGACTGGCTTTGAGGTAAAAGGAAATCAGGTCAAGAATTATAGAGCCTTGAATGGTTAAGGAGTTTAAGTGCTATTCTATAAGCATGGAAATATGCCTCTAAATCATAAAAAATAAAGGTGATTTATGATTGTTCGTAGTGGTTGCAGACAAGGATAATACTACTACTAATTATGACTTAGTGTCACTAATATGAAAATCCTCCAAAATCCAAACTTTTTTGTTTGCTTGTTGATTTTTTTTTCTCAGACAGAGTTTCTCTGAATAGCCCTGGCTGTCATGGAACTGCCTGCCTCTGCCATCTAAGTGCTGGGTTTAAAGGCGTGCACCACCACCATCTGGCTCAATTTTCTTTTTTAAAGACAGGATCTTATGTAGTCCAGGGATGCCTCAAACCTGCTATGTAGATGAGGGTGGCATCGAACTAACTCCTGATCTTCCTGCCTCTCAAATTTGAATAGTACAGGATCAAACTTATTTACTTACTCCCCCCCCCCCTTTTTTTGTTTTTTTGAGAAAAGGTTTCTCTGTGTAGCCTTGACTGTCCTGACTCGCTTTGTAGACCAGGCTGGCCTTGAACTCACAACGATCCACCTGCCTCTGCCTCTGCCTCCCGAGTGCTGGGATTAAAGGCGTGTGCCACCACTGTCCGGCTACTTTTTTTTTTTCTTTCTAAAATGATTGATTTTATTTTTATATATGAGTGTGCTATCTGCATGCACACTTGCAGGCCAGGAGAGGGCATAAGATCAAATTATAGATATCTGTGAGCCATCAGGTGGTTGCTCAAGACCTCTGGAAAAGTAGTTTCTTAATCTCTGAGCCATCTCACCAGCCCCTTTTGTATTTTTCTTTAGGCAGGGCCCCATACAAGCCAGCTTTGAAATCACTATGTAACCAAGGACAAACTTGAGCTCCAGATCCTCCTATCTCTACCTCTCATGCCCTAGTGTTACAGGCTTGAGCCTCCAGGCCTGGACTTTATAGTGCTGGGGATCAAAACAGGGCCTTGTGCATGCTAGACTGGTACTCTACTGAGCTCCCGTCCCTTCCCTTTCTTTGTTACTTTTGTAAGAGTTTCATGTAGCTCAGCTGGCTCTGTATCTGTTTGGTACATAGCCAAGGTTGGCCTTGAACTCATGATCCTCCTGCTATAATTATGGGTGTGTGCTACCTCCCAGAAGGTTTTGTTTTGTTTTGAGTGCCAACGTTATACTGCAAATGGAAAATACCACACCATGACATTGTTTTATGGAAGTTTTATTAAACATTGTATGTAATCACGTCAATATGTATAAAGTGTACATGAAGTATGCATGAATTTTGCATTTCAACTTGGTTCCCTTTCTAAGATGTTGTCAGCATGCCCCAAATATCCCAGCATCTGAAGTCTGAACCCTTCTGGTTCAAGTAAGGGGAGTAAGAGAGATTCAATCTGTCAAGACAAAAAGCAGGCTCTGCAGCTACATAGCTAGCCCCTTGAGTCTGACCAGTCCCCAGCAGTGTGCAAGCCACACCTCACATCTATGAACTAGTTTCTCTTCTTCCTCTTCTTTCTTGGGGGGAGGTTTAAAACAAGAGTCTTTCTCTAATAGACCAAGCTGGCCTCAAAGTCACAGAGCTCCTCCTGCCTCTGTCTCCTAGTGCTAGGATTAAAAGTGTGTGCTACTAACCCTGGACTGTTTTTGGAAATAAAAAAATAAAACCTATGAAAATGGCTAGCACATAGAAGCCAAGAAAATGCTTCCCCTCTTTTTACATTATATTTGTAGAGAACATGTTTAAAGATTTATCTATCTATCTATCTATCTATCTACCTACCTATCTATCTGGTTTTCTGAGACACAGGGTTTCTCTATGTAGCCCTGGCTGTCCTGGAACTCACTCTGCAGACTGTGCTGGCCTCAAAATCAGAGATCGACCTGCCTCTCCCTCCTGAGTGCTGGGATTAAAGACATTTACCAGCAAGCCCAGCTGCTGCTTCTTTTCCTCCTCCCCCTCCTCCTTCTACTTCTTGTATTTTCTTTTTCTTTTTGTCTGTTTTTTTTTTTTTTTTTAAGACAGGGTCTCTCTGTGTAGCCTTGGCTGTCCTGGACTCACTTTGTAGGCATGGCTGGCCTCGAACTCACAGCGATCCGCCTGCCTCTGCCTCCCGAGTGCTGGGATTAAAGGCGTGTGCCACTACCACCTAGCTTCTTCTTGTATTTTCAAGACAGGGTCTCACTACATAACTACATAGTTCTGGGTGTTCTGGAATCACTCTGTAGGACCAGGCTGGCCTGGGACTCACAGAGACCCACCTGCGTCGGTCTCCCAAGTGCTGGGATTAAAGGCATTCACTACTATGTCCTGCTAGCCTGTTTTCTAAGACAGTTAATCCTTACATGAGTTTACAAGGTAGGTGTTATCAGTGCCTCTTTCTGTAGATGAAGGAACTCAGGCTTGGTGAGGGTAAGAGCTCTGGCTGCCTGTATAGCTAGCAAGCCAGCTGACAGTGGGTGTGTCCTAGATGAGACCAGGATTGGCTAGGTGTTCTCTGCTCCAGAGGCTCTGCTCCAGAGCTTCCTTGGCCTGTGCCTTTCTTTCCATGTAAAGAGTTCAGAGAAGACTTCTTGGAGGAGGTGATGTTGAAGCCTGGAGTATAAGGAAGAACAAGCATTTGCCCCTCCTACCCCTAGTCAGGCAAAAGAAGGAGAGAGGGCACTGTGGCCAGGGGAGGAGTGGTCAGTGGGACTGAACTTGGGTAGGTGTGGAGAGAGCTGAGCCAGCGAAGCTAGCCAAGGGCAGCTCCTGAAGAGTAACAAAAGTACAGAGAAGCCTGGACTCTGCCCCGTAGCTTGTGGAGAGAACTTCAAGGAGTTTCTCAATGTTTCCAGCAAGCTGTGAAAGCTTGAGGCGCTCCTCTGGCAACAGGTGTGGAAGACAGTGAGAGCCTGGAACAGTGGCAGCAGTACAACAATAGGAAGGTATGTGTCACGACGGCTCAGATCTAAGGAAGAAGGTTTAGGGGCCGGATAGTTGGCTCAGCAGTTAAGAGCATGGTCTGTTCTTGCAGAGGCCCTGGGTTTGACTCCCAGTACCTACAGGGCAGCTTGAAACTGTCTGTAACTAGTTCTAGGGGACCTGATGCCCTCCTTTGGCCTCCTCGGGTACCAGTATATGTTTGGTGCACATGTGTAGATGCTGGCAAAACATACAGTCACATCCATTTTTTAAAAATGAGGCTTAGCGCTGGGTGATGGTAGCGCACACCTTTAATCCCAACACCAGGGAGGCAGAGGCAGCCACGTCTCTGAGTTCCAATGTAAAAGTTAAAATTCCTCTACATTTGAGGCCAGCTTGGTCTATAGATTAGGTTCCAGGACAGCCAGGGCTACACAGAGAAACCCTGTCTCAGAAAACCAAGGGCGGGGGACACCTTAGACCAGGGATGTGGCTGTGAGACTGGGGAAGAAGGGATATGGAGGAAGTGAGATCATTCAAATGACACCAAAGGTATTGACAACTCAATTCCAACTGATTAGAACAGTGCCTGTACATACTAGACATGAAGAAGACATTTGCTGAGCGGATGAAGAGAGTGTGGTTGTTACCTGTGGTCGGTTGGGCGTTGGGCTGGGTGTTTCCAGGTTCTTGGCCTCTTATCCAGAGATTTGAAAAGAAGGGCTCACATAGCAAGCTAACTTTAGTGGAGCAAAGGTATGCTGCAAGTTATAGAGGGAGACACTGTCAAGATTGTCAGTGGGCTGCCTGAGGGTCCTCAAGGGTTCCTGGCTTAGCCTAGTATTAGAAGCTACTAAGGAAGTAACTTTGTGTAGGTTCTCTATTTTGACTGGTTGGTAAGTAACATATATATATATATATATATATATATATATATATATATATATATATTAACTGTGTGTATCCCTTTCCATAATGCCTGATTTTAATCATTTTATACATAGGCATAATTTAATTAAATTTATTTATTCTATTTCATTAATTTAATCCTATTATGCATAGGCATGGTCTATAATAATAATAGAAATAATCTTTTAAAAAATTTTTTTAAATTTATTTTTTATGTATATGAGTGCTCTATTTGCATGTACACCTGCAGGCCAGAAGAGGATATTAGATCACATTATAGATGGTATGAGCCACCATGTGGTTGTTGGGAATTGAACTCAGGACCTCTGAAAGAGCAGTCAGTGCTCTTAACCTCTGAGCCATCTCTCCAGCCCAATAGTAATAATCTTTTTTTTTTTTTTTCCTGAGACAGGGTTTCTCTGTGTAGCCTTGGCTGTCCTAGAATCGATTTGTAGACCAGGCTCCCGACCTCACAGCAATCCGCCTGCCTCTGCCTCCCGAGTGCTGGCATTAAAGGCGTGCGCCACCACGCCCGGCATATTCTTTAAAAGATTAGTAGAGGACACAATTTTTCCTAACTGCTCACGTAGCCAAACTAGTTTCAGCTGGGCCAGCCCTTCCATCCTTCATATACAGATCCATTGGGGATACGATTAAATAGAAAATTGTCTAAAGTTGGCTGCTATCTGAGGCAGGGAAGCTAACACTATTTTTCAGAGATGGGAATATGTGTAGCTCATACAGGTAGGAAGTTAAGGTGGTTCTGAGGTTGCTAGGTGCACTGTTTAGAGAGGCGTGTGTGTGTGCATGGTATGTGCCAGTGAAGGGATGAGGCAGCCAAATGAATTATTACAAGAGGTATGTGTGTGTGTGTGTGTGTGTGTGTGTGTGTGTGAGAGAGAGAGAGACAGACAGACAGACAGAGACAGAGACAGAGAGACAGAGAGACACAGAGAAAGAGAGACAGAGAGAGACAAAGACAGAGAGAGATAAAGAGAGACAGAGGCAGAGAGAGACAGAGAAAGACAGAGAGAGACAAAGACAGAGAGAGAAAGAGAGACAGAGGCAGAGAGAGACAGAGAAAGACAGAGAGAGAGAGACAGACAGAGAGAGAGAGAGAGACAGAGACACAGAGAAAGAGAGACAAAGAGAGAGACAGAGAGAGAGACAGAGAGACAGAGAGAAACAGAGAGAGAAAGAGAGACAGAGAGAGAGACAGAGAGGCAGAGACAGAGAGAGAGATTGCTTGGGCTTGAGTGTCTGTCTGTCTTGCAGACCTGTCACCTGCTCTTTCCTTGGGGAGTCAACCCGTTGCCTGGGGTAACCAGCAGGGAAGTTCTGTGCTAACACTTATTTCTCTGACCATCACGCCAGGACTTCTTTAGGAAAGGACCTGGGTGACAGGAACAGATCCTTGGATCCCTTCCATATGAAGGGATTAGGGCCCTGGATGGGGCTCCAGCTGAAGGACCCAGGCTGTCCTTATTCATCTCCCCCCGGCTAAGACAATGCCTTGGCCAGGACACAACGACACAACAGGTAAAGACACTGAAACCCACAGGATGCTACAGTTTCCGTTCAGACCCCAGCTCTGTCCCTTCCCATATATGGATGGGGATGGTTCTGTTACTGCTTTAGACTTTAGTCTTCCGATCTGTAGGGTGGCAATAGGAAGATAAATTTGCCTTACCTAATAACTTAAGGGTGTAGGGACCAGATAAGGCTGGGTATGGGCTAGTAGAAAGTAACTTTGAAAAGAATTTGAAAGCAGTGTCCAGCCAGGCCACAACCCCAGGGCTTGAGCTTAGATCTCCTCGGTATGACGTCCTTGCAAACCCAAGTCAGTTGGAGCTGGTCCATGCAGTTCTACAGGCTAAGCAGGCTGGGCAAGAAAGGGTTAGCAAGAAGGGTTAATGCCAGGGGTTGGGAGTCAGAAGCAGAGGTTGCTCAGGAACTTCTGGAGGGGAGGGGTGCCCATTAGGTTAGGATTATGAGGAAATTGATTTCTGATTTCTGTAGTTTTTTTTTTTTTTTGTTTTGTTTTGTTTTGTTTTGTTTCGAGACAAAGTTTTACTATGTTGCCCAGGCTGGCATGGCATTCACAGTCTTCTTAGGAAGCTTCCCAAATGTTGACATTACATGAGTGTAACCCAGGCTGATCCTGAGTTTCTGATCCTCCCACTTATACTTCTTGAGTTCTGGGACTCCAGGTCCCCCCAGCCCTAGATCAGTTTTATGTGGCGCTGGGTATCAAACCCACAGCTTGGTGCATGCTAGGCAAGCGCTCCTATCCAGCGCATCCCAGGCCCCAGAGGGTTGCTCTTAATAGAATGTTAAAGAACATGAAATATAGCTTATTTCTAGTTTGTCTGGAGTGGCCCGGAGATTGCAAGTGGAGCATGGGAGGAGGTTAAATCCCCCAGCCCACTCTTTAGTGCTGGCATCTGTTAGGTCTCCTACTTTGCCACTCCACTTCGTGTCCTTGCATTTAGCCTTTCTGAACTTAGTTGCCTCCTCTATAAAATTACTCCCTACCTAATAAAGTTTGTTGGATAATGAAGCAGTCCTGCTTTGGGAAAGCACTTTCGTCTTCACTTCTGTTAATAGCTTTTGGATTTCAGATCCATGCTGAACAAGAGGGAAGCGGGGTAGGAGAGTCTCCACGATACACAACCTTACAAACTCGTGGCTCAGTCTGTGCTCCATTGTCCCTCCCACAGGTTTCGACCCAGAGACGCGGGATCCCGAATTCCTGTGGCTGTCCAGATACAGGTGCGCCGAGCTAGATGCCCAGTCGCTGGAACCGCGCGAGTGGAACTCGGACCCGGGTACACGGAGCGGGTTCACGTGCATTGGAGGAGGCAGGTATCAGTCTCGGAATGCGTGGCGATGATTGGAGAATGTCTTGCCACTACATTCTGCTTTGGGGCAGAGCTACGGAGGAGCGGGAATTTCTATTGGCGGAGGAGGTGCAGGGGCGGGCCTGTGCGAGAACGGAGCGCGCGGCGGGCGGCGGGATGAAGCGCTTGAGGAAGCAGACTGGGAAATGTCGGCGGGCGGCGGCTCTCGGGAGCGCGACTGTGCAGGTTGGGCGGTCGCTGCGGAGCGGGGCTGCGGTGTCGGGCCTTTGGGAGGACTCTGGCGGGTCGGCAGATGGCTGCGTGGGGCGAAGGTCGTGGGGCGAAGGTCAAGGTCTTGGCTATCGGTGCGGGGGGGTGGGGTGGGGGATGCTATGGCTCAAGTTCTGCTGGGGAAGTTACTCTCCGCCTGGCGTGAGGGCTACAGGCCGGTGACCAGTGGGTACCCGGGAATCCCGAACCCGAGAGGTTAGGGAAGCCTCGTCGGTGGCCGGGTGTGTGACCTCGGGCTACTTGCTACTCCTCTTGGCGTTTCGGTTTCTCCAGCCGAGGTAGTTCCTCCGTCCTGGCCTTTCGAGGGTGGTGAGTGTCTGTGGGGGTGTGCGCGACTGTGACAGAATTGTCTTCTTCGCATGAGGCGCGGTGTGTGCTGGCGCTCCGTGTGCTCCACAGCCGCTGGGACAGAGTGGCCTGTGCTCGTAGCTGGAGTGCAGGGGAGCCCTGGCTACCGTGAGACTTGAGGCCCTTGGGGATAAGGTTACAGGTGAACCCAACTCGGTTTTTGCCATTTGTCCCTTAGTGGACAATGTGTAGCACAAAGGCTAATTGTTGGATACGGTATTGTCGTTTGCAGAGGGAGAAAGAGGCTCAAGGCTCAAATTTGGGTCAGCCCTGTGATTTAGGGCTCCCTGGTGTTTGTTTTTCTCAGGGTGTTGTCCGTGGGCAAGAGTTTGTAAAACTAGAGGAAACTAGGCAGCAGAGGACTTCCTCAGTCTTTCCTTCCTAGAAACTACCACAAGGTGCCACCGGAGCCCCTGATGGTGGCGCAGATAGTGCACATCTTTCTTGGGCTTATCTCAGAGCTCACTTGCACAGGAGTTGCTTCAGTTTCCATGACCTTCTGGTTTGTGGTCCTGGGACTGGTGAGGGTTGAAGATTAACATCCTCTCTTTGCCCTTTAAAAGAGGCATCCAGAAACGCAGTTAAGTGAACAGGCCCAGTGGCGGCTCAAAGAGCTGGGTCCTGGCTTCTGCCCACATGCCAGAGCTGGGCTATTGGGAGTTTTTTGAGCTTCTAATGGAGAGATCTAGACCGTGAGGAGTCAGGGCAGCCAGCTCTGGAAAGAGTCATCTGCCCCGGGGTGAGAAATGTGCATCGGTAGCAGAAGCATTCACTTTGCTTCACAAAGGAAAAACTGGCCCGCGTGCTGCAGAGGGGTTAGTGTCAAGATTTTGTTTTGACCCTTAATTCAGAAGGGTCATCCTCGTCACCATGCCTAATAGCGCATGAGATTATGAGAGTAACTGCTAAGTTGCTGCTGTCGAAATTGGAAAGAATGGTACCAAACCAAGCCCCCACTTCTGTTTGGTCATCTCTGGCCTCAACAGACAGTTGCCACTTCCTTAAGAGATGGAAGGAGCATTTGTGCTACCTGTGGATGCACCAGTACATCCAGCTCTAGCGGAAACTTAAGTAGTGGATTTTGGTTCCTCCCACATGTCGGCCATCAAAATACTCACTTCTCCAAAACCTGGGGAGCCAACCCAAGGCAAAAACGCTGCTTCCCAGTGCTGTCTGTGGCCAGGCGTGGTAGCAGATAGATGCCTGTAATCCCAGCAGTGGAAGCAGGAAGGATAAGAGCTGAGCATCATCTTTAGGTAAACTAGTGAGCTCAGTACCTGTGACACCATCTCACTCAAACAGCAACAACAAAACCCCAACGGATTATAAAACAAACATAAGCAAACAAACAGCTGTTCTTCAGGAGGTGACATTCTGACAGAGAAAAGTCTGCTCTAGTGTATAAAAACAGCTGAGAGGACACGGGGCCAATCTAGCAGCATGGTGGTCCTTGCCGAGTGAAAGAAGGCATCTTGAAGGTCTGGGTGTTTGGGAGGGTGAAAGGAATCTAGTTTTCATCCTCCTCTTTTGCCTTGTTAGTAGAGGAAGATCTCACGTCAGTGATGCTTTTCCCCATTTGTCCCAGCTGGAATCCAAGAGTGCCAAGGTGAGGCTGGGAAAATGGCTCAGTGAGTAAAGTACTTGCCTTGCAAGTACAAGGACCTGAGTTCTGATCCCCGGATCCCATGTAGAGCCAGGCACCATGTCATGGCATCTGTAATCCAGGATGCCTGTGGTGGGGTGGGAGGTGGGGACAGGACAATCTCTGGATGCTCAAAGGCCACCTACCCTGCTGTATTCAGGGACGAACAAGGGACTTTGTCTCAGATGAGGTATAAGGTGAGTATACTGCATATACACATGCAGATTCATCTGGAAAAGAGTTCCAGGGTGGCTTGGTGGGCTGTAGTAGAAAAATGAGATAGAGCTAGTTTCTCCCTAAGTCTGTGTCTTAGAGTCACAGAGGTGTCGGCGCTGGGCTGAGGTACGGAATCACAGTGGCTGATGCACTTGGTTTCTGGAGGGTTATGGTCTTGTTTTGACTTTTAGACTGGATGCTTTTTCAGACAGTAGCTGTTCTGCTTTGTTGCCTATTTTATTGCTTTTAACTATGGGACACGCTTTCCTTTCTTAATAAGAACAGAGTGTGGCTTGGGAGAAATGCCTGATTATCAGGTCTGGTAACCTAAGGGCTTCTTAACTCAACAGACCTAGTGTGGATGCTGCATGGGGCTCAGTACTGTCCGAGTTTTTCGTAAAAAGTTCGCCAGCATTTCAGTCTGGGTTCATGGCAGAGACCTGGAGTTGAATTCTGGAGGATTCTGAGCCATACATGGGAAAGGAAACAACTGAAGTCTCATAGGGTCACTTAACCAAATGGCAAAAACTAGAAAAGGAGCTAGAGTCCAGCAAAATGACTCATTGAGTAAAAGCACTTGCCACGAAGCCTGATGGTCTGAGCCTGACTCCTGGAACTCATGTGGTAGAAGGAGAGAACTGGCTCTCACAGGTTGTCCTCTGACTGCCACACATGCACCGTGTCATGCGTGTGCCTACTCACATCACACACCTATTCCCACACATAAATTCATAATAAATAAAGGAATAAATGTAATTTTAAAAACCAACAAAGTGGTAATAACTTTTTTTTTTCCAAGATAGGGTTTCTCTGTGTAGCTTTGGCTGTCCTGGGACTGGCTCTGTAGACCAGGCTGCCTCGAACTCACAGAGATCTGTCTGCCTCTGCCTCCTGAGTGCTGGGATTAAAGGCCTCTGCCACCACTGCCCAACACATTATGGTGTTTTGAAACAAGTTCTTTTTCTTTTCTTCTAGCTGATTTGAAGTTAGGCAGCTTTTTAGTAGCACATGCACGCGCGCACGTGTGTGTGTGTGTGTGTGTGTGTGTGTGTGTGTGTGTGTGTGTGTGTGTGTGTGTATTTGGAGGCCATAGGTCACCTGAGGTATTGTTCTCCAGGAGCCATCCATCTTGTTTTTTGAGACAGGACCTCTCTCTCTCTCTCTCTCTCTCTCATTCCGAGACAGGGTTCCTCTGTGTAATAGCCCTGCTGTCCTGGACTCACTTTGTAGACCAGGCTGGCCTCAAACTCACAGAGATTCACCTGACTCTGCCTCCTAAGTGCTGGGACTAAAGGTGTGCGTCACAATGTCCGGCTGAGGCAGGATCTCTTATTGGTCTGGAGTCCTGAGTCGTCTAGGCTGACTGGTTATAGAGTCCCAGGAATCCTCCTGTCTCTGCTTCCCCAGTCCTGGGATCACAGGTGAGAGCCATCGCGCCTGGCTTTTCACATAGGTGCTGAGGGTCAAACCCAAAGCAGAGGCTTTCCTGATGGAGCTCTCTCTAGCCCTGCATGTTCTCACAGCAGTATGTTAACGAATATTTTCCCCCGACCCAGGAAGCAAGGCATTAAACTCTGGCTGGCCTGTGAAAGGAAATGACTACTATTTATATCTCAGGGTAGCATAGAGGGTAACCTAGATTACCAGAGTTGGAGCCAGAGAGAATGGTAGAAAAATAGCCTGTGGCTTGGTTTTCTGTCTCTTTCCTTGGGCTTTGTGTCTGTTAAATAAGTAAAACCTGTGTGACTGATGCAGCCTTTCATGGTGGAGAAGATGAATTTGCCCTCTGTTTATCTTTGAGGTGGAAATAACTGCCTATCATGTCCACCGCTGTAGGAAGTTCTGCAGGCTCCTAAGCAAATTAATTTATTTTGAGTCACTTGTTTCCTTAAACAAAACGGTGCTCACTTTTCTTCCTTTTGTTGTTTCTGTCTTCATTTTTCTTCCTTGCCCCATTCAACCTCTTGTTTCTACAACAGGCAAACCTCCTTAATAATTGTTTTCTTAAGAAAATAGCTGGTTTTGGAAGTCTGCAGTGTCTTGTCTGGAACATGAGAGGTGACCCACACAGACGCTCAATTAGGAGTGGAGCTTTACGCAAAGATCCTCAGGGCATGACAGTTCAAGAAGAGGGAAGCATCAGTATTTATTAGAGGAAGGACAGTGTTGGGGCTGAGAAACTGACTCTGTGTGTGTTATTTTGTTATGCTGCCTAAAATACACAGTAACAACAACAACAACAACAAAAATCCAAACAAAAAAGAAAACTAATCCCAACAAAAAAGCAGCTGGGCATAATGGTGCATGCCTGTCATCCCATCCGTCACCAGGCAGGCTGCATAGATCCTAGCTTGCTACTGTGTGCAAGGTTCCAAATTCCCAGCACTAGACAAAAGAGTTTAAAAAAAACCCTTTCCTAACTCTGTAGACTTTACTGATGATCCATATTTGAACTGAAACTAGCAAATATAACCAGGAAGAGACTTTCATTCTTGGTATTTTGATAAGGATTTAAACGAAGTGTGTGTCTAAGTGGCCTGGATATTTTAAAAATGAGAAACTGTTGCTTCAATAACATTAGTGACCTGTCTTGACTGTTCTTTTCTTTCTGTTTTCTTTGTGTGTGCCTGTGTGTATTTGTGTGTGTGTGTTGCACAAGTGGCCGTTGTAGGTGTGTGGAGGCTGAAAGAGAGTGTGAAGTCCCTCCTCCATCGCTTTCTGCCTCAGTCTTTGAGACAAGGGCTCTCACTGAACCTGGAGCTTCCCTGGTTTTCTGCTAGGCTGGTGGCCACCGAGTCCCAGCAATCTTCTTGCACCCCCAGCCCCTTCTTGCCAATGCTGGGCTTACAACATACACAGCCATGCCTGTCTTTTTACATGAGTGTGGGGATCTTAAAAAAAAAAAAAAAAAGTCTTTACATTTGTCCTCATGTTCATGCAGAAAGTGCTCTTACCTACTGAGCCATCCTTCCCCAGCCCCTTGACTGCTATTCTTACATCTGTGAAATGGGAGTAAAAGTTTGCTTCCTGGAAGGAGGAATGCTGACTTCCTTACTGAGGGGTGCTTTTGCTTGGGAAACAGACATTGTATATGCCTACCCAGAAGAGCTTAGATTCTGGCGGTCCCCTGAGCCTATCCCAGTGAGTTTCACATCCATTCTGCTTTAGCCTTCCAAATCCTGGGATTACAAGTGATGTAGCATGCTGCTACACTCAGCTAAGTTTTACCCACGTCTCTCTCCTCTTCCTTGTTTAGAAACAGAGCTTCACATAGGCCAGGCTTGGCGTGAGCTCCTGAGGGTGTCTAAGAACTCCTGGTCCTGGCCCACACCCAGCACCCCCTGACACACACATCTGCTGGGATTACAGGCCTTGTCATTCTGCCTGTTGTCACAGCCTCTCCTCTTCACCCCGCTCTTTCTTTCCTTTCAGTGCGGCCACCAAAAGCCACGGTCATTTTCTTTTGTTTTTTGATGCAGGATTTCTCTGTGTAGCCTTGGCTGTCCTGGAACTCACTCTGTAGATTATGGCTGGCCTGGAACTCACAGAGATCTGCCTACCTCTGCCTCTCAAGTGCTGGGACTAAAGACGCGTCACCACTGCCTGGAATTCAAGTTGATCATTCTTACCTAGACAATTGCAGTACAGGCCCTCCCCACCCCCACCCTGTGTCTCAGGGTGAATATTGCTCCACACCCCAGTTCCCATGGAATAAGGTTCAGATTCCTAAGTGCTGCGTTCAGCCCCTGCACCCTTCACGGCAGCTGGCCTCTGCTCTCACCTGCACCAGACTCACCCTTGTTCACTCCAAACGTTGATTATTGTTTCTGGGTAAAGCCTGTACTTTTTCACCTCTTCATTGACATTTTTTTTTTTTTTTTTTGAGATGGGTCTTCACTATGTACCCGTGGCTGGCCTTGAAGTTACAGAGATCCACCTGCCTCTACTTCCCAGTGCTGTGATTAGAGGCATGTTCTACCATGACCAGCTATGCTGCATTTTGAAAATTTTACTTATTTGTTACACACACACACACATACGCATGTTCACATGTGCACTATGGAGCAGTGGAGTCAGAGAACTTGGTTCTCTTGTGGGTCCTGGGGATTAAACTTAGATTGTCCAGTTCAGCAGCAAGAGCCCTAGTTCCATGTTGTTGTTGTTAGTTTTTTTGTTTTGTTTTGTTTGTTTGTTTTTGAGACAGGGTTTCTGTATGTAGCCTTGGCTGTCCTGGATCTGGTTCCCTTTTAATAAGCTTGAAATTGAACTTTTGAACTTGCTGTTCTTGGCATTTTGTGTCAGTAGGTGCCCCCCCACCCCAAAGTCTGTCTAAGCTAGCAAGGTATGGCTCCTGCCTGTTATAGTAGACAGTTGGGAAGCAGAGGTGAAAGGTTCAGGAGTTGGAGGTCTGCTCTCAAAGGGGGAAAGAGAAGCCTGCCTTTGGTTGAGCTCAGGAAGCTGTGCTAATTAAAGTCTTCACAAGCAGCGTGCCTCCCCCATTCTGTAGCCTCTCCCCCCGCTTCCTGGCTCATCCTTCCCACTTCTCTTTCAGCTTTATCACCAGACCACAGACAGTTCACAGAGAGCCCAATGAAGAGAGAGAGGCTAGAGGAAAAGTGATGTCATCTCTACTAGGCCATCACCACTGACCTAGTGTCCAGTGATTGGACCAGAGAGTCCTTGAAAGCTTGGCTGGTTGTTTTTAGTCCTGGTTTACGTAATTACATTTGTACAGGGTACAAACCAGATTTTGAATTCAGGACTCAGGACAAAAAAAATGTGGTTTTGCTGACTGCCTGGTGGCCCACTCCTGTAATTCCAGCACTCAGGGAGGCAGAGGCAGGCAGATCTCTGAGTTCAAGGACAGCCTGGTCTATGAGTCCAGCATAGCTAAGGCTACACAGAGAAACCTGTCTCGAAAAACCAAAAAGGAAAAAAAAAAAGTGAGCAGTGGTTTTTAGATGAGTTCTTGTCTCTCTTCCCTCCCTCCTTAAGCAATTAAAAAAAAATTTTATTTATTTATTATATATAGTGTTTTCTTGCATGTACACCTGCACACCAGAAGAGGGCACCAGATCTCATTATAGCTGGTTGTGAGCCACCATGTGGTTGCTGGGAATTGAACTCAGGACCTTTGGAAGACCAGCCAGTGCTCTTAACCTCTGAACCATCTCTCCAGCCCCTCTTTAAGCATTTTAATCCTGATTTTCCTGCATCCACCTCCCAAGCAGTGAGATTATGGGCATGGTTTTGTAGTACTTATTTTTAAAGACAGAAGATTCTGGTCAATGTTAACAAAATGGACAAAACTATTGAAGTATAGTTATTTGACTTAGGAGTGTTAATAGGTTCAGTAATAGCCAGCCACACATTAACCACTTGAACACCAGACTGAGACTGATGAAAGTATATTGAACACTGAGCAAAAACTGACCGGTCAGAGCCACAGTCTGGATTCAGGAAGCAGACTGACTCCCAAGCTGTTTCTAAGGCAGGCTTTTTATATGAAAAACCGTAACCAGATGACAACCAGGTAACCAGGTGTAGTGTGTGAGGGGGTGGTGAGGGCAGCATTACATCATTTTGACTAGCTACATATAATTGATTTTGTTCTGAGCACAGTGTATTCAGGTAGCTAGACAAAGCATTTTAAGTTGATTGCCTGGGATATAGGCTTGGAGACTTTTCAGTTCCCCACTGCTCCAGGAGAAGGGAACATAGCAGGACATTGAGGTCCTAACTCTGATAGAACATACATTTATCTTTAGCTCAAGCAGAACATGCATTTATGATCTATTGTTTTATTCTTTTAAAACAATTTTCTATTATTATGTATACAGTGGTTTGCTTGCATGTATACCTGCATGGCCTGAAACCCTGTGAGGAAAAAGACAAAAAACAAGCCCAAATAAACAAAACTTATAACTGTTTGGATTGGTAGCTTAACGGGTACCAAAGGGTTCTTTCTGTTCTGTTCTCTTTCTTTTTAGACAGGATTCCTCTGTGTAGCTCTGGCTATTCTGGAATTAGCTCTGTAGACCAGGCTGGCTTCAAACTCAGAGATCCACTTGCCTCTGCTTCCCAAGTGCTGAAGGTAAAGGTGTGCGCCACCACTGCCTGGCTCTTTCTGTTCTTTTAATGCCAGCACCCTATGTTATTAAGTTCACTCAAGAATGCCTAGCTTTGTGTACTGGATACTATGTAAACACTTTGTTTTCTTTTGCTGTAAGAATAAACCTCAAAGCCTGGCATGGTGGCAGAAGGATTGGGAGTTTAAGACTAATCTGCAAAGAGAAATAATATTAAATGCTGTTATGTCATTGTCAGGAAAACAAATATTGGGGCCTGGGGAGTAAGTGCTTCGAGTTCTTGCTGCGGAAGTACAAGTTTGTTCTCTGGCACCCAGCATAGCGCTGGGTTCTGCACGTCATAGCGCTGGGTTCTGCATGTCCCTGTAATCCCAGTGCTGGGGAGGCAGGGCCAGAAGGATCCCTGGGGCTCACTGGCTAGTCTGGTCTAACCCACAAGCTCCAGGTAACTGAGATACTCTATCTCAAAAAACACACACATGAGCACAGCACACAAAAAGTATTACATGTTTTTGTCCTCATTTGTGCTTCCTAGATTTATACGTATATTTAAAGTCATATGTGTAGATGGTGTGCAAGTAGAAATGAAACCATTGCCCGGTGGTGGTGGTGGCGGCACACGTCTTTAATGCC
This sequence comes from Acomys russatus, assembly GCF_903995435.1. NCBI lineage: Eukaryota > Metazoa > Chordata > Mammalia > Rodentia > Muridae > Acomys > Acomys russatus. The sequence continues at coordinate 18,960,130 of NC_067165.1, forward strand.
AGCATTTGGGAGGCAGAGGAGCTCTGAGTTCAAGGCCAGTCTGGTCTATAGAGTGAGTTCCAGGTCAGTCAAGGCCACACAGAGAAACCCTGTCTCAAAAAAAAAAAAAAAAAAAAAAAAGAAAAGAAAAGAAAGAAAAGAAAGAAATAATGAAAGGGAATACAGAGGACTAATGGGAAGGGGTGGGGGGAAGAAAGAGAAGATGAGTGGGCATTGGGGGTGTGTGTGCTCAAAGTGCATTATATACTTTCATGGAAATGGCCTTATGTTACTCAGTATAATAAATAAATAATAAAATAATTAGTTAAAAATGTCCTCAGTCTCCAAAGAAGAAGAAAAGAAAGTCCAAGGTATATATGGAGTTCAAAGTCTTGTCATTTGGCTCAGAATGTGTCATGATTATTATTAGCAGTTGCAATTTATTAATCAGTCACTGTGCTCTGTGGACCCTAGTGTGCTATAAAAGTCCTCAGAGCCAGGTGTGGTGGTGCCTGCCTGTAAGGGGTAGGCAGACATTCAAGGTCACCCTCAAGTAAGTAGTGAATCTGTAAGTTAGAATCCAGTTATCTGAGGGAGACCCTCTCTCAGATAACAGTAAGAAGAGGCTGGAAGGAAATCTTCATTTTTTTCATTTTCGAAGTATGTTAAGGTGTTTTTGTTTGGTTTGGTTTAGTTTTTTTTGAGACAAGTTTTCTCTGTGTAGCCTTGGCTGTCCTTTGTAGACCAGGTTGGCCTTGAACTCACAGAGACCCATATCTGCCTCTGCCTCGCTGAGTGTGGGGTTACAGGTGCGGGCCATTGCACCTGGCTTTGTTTTTGTTTTTGTTTTTGTTTTTGTTTTTGTTTTCGAGACAGGGTTTCTCTGTGTAGCCTTGGCCATCCTGGACTCACTTTGTAGACCAGGCTGGCCTCGAACTCACAGCGATCCGCCTGCCTCTGCCTCCCGAGTGCTGGGATTAAAGGCGTGCACCACCACGCCCGGCTTGTTTTTGTTTTTATATCATGACAAAATCCCAGTGGTTAAGAGCACTTACTGCTTCATAGAGGACCTGAGATCAGTTTCCAGCACGCACGTTGAGCAAGTCACAACCACCGTTTAACTCCAGCTCTAGGGGACCCAATTTTTTCTTCTGGCTGCTGAGGATACCCACATACATGTGCATGTACACACACACACACACACACGCACATATGCACACGCACACACACACATTCATTTTGGCTCATCATGGTTTCAGAGATGTAAGTTCATGGTCATCTTCCTCCAATGCTCTCCCCCTTTCCTTGTTCTTCTTTTATTTCTGTTTACTTTAGATTTCTGGTAAAGCAAAACAAACAAACAAACAAAAAACAAAAAACAAACCCCAAAACATCTTGCTGGAAGAACATGGTAAAGGAAAGCTGTTCACTCCCTGGCATTTAGGAAGTGCGACGGGCTCGGGGAGAGGGCCTAGGGCAAGATGTACCCTTATGCCAGTAGATGATGTCTGGTCTCTTGGGACTCTAGTGATGGGGGGTTGTGAGCTGCGTCTGTATCTTGCTTCTCTACAAGACCTTGAAGTAGGTGCTGGTAAGTAAGCCCAGATCCTCTGCAAGAACAGCAAGGACTCTTGACCACTGAGCCGTCTCTCCAGCCCATAAGACGTGACGTATAGTCCAGTGTTCTGTCAGGACGCTCCATCAGGCTGTGTGGTACTTATGGAGAAGAAGGCAGAGCAGACCCAAAATCCCCAGCGCCTGCTACACACCAGACGGTGCGCTGTTTATTTTCAGACAGGTTCCTATCTGTAGCCTGGTCTGGCCTGGAACGTACTGTGACTCCAGGGCTGTCTGCTGGGGTTACAGCTGTGAGCCATCATGGCTGTGCATTTGCTGATCATTTGGCTTCGTTGTAAACGTGGTCACACTTTACAGATGAGCAAACAAATTGTCTTTTGCCTGAGGCTTCATATAATGTAATGGGTGGAGCCAGGAAAATATCCAGCTTTATTTATTCTAAAGCCAGATTTTCCCCCAAAGTCCTCTCATATCTCTTAAGTATCAGACAAGGCTCTCTGAATTCACAGACACCTGCTGAAGGCTCCTGTGGGGGAGCAAGCTTCATGAGAGGGCATGCAGGAGTTGGGGCTGGGTTCTACAGGAGAAGAACCCAGAAAGTAGGAGGGGCTTCGTGGGGAAGTAGGAGCGAGTGCAGCCTGTGTGGGAACCTGTTCTTTTAGATTGAGCTGTCAGGGTGCCGGGTTAATGAAGGAGAATAAAGCCAATATGCAAAGGACCTTGCGTGCCAGTTGAACCAGTTTTGGCTTTAACCTGCAGGCATTGTCTAACCGTGAAAGTTTGGAGTAGAGAGATGAAATCAGAGTTTCATGTGGCCAAACCAGAGACAGCATTGGGAAAAGAGAAGTGGGAAGATCTCCTAGGCGCTTGTGGCAGCAGCTGAGGAGGTGGTAGCTGGGAGAATGGTAGCAGCAGTGAGAATGAAGGGACGCTTGGCTGACCCCGCCGGGGCCCTGCAAGAAGGCTTGAGTGGATGGCAGGAGAGTGCTGGAGGGTGCTGCTGACTGTAGTGAGAGCTCAGGAAAAGAGCACAGAAGCGGGACCACTGTTTTACCTGGGACCCACCCAAGTATAGAATATCCTGTAGGGATTGTCAGGGGACAGGAAGGCTGAGCTGGATGGCCCTGCTTACAGTGAACCATGGTGTCTGGCTGTCCCAGAGGAGGGACAGGGCCTGAATCTGCAATGATAGCTATGATAGCACCCAGCTCCCAGTTTATATAAGGTGAAGTTAAAAGTTGAGTTTCTCGGGCTGGAGAGATGGCTCAGAGGTTAAGAGTACTGTCTGCCTTCCAGAGGTCCTGAGTTCAATTCCCAGCAACCACATGGTGACTCACAACCATCTATAATGTGATCTGATGCCCTCTCCTGGCATGCAGGTGAACATGCAGATAGAACGCTCGTATATAAAATAAATAAATAAATCTTAAAAAAAAAATATGACCTTCGCAGCCAGGTGGGGTGGTGCACAGCTGTAATCCCAACATTCAGGGAGGCAGAGGCAGGCCGATCTCTGTGAGTTTGAGGCCAGCCTGGTCTACAAAGTGAGTCCAGGACAGCCAAGGCTACATAGAGAAACCCTGTCTTAAAAAAAAAGAGAGCTTTTCCTGTGTTTTCGGATGTCATGTGCTAGGATTAAAGGTATGCACCAGCATGTCCAGTTTGTTTCTTTTTCTTTGTTTGTTTGTTTTGTTATTTTTGAGACAGGTTTCTCTGTGTAACCCTGGCTGTCCTAGTGTATGTATATGGGCGGGTAGGTAAGCCAGTGCTCCTTTGGAGGTCAGAAGACAAGGACGTGGAGTTGGTTCTCTCCCTCTCCCTGTATACGGGTTCCAGGGAGTGAGCTCAGGTCATCAGGCTTGCAAAGTGCTTTACCTGGCCGAGCCATCTTACAAGCCCAGAAATAGGATATTTTGATTTGAGTTTACACTTTGACTTTCATGTAAAAGCCCAGACTCTACCTGAGCGGTAGGCTTGCTGTCAAGAGTTTGAAACAGGCCTGTCTCCTGTCTTCTTTTTGTACTTTTGGCCTTCCCTGGACTTTGTTTGACTTCTACAGTACCTGGGCTCCTGAGTGAAGGATGGCTTCAAGTTAGTTGTGGAAAAAGACGGCAACCATAGAGGAAGATATGGTTGGTTTTCTTCAGCCGAGGAAGCAGGGGTTTAGGTTAGATAGCTTGTCCTAGGTCATGCACCATAAGAGGCAGCAGCACTGCAGCTTCTGACACCAAAGCCAGTGTCTTTATGTAATGCGAAAGACACAGAGGAGGGCTGGGGGTGTGGCTCAGCTGATGGGATGCCTGCCTCATGTGCTGAATAACAGGGAGGATGCTTAATTCTCATCCCGAAGGGCAAATGAAGTAGATACCAGAAGCAGTTGACGAGAAAGAGCAGGAAGGGAGCCTCCCAGAGGTGCTCTGAAAGACCCCACCCAGTAGGGGATCGAAGCAGATGCTGAGACTCACAGCCAGACTTTGGGGGGGAGCACAGGAAATTATAGAAGAGTTGGGAGTTTGAAAGAGAGCCATTTTGTAGGCTCAAGCTAGATTTGGCAGTGAAATTTCCTTTCACCGATGAGTCTATTTGTATACTTTACTTATCCAAGTGTTGCCATTCATAAGCTGTACTGCATCTCAGCCCCTACTGTCATAGTTATCACAGTGGTGTAGGTAATGTAGTGTTTTAGCATTCTGAAGTGTCCCAAATTCTGGATTCCAATATACATTGGGCTTGGCTCTGTGGGTCTGTGGCTCTCTACTGCTGTGAGGGCTAAGAAACAAGGTTTATGTGGGAAGGTTGCTGTTTTTAAGATGTGAAAGAGAGGGCTGGAGAGATGGCTTAGAGGTTAAGAGCATTGACTGCTCTTCCAGAGGTCCAGAGTTCAATTCCCAGCAACCACATGGTGGCTCACAACCATCTATAATGTGATCTGATGCCCTCCTCTGGCATACAGGCGTACATGCAGGCAGAACACTGTATATGTAATAAATAAATAAATCTTTAAAAAAAGATGTAAAAGAGATAAAGAGAAAGAAGAAAGGAAGGGGAAGGAAAGAAGGAAGGAAGGAACCATTAAACATTCCATACTTTAGGCTGCAGTTGCTAGGACTGACCAGCTAGACACTCAGTGGGAAATGACTTCAAGTGTAGGCATGGCAGGAGTGCATCCAGAAATCACCCCTGAGAAATGGGCCCAAGGAGGAGAAAACTAAGGCTTTTTTGTTCAGTATTCACTATCAACTGCCAAGTATGCACCACTTGCTGTAGCAAGCCAGGGGCCACAGGAAAGAGAATCCTGTCTGCCTCCTCCCAGAAAGTGTGGGGGCTAGCTAAAGAGGTAGGACGTCTCGGGCAGCTGAGCTCTGATGTGATGATCCAAGTCCCGTGATCTGGATGTGCTAGGATCCCAAAAACTGGAAGGCAGAGGCAGCAGGTTCAGCTAGCCTGGGCTGGTCAGCAAGCCCCTGTCTTAGAAGTCAAGGGTGCTGGAGACGTGACCTAAGTTCAGTTCCCATCACCACCACAACTCTGGCTCCAGGGGATCGATGCCCTCTTCTGGACTTCTTAGGCACCTGTGCTCACATGTGCATATACACTCACACAGGGTCTCTCTGTCACTGTCTCTTTCTATCTCTGTGTGTCTCTGTCTCTGTCTGTCTGTCTGTCTGCCTGCCTGCCTGCCCCCCCCCCCTCTCACACACACACACCTTAAAAATAAAGACAGGGTTTCTCTGTGTAGCCTTGGCTGTCCTGGACTCACTCTGTAGACCAGGCTGGCCTCAAACTCACAGCGATCCGCCTGTCTCTGCCTCCTGAGTGCTGGGATTAAAGACATGCTGCACCACCGTGCCCGGCTCAGTACTGGCTTCTCTTGCAGAGGACCTGGCTTCATTTTCCAGCAACCACATGATACCTCACAGCCATTTTGTACCCCTAGTTCCAGGGGATTTGACACCCTCTTTTGGCTACTTGAGGCACCAGGTATACATGTAGTTCTGGCAAACACTCATATACATAAAGTAAAGAAAAGAATTTTAAAAAATTAAGTATGAGCATAGTTGCTCACGCCTTTAATCCCAGCACTCGGGAGGCAGAGGCAGGCGGGTCTCTGTGAGTTTGAGGCTAACCTGGTCTACAGAGTGAGTCCAGGACAGTGAGGGCTGTTACAAGCAGATAAACCACTTACTGTGTGAGGCCAGGAACCTGAACTTTATCCCCAGAATGTACATAAACTCCACAGAGTTGTCTCCTGACTTCCTCCCAGTAATAATAATGGAGACCTAAGGGTGAGGTGTGTGCAGGAGGAGGAGTAGCAGAACAAGTGAGTGCATGAGGAGCACAGCAGAGGGGGCTCTACAGAGGCGGCGGTTCTGAGCCCGCTTGTTGAAGGGGGACCATTGTTTACCAGGTGATGGCCTTGGATACACACAGGGTCATAGGTAAAAGGTAAATCATTTCCCCGTGAATGGGTTGAGGGCTTGGAGAGAGAGGTAGGAGTGAGGGTGGGAAATGGGGGCTGGTGAGGCAGTCTGGGGCTATTTATAGAGAACTTTATGTGCTAAATACACAGAAAGCTTTATTTCAAAGGCGACTTAACTCACGAATGGGCTGCTGAGAATGATGCTTTCTTTTAGTTGTTGACTGAGGGGATTGGAGGAGGTGAATGCAGGCACGAACTTTGCAGAAATCACGGCTGAAGCTAAGGCATGGCAGTAGGGATGAACAGGGTTAAATATAAACGTATCTAAGAGAGCCTGACATGGCATATGCCTTTAATCCTAGCACTCCAGACGCAGAGGCCACTGGATCTCTGAAAAAAATTTTTTTTCTTTTCCTTTTTGGTTTTTCGAGACAGGGTTTTTTCTGTGTAGCCTTGACTGTCCTGGATGCACTTTGTAGACCAGGCTGGCCTCGAACTCACAGAGATCCACCTGCCTCTGCCTCCCGCGTGCTGGGATTAAAGGTGTGCGCCACCACTGCCCGGCTGGATCTCTGAATTTGAAGCCAGCCTACATATGGATTCTACAGTCTACATACAGGGTTCCAGGCCAGCCAGGATTACATTGTAAATTCCTGTAAGTAAATAAGTCAACAAGGATCATAGTCCTCGACCTGGTAACTGAACACAAGAAGGAAGGAAAAATCTTGCCACCTCTTAGATTGGGTGACAAATCCAGGGTTGGAGGTCTGAGGCTAGAGAGGGCAGAGAGGAACTAGGGAAACTTGGGCACAGGAGGAGGAAGGAAAGCCATGGCCAAAGAGGGACGAGTGCTGTGGAGGAGTCAACGCAGTAAGGGCCTGCTGACAACCAGAGAACTGCTCATAGCTGGAAATCCCCCAAATGGTGCCTGAAAGTTTCCATCCATAGTCACCAGTGAGGACAGCGAAGACACGGAGATGGAGCAGTACAAGGCAGCTTCCTCAGCACCACTACCCACCCGTGGGGTAGAGCATGCTAAGAGGGAGGCCTTGGAATGCACAGACATCCCAGCCACAGCTCCTTAGGCTCAACAGCTCACACTCCTTGTTACAGAGCCCAGGAGCTGATAATGTGAGCGGCCCTGTGTTATAGATCAAGAAAGGAAGACCAGAGAGACAGTGACTTGTCGTTTACACAGGAAGACAGTGGTGGAGAAGGCCTTCAGCTTCAGTTCCCTGGTACATCCGCTCTAAGGCCGTGGTGCACGCCGGCGGCACACCAGGCCCTTTCTACATCTCAGGGAGTAGCCCAGGGAGAGCCAGCCCTGCCTTCCAAGGCTTGCCTTTAGTGGGAATGGCATCGCTGTCTGCTGTACATGCGTGATTACAAATCTTTTGTTGTTGTGTTTTTGTGAGACAGCAGTCATGTAGCGTAGACCGCCTTTGGACTAACTATGTAGCTGAGGATGTCCTTGAGCTTCCCGGTCCTTCTGCCTCCATCCGCTGACTGCTGCATTACAGGTGTGCACCACCAGGCGCAGGTCCATGCAGGGCCGGCGTGGAATCCAGAGTGCAGGCTCTCAACTGAGCTACATCTCAGGCCTGAAAATAAGTAGTATATGAGTTAAGTGACTCGATATTAAATGATGGTGGTACTAATAGGTAAACCTTTTTATTTTTAGGTTTTATTTAGGGTTTGTTCAGCTGTGGCATAATGTATATGTTTGTGTACGCATGCATGCATATGGAAACCAGAGGCCGAGATTGGGTTTGAGTGTCTTTCTCAATTTCTCTCCCCGCCCCCTTTCTCTCTCCCTCCCTCTTTTTCTTTCTTTCTTCTTTCGTTTGTTTTTCCAGATAGGGTTTCTGGCTGTCCTGGACTCTCTTTGTAGATGAGACTGGCCTAGAACTCACAAAGATCCTGCCTCTGCCTCCCTAATGCTGGGATTAAAGTCATGCGCCACCGTACCTGGTGTATTGTTTATTTATTTATTTAGGTTTTTGAGATGGGGGTCTCACTAATGTAGCTCTGATTGTTCTGGAACTCATTATGTAGACCAGCTGGCCTGGAGCTATCAGAGATCTGTCTGTCTCAGCTCCCAAGTGCTGGGATTAAAGGAGGGTCACATTCCAGCTCTTTTATTTTTTAAATGATGTTATTATTCGTGTGTGGGTACACATGTGTGCACTCCTTGGCATGTGTGTGTGTATGTTAGAAAACAACTTTGTAGAGTTGGTTTTCTTCTTCCGTCTTTACTTGGGCAGTAGGGATAGAGTTCAGATTTACATGGTTGGGCAGCAGACGCCTTTCCCCACTGAACCTCCTCACTGGCTCTCTACCCATTCTTTGCAGTAGGGTCTCTCACTGAACCTGGAGCTCATCGGGTGGGCTAAGCTGGATGGTGATGAACTCTAACTCTAGGGACAGCCTGTCTCTGTCCCCTCCCACCCCCCCCCCCACCCTCCCGCTCCCAATGCTCTGTTAAGATTTCAGACGAGTGTACTACAATGCCCAACCTGCATGGGTGCGTGGGATCTGAATTCATGTCTGAATGCTTGCTCGGTTGCACTTCATTGACTGAGCCATCTCCACAGTGCCCAAAAGAAAAATCTGTTAAAAATTGGATGTTTTGCCGGGCAATGGTAGTGCATGCCTTTAATCCCAGCACTCCGGAGGCAGAGGTAGGCAGATCACTGTGAGTTCGAGACCAGCCTGGTCTACAAAGTAAGTCCAGGACAGTCAGGGCTACACAGAGAAACCCTGTCTTGAGACCCCCCCGCCCCCAAAAAAAGGGATGTGTTTCTTACGCTTTTCTAAAGCCTCCTGGGACTAAGTATTGACATGGGGACAGGGTGGGAGCTTAGCATTTTCAATAAGAACACAGACCTACTGAACACGAGATAACTTCCAACTCAAGGGAGTTGGCAATTCCAACAGCAGATGGTGCTGCATTCCTTGTGATGTGATCTTCACATGAGTTTGGTGATTTTGTGATAAAAAAACAAGTAAACAGGGTGAGTAAGCATGTCTTCATCAAAATGCTTGGGACCTGAAGGGTTTAGGGCTGTGGAGTCTTTTTTTAGATTTGCTTATACATAATAAGATATGGTGGAGATGATGCCCAAGTGTAAACATGTGTATTTATACACACCTTACACATATAGCTAAGGGTATGTGTTTGTATATGTGTGTGCACATGTGTGTGTGTGTGTGTGTGTGTTCTCGTGTGTGTGCACATATGTGTATGTGTTTACTTTGTTCCTGAGGAGTTGAACCTAGGGCTTCATACATGCTAGGCAAATGCCCTACACAGAGCTATAAATGCTCAGCCCTTTTATCTGTTTTGTTTGTTTTTCTTTTTATAGACAAGGTTCCTCTGTGTAGCCTTGGCTGTCCTGGACTTGCTTTGTAGACAGGCTGGCCTTGAACTCACAGTGATCCACCTACTTCTGTCTCTGCCTCCCTGAGTGCTGGGATTACAGGCATACGCCACTGCTCCCAGTTCTTGTTTGTTATTGTTCAAACAACAACAAAAACAGGATCTCATTCTGTAGCTCAGGTTGACCTTGAATTCAGGGCGATCCTCTCACTTGGCCCTCCAAGTGTCAGAATTATGAGTGTATGCCGCTACTCACAGATAAAACTTCTGGGTAATTTTTGTTGTCGTTGCTTTGGTTTTTGACCCAAGGTCTCTGTTAGGTAGCTCTGGCTGGCCTGGGACTCACTGCTGGGTATTTTTTGAAACTCCAAGTAAGCAGGTGGGTTTCAGTGGGTGAAGA